>NW_026638688.1:1200000-1722500 GCF_028554395.1 Pezoporus wallicus | reverse complement strand
TGAGGATTGTACCTCTAAAAGCCCAGAGTTGCCATTTACATTTTCCCCCAGCTGGGGAAGGAGGGAGGGGATGTCCATCCCTCAGGCTCAGCATACAGGGAGGTGGAAGCCCAATGCCTACCCCAGCTGCAATTCTCCATCTTTGCTCTAAATAAACCCACGGGGGAGCGAAGGGACTTGGATTTTACACTACAGCCCCTCAGGTAATTTGTTTACCCCAGTGCCATATTCTTGCACTGAAAACACATCAATGTGCTCGGAGGTGACAATCACAGGAGGTTTTGCCCTGTAGAATCACAGCATATCAAAATTGTCACCTATACGAACAAATCCATGATGGCTGTAAATATTTCCAAATGATTCTCAGCAGCAATTGGTGCTGATCATGCTGTTTGTGAGAACATAGCACTGATGGTTGCTGGCAAAATAAAGGCTCCCTTTAAGTTTCTTACAATCTGGAAAGAAACCTAGAGCAGCTCCTCAGTCACAGCATTTCCCCTTAACTGTTTACAATTGATCAGAAGAAAAAGATTAAGTATCCCACTGACAATATAGGATTTCCAACAATTATATGTTAAAAACAGCTATCGCTTAGCAGAGGAAAATCACTACATGAGGAAAATTAGTGCTTGTTAGTACATGTAATATTCAGAATCACGAGTAGAATAAAAGCAGCAATGCAGAAACTGTTATCAGCAGAGAGAAAATTATTCAAGTATGCATTTGAGTAATTCTGCATTTTAATTTAACCCTTTGAAACATTAATCAAACCGTGGCTAATTATAGGAATTAAGGAATTAAACGATGGAATCTTCTAAAAGATATTATTTAAAAGGCAGTTTATACAATTACTTGTATAGATGTTTGCTTTAAAGAGGGAAACATTTCTACTGTAATGAAAAGGGTCTTAGAAAATTAAATTAACAAGAGGGGACCAGGCTGATATGAAACTAAATTAGCATCAAATGCAAATTACAGGGTACTTAATGGTAGAAACAGGTGCAGAGCAGGTCCCTAAATGAGATAAATGAATAAAACATCCCTCTGCACAAATGTGGAAGCTGACACAAAGTCAATGATATGAATAATTCAGCAGCCTCAACACTGCTGTTGGGGTCAGCTTTCCTTGACCTTTGAAACAGGAAGTAAAATTCTGTCCAAATTTCAGTGACTGGAAATGCAGCAGTTATTTGTTGGGGGAAAAAATAAAAATGGAAAACCCAGACAATAAAATAAATAAATAAACAATGCAGACCCACAGTATATGGGTGTGTATATACACACATATAAGATGATAAATTGAAACACCAAATAAATGTATCAGCAGAAGAAAATGTGCACAATTGGAAAACCCCTCAGATGTTAGAGCCACAGTGGCTGCAGAGTATTTGTTTCAGCCTAAAATGCTAAAACAACGTGTATGTGAGAGAGATACATGAGAGTATTTAGGACATGGTATGATCTAAGCATGTTCAGAGCTAAATGGTTTCATCTTTCAAAAAATAATTTAGTTGTGCTAAAGGGGATATTAATAGAATCAAAGTCATTATATTTCAGGCATTAAAGAAATCAAATCATATAAAAGGATCTATTCAAAGCTCACCGATAAATTGTTTTCTTTGCTACAAACTTTGTTTAAGAAAGGAGCTGAAAGACTTCTTTTCTGGATGCTTTACTTAAGCTCCAGATTTAGGCACTATTGTTGCCTTAAAACCAGTGGAATATCTCCAGATTTACATCCTTACGACTAAGTTAAGAAGATTTCTGCTCCTTTCCATGTGATAAAATACTCAGCTAAAAACATAGGTCATGTAATTTCTGATTAGATATACAGTCCTAATTTCAAATTGAATTTGGCACTAAAAAAGATTAATAAGGTATGACAAATAAGTAATTTTTTCAAGTTGGAAAGCAAGGAAGAACATCACTGCACACAGCATGTCTTCTAGAGCAACAAAAGATATAAGGTAGCAGAAGTTAGCTCTGTTTGCTGTATTAATCTTTCTTTGCCTGCTTACCCATCACCTGTGGAACACATCTGATATAAGATTATCAAGCTTTGGGGATTCAGTTTGACTTTCTATGCTTTGGGCATGGTAAAGCCCAGGAATGGGACCACAGGGAGCACCTTTGCCTCCGGAAAGTTCCATGAAGAGTTAAATCAAGCTCTGACAGTAGCCACCCTGAAGATGCATATTAAGGAGATAAACAAAAATCAGCCCCAGTATTGCATAATCCCATGTGGCAAATGGAGAACAGGGAATTTGGGGGTTGAGTTCACAACTCCGCTCAGCGCTGGGTTTGTGTGCAAAGTGACTCCCTCCAAAAGCCAGCTCTGAGAACCCAGCTGGTTCTCATTTCCAAACAACCAGTTTCTCTATCCCCAAGTGCTAAAGAAAATAATCCCAGCAATCCATGACTACACGCTTTCACAGGGACAGCAGTGAGAATTTGATTGTAGAGATAATTAAAGTCATTCCTGAAACTTCCAAGGAAAAAAAAAGCCGGAGGGGGGAGGAGGGGGACCAAGGGGGCCAACGATGCTCGTGTTTAAATTGAACTAAGCAACTGGTTTGGCTTGGAAAAGGAGGGTGGATGACAACACTGCTTTCAGGGAATTAGTTCCCCTGAAAATTCTCTCTCCTGCACTCTAATAGTTATAATATTTGCAAAGAGAATGTGATAGACTGTGGAGAGTAGGAAGATTACAGTGAGGTTTGGAGCCTGGATGTTCTTAATTTGGCAAGAGTATCCAGAGGGAAATGCTTTTGCATTCTGGTAAACTTGAATGAAATTATGTACAGCCACTTCGATTAGAAGGTTTTAAAGGGAAATGATGCCATAAAAGCAATAAAACCAACTGCTATCTGCTTCAAACACTGAAAACATCTTTTTAAAATTAATGTTTCCTGCAGCCCTGCCACAAGTTAGGTCTGAAATAATTTTAATATTAACAGGACTCGAGAGCGGGTCAATCCAGAGCCAATTACATGACTGGATTAGTCCTCTATATCTTTCCAGAGCAGTGGAGTAATTTACACCACTCTGGCTGGTGTAAATCATCAGGGTACTCCTGGCATCAGGAGAGCTCTGAGGCTCTGGCCACACTGGAAATAATCATCACCATGGTTAAAAGAAAACTAAACAAAAATGACTTGCTCCCAGCAAAGCTGAACTGTACAACCCCCATGTCACATGTCTACTGTGACCCTCCTCATCCTGAAATCGGTGTGAAATTCAGAGATGGGGAGAAAGAGTTTAAAGCACTTGTAATCTCTCCGTCTGCACTATCTGCCTTGAGCAGGAAGGAGGGATCTGCTCAATGAGAGCTATTCAGGGCCTCTCAATTAACCTGATTAGTTCAGCACGCTGCTCTCATGAATGACACCTTATCTTGGAAATGAAGGAAAAAAACTTCCTTCCTTCTGGAGATAGAGTCAGCCCCTAAAGCCAGAGCAGCAGCGCCCATCGGGGCTGGTTCCCCCATCTCATCTCCCTGGGGAGCTGCTTTTGGGGTGGCAGGGCCAGGCAGCCCAGGTGGCCCAAGCAGGGAGGGGGTCCCCGCTTCTTCAGAGCCAACCAGGCACATGATGGGATTTTCTGCAGGGGTTAACCCTTCCAGCACTGCACAGAGCCCAGTCCGGACACTGCCTGCAGGTAAGAGGTAGAGCAGCCAAGGGGGGGGAACCCCCCCGGGAACACTGCCTTGTTTAAGTGTGTTGTAGTCTGGAACTTGTTTCATATGTGACAGATTAATGAGCGATAACTGGGTTACCATGGCAAAAAGCATTCCCAAAATTCTCTTTTGTTTGCCCAAGAACAGCCTCCCTTTCTTCCCCCCCCATCCCCCAAATCATGCCGCTTTACAATAACAGAAATATTAACTAACAGCATGTTATTCTCTCAAATGTGGATGGCTGTGAATGTCAACAAGGCTGACTGTTACATACAAACTCCAAGAACTAATCAGGGAAAATAGATGTCTCAACTGCAATTCTGAAAACTCAAATTTATGAGTGCCCAGCCAGCTTTGAAGGCATTTATTAGAAAAACTCCAATGACTTTTAAAGTATTAATGCACAAACGACACATTAGGGCATGATGTATTAACGTTCTTGTAATTTCTGACAAATTGAGTTACCATTGTCACAGCGGGGCAATCCCTCAGAAAAAAACAGTTCCTCTCTCCTGCCATGCGGTGTTCAGCAGACGACAATTTGTGTACACATAATGGGGTTCAGCAAGAAGTTTTCCTCCTACACCACACTGCAGTTTATTCTGTTTTTCAGAATGCCAGGGCTATTACACCACTCACTATGCTTTAAGAAAAGAAGGTAGATATAGCCTAGGGATCGTCTTGCCTAAACAGCTCCTTATGATAGAGGCTCTCTCTGTGCCACTGTGCATTCCCGAGAGCCAGGTCAGCCCAATGGAGCCCAGAGACCCCTGGAGCTCAGTAACATCAGACCACAGTGCCAAGAGGAAACCAAAACCCCAGAGATTAAAAAACCCTAAATTTTTCAGAGCTGCTTTTAGCACATAGACTCCAGCTTGAGAAACAAATTCTACCTAGACCCCAGAAGAGCCCAGGATTACCCAGGGTGCTCCTTTGTAACACAGTGGGAGTCCCTTGCTTTTATTTAAAAAGGGCCAAATCCTGATCCCTGCAGGGCAGCTACCACAAAACTTGTGCAGGTCGTTCTCTTCTCCTGCCTGCAGAATCCCCAGCAAAACATGTGATGGGGCATGTTCCCATCTGCAGCTGAATGCTGCTGGACTCTACAAGCGATGCAGAGGCACAAGGAGCAGACTGGAGATCTTACCATCAGATCTTAATAGCCCTGAGTGTGGCTAATTTCCTTCTTCTAGAGCAAAAAACATTTTAATGAATACAGAATACATTTCTTGTGTCATCCTTCTACACAATCTGAACTAGGTAAAGTGGGTTTTAACATCCACTAATCAAAGTGACTTAACAACTGGGAAGTCAGCCAATGGTTATGTAGTGGTGCAGATGCCAAAAAATCCAACTGAAAGATTATATTCAGGGAGATTACAGAGAAGACCTGACTCAACTGGGTGGAAGTGGATAGTTATCCTGGTCAGGAAAGCCTGTCAGTCTCCCTGCAAAATCATGGAGAAAATTAAGGAAAATCATTATGTTTTAAACAGCTTCCTTTTAACCCATTGTAGACATTGGCTGTATCCCATACAGATAACTTTATCCAAAGGCAAATTCTGGAATCAATGGATGAACAGCTTGGCAAAGTCCAAAAGCAGGTGAACGGTCTCTGACAGCCATCGAGAGAACACTAACAAGAGGAAGATCATTTTTTTTTAGTGCTAGATGCTCACAATGAGTTATCAATTCTTTCTAACATTTACTTTATATAAAATTTATCCCTTCCAGGGTCACAGTCGTGATGTCACTTTGGGGATGTCCTTTTTCTTTTTTAATTAATCTTTGAAAAAATGACTTAAACTTTCAGCTGATTGCATGATGCTGAAACAGTTTGCAACTCTGATTAGAAAGTCAAGGTGGGAGGAGAACTGAGAAAATCCAAGCCTACAGCAAACCTTAGGACCCTGGCACTATGTCATTATAGTATCACCTTTTTTTTTAACCCCATTTTTCATCTCTTTCTAGCCCAGCATGGCACTGGAAGAGTTAAAGAAAACAATAAAAGAACAACCGAGTGTACAGGGGAGGATTTACTGGCATTTACTTTTAATTCTATGGTCCTTTGCTCTGTGGCTTATCAGCCCTATGTCAGCCCTTTTTCCTCCTTTATATTTCATGAGGAGACCCACATGCTGGTACTGAGAGACAGAGCCCAAGTGTCTGTAAGCTTTTTGTCAGGTAAAAAGAGAAGAAAAAGGAAAGGAACAAGAGGAAAAGCAAAGCTAAGAGGCATCTATTAGATGTCACTAGGCTTTTGTATTCATGTCAATGATTCAGGATTAGAGTATTTGAAATAATCTTATTGAGAGAACTCAAAAGCCCCACAGAGGGAAAGCCTGCTCGGTAGCATATGGCAGAGCAGCAGACAATATCTTATTAAGGATGTGTTAGCTAACACCATTACTTTTTATATTACATTACTGAACTATTGTGCCTCAGCCGGTTAGCGAGATGGCATAGTTGTGGAATGCCGTTTTGGACATTTTACCACGTCGTTACAAAACCAGAGAGATTTGGCTGGGCATCCAGCCCCAGCCCAGCAGGAGGTGGCAGCAGCGATGCTGCTCTCTCAACCCCCCCGGACCGCTGGGATAAGAAACCACCCTTCTCCAGCAATGGGGAAACGATGTCCTCAAGCCCACTGATGGGCACGCTGCCCTCACACCATCCAGTCCCACCCACTCTTCCCCACCTCACTCCCCCCCAAATTCAGTCATCACCTTTCAGTTCTGGCTGCTCACTACTGCCGAGAAAAGCAGGGGTATAGAGGGTGGCTCCTGCTATATCTCCAGGAAAAAGAAAAAAAACCCAGACTATTGCCAAACTCAGCCTCTTGTCAGATGAAGGGAATTTAATTTTGTTATAGTGAATGCTGTTAGTCTGAAAAATCTTTCTTTGCTCTTGGACAAGAGCTTGTAATTGGAGAAATAGCTCTTTTTAAAGTTATCTTCATCTGCCTACACCTTTAGAGGCAGCAAGAAACCAAAGACAAAACAGTACTGTTCATAGCATTTCAATGATTGCAGTGAAAGGCTCTATATCTGGGTCACCTTATTACTGTCCAGTATATAATTTCAGTGACTTGCTATAAAGCCTTTTAATAACTCATTTCACATAATTCACATATTAACAGCACCAGAAAATTTATTTTCACCTTTCCTATTTCCAAACACTATTTTTAAAAAGTAGGTAGAAAATTATTCATTCTGCTTAAAAAAATAAACTCTAAAATACTGTCCTTAGTAAAAAGAGTAAACACTCATTTGATACAGTAATATATTCTGATCACAAACTACCTATGCAAAGTTGCTAATGCAACACACTGGGAACTCTGTATGGCTTTTCTGTACTTTTCCAGAACTGTTACAGAAAAAAAATACCCCATGATGCTGCAGGGAAAGAGAAAAATTCATACCAGTATTTACCACTATTACTACAGAGACCTGCTGCTGTCCAAGGACAGCAGTAAATCCTTTTCTAGAAAGTCATCTCCATCATGATTTACACAGGAACCTACACTTGTTTCTTATTCTCTTTTAACTTTATTAGTTAGATGTTGTATTAAAATTAAATACATCCAGCAGGCAGAAGTGAATTTGAGTTTAGCACAGTTTTTCTGTAGATGCGGATGATTACTTATAAGAATATATTTCTGTGGCTAGAAGATGCAAACATTTATGACTACTCACAGGAAGAAAACTACTCACACACCCCAGCTTCTGCAGAATAAAGCTTGGGTTATGTTTTTACCCAGTAAATGCTGGGATAGAGCTCAGATACATTTTTCATGTTCGGAACAATTTTAGCTAATCTGCATTAAAACTGAGGGTGATCTTTGCAAATACATTTTCCTATGACTCTTATTCATGTGTGCATTCCTACTGTGACAGGAAATATGGAAATAAATCAGGTGTTAAGATGGGACAGGAAATTTATCTACACCAGAGACTGTGTGTACATATATATTCAAATGAGAAAAAGCCACTAGCTTTTCCCCCCCAAAAAATCATTACTCTTGAGAAAGAGAAGAACTGACACTGAGCTGCATGGAGCCCAGTAACCCACTGCGCCGAGCACGTCCTCCCTGCTGCAGGACACACTTTGAAGTAGGAGTTCATATGAAGAAATCAATAAGTATGAAAAGCACATTTGAAGTTTTGTGACCAGAAACAAAGGACAGATCCCCCTGCCAGGCCCTGGGCTCCTCCTGGAACCAGTCCAGTGCACTTGGAGCTTTCCTGATGCTGCAGGAGGTCACTGTACAGAGGCAGCCAAACTTTTTTAAGCACCTCTAACCTTGGATGCTCAAACCTTGCCATCTGAATGGAGCAGCAGAGTAATCCAGTTATACCTTGGGCTGCTCCTCTGCATAAGAAAACCCATAGGGTCTTCAGGATGGACTTTGAGGACTTAAACCAGTGCAGTCTCCTAAAGCTGTCAACCCCTGCTAACCAAGACTGAGATTTTCAGAAAGAGCCCAAGGGACTTAACCAACTGAAAGCAGTAAGTGCAGAGCTGCACACCTCAGGCTCACCGCCTACCCAAGGCAGATCAGACCTATACAGACACATACTGGTCTTGGAGCAGGAGGTCCATCATACCCCATGTGTGCACTCAAGTCACTTTTCTAGACTGACAAGTGGCCAAGCCTCAAAGGGCTGTGGGTGAACACCAAGATGATAGTCAAATGCCAAAAGCAATAGAGTAGGCTGGTCTTCGCTTTCCTCATCCCCAGGATATTCAATATAAGCCTAAGGTTTTTATTCTTGACAGAAAAATCTCAATCTCCATTTTCAGTCTGTATCAGAAGAACCACTTCTCTTTGGGAACAGGATCATCTACCTACATAGAGTTTACAGAGTACCTAGCACAATACACCTTCTTTGCAAGAGGAGCCTCTGTTTTATCACTGTGATATTAAATAGTGACAATCAGGCATAAGATCACAGTGAAAATAAAGCCCAAAACATTAGCTGCAGATTCAAAAGGCATCACTGAGAGAAGCAAGCAACTATTAGAGTAGTGTGAAATGTTTGCAGTGAAACCCAAAACCACATAAAACTTGCCTGGTTTGGGATTTTATAACACACTGAAAACTCAGAACAGGTTTGCTAAGAAAATCACAAACCTCCTGAGTGAAGCTAAGACCAAATTAAGGTTTTGCATAATAGTTTTGAGATTATACAAAAATTCTTATACTTGGAGCAGAGGGGAGAGAAATCAAACAAACAATAAGCAGAAGCTGTTTGACCCTGACCAAGTTCACTCAACGCCAAGAGCAAAATAAATGAATTTTGAAGCAGCAGAGATATGTGCCAACCCCAGTAGGCTGAAACCAAGAGATTTTTGCAAGAATCCTTGCAAAGTTACCCCCAGCTCTAGTGATTTCATCACCAGAAAGAAAACTGGCACCCCATGTTTGAGGAGTGCTGATAGAGGGTTATGTCTGAAACTCTGTGTGAGAGTCATCTAGTGATCAGAGTCTCCCATTTATCTCACAAGGGCTCAAAATGCCTTTGGCTGCCGAAGTCATGTGGGAAATGTTTCGGGTAATGCTTCTCAGCTGCATCAATCACAACTAAACCCTCAAGGATGTGTGTTTCAGTCTCTCCCCCCTCAGAAATGTATGGGTTCAGAGGCTCTGGGAGCTTGCATGAAATGCTCAAGGCCAACTTCTGGCTGTCTGAATGCCCTGCTTAGAGGCCCAGAGACAGCATGGGAGACATCTCTGTGCAGTGCTGGGGGTAGTCTTCTGTCACCCAGTTTCTGCTCCCTGGACTGCCTCCCTGAGGTAACTCCCATCTGGCTCTGGAAGGAGTAGGTAATTTCCAGCACAAGACTCAAGAGAACAGCTGAATATTCAGGCCCAGGAGTATTCTGCACCTATGTCTTGAGATCTGTTAGAACATGTCATGCCTGCCTGCCTGCCTGCGAAGTCCACCCAAGGATCCAGGACGAATGGGATCCTCAGCCTCCTGCAGCCCTATCTCCAGCATGGGCAAGGGAGGAGCAGGACACCAGCACAGAAACCTTCTGATGACCCCACACAGCAAGGTTCAGGTACCACATATGGCGAGGGGGATCAAGGATATGACCAGGACATGTCAGGAACTGGAGGTCCTGCAGAGGAAGCACTGCCATAATGCCTGGCATCTTCTGCCACTTTGCTGTGACACCAGTGCTACAATGAGCACATGTCCCTTTAGTTTGGCTGGGGATCAGCTGCGGCACTGATCCCATCCCCTGCAGCAAAGCAATCCTCTGCAGCTCCCTCCCAAGCAGAACCAGCCTCACCCTGTTACCAGCACCTCTCCTAAAGCTGGCCAGATCTGCCAGCCAGCCTGCATCTCCATCACTCTCCCTCCAGCCATGGAAATCTACTGCAAAATGCATTAATCACCACATCTGCCTAACAAGTGTATTTGTGGGGAGGACGAAGTGAGTGTGGTACAGTCCTCTGTGTCATTTTTCCACCTGCCTGGTATTTAGGATGAAAAGATGATCAGGCCCGTAGAATACAATCCGCTACCTGATGACTTGTAAAGCAGTAAAACGGAGACATTGAAAGTCATTCACTCCTCTTTTCATGCCATTGCGCAGTGAAATTCTACCCACAAACATAAAGTTTTTCAGGTTAAAGGCTGAAAGATTTCAAAAACATATGCAGGTGAGTTGGCTCCCTCCACAGCCACAGCAGCTGGGTGTGCTGGGGACAGATGACTGAGAGCCTGGCTGAGCACCCCATACAGCAGGTGCCAAAAGCACATAGGCGTTTCAAACACTGGTAGCAGGTCATGTATTAAAATATACCTTGGTGTCATCTGATAATAAAGCTTAGAAGATATTACAGCCTCCAATTCATGAGTCCCCACTCTTGCTCCATAGACAAGAGCTCTGGTTGCGCTGGAAATGCATAAACCACCTCTTCAAAGCCAGAGTGAGCCTCATTGCTCAGAAATTGCATCCGAAACAGCACGTGAAGAACTTCAGTATATTGCCAGGCAAGGGCAAGAAAAGACCCTGCTCATCACCATGCTCACCTACCACCTAAGGGCACACAGTCTCTACCCGGGGGAGCTCCAGCACAAAGCCTGTTGACTTACACCACAACTAAAGTTTCTCTATCCAAAAGATAGACAGAGCTGAGATTTCTTAAGTAGGTCTCATCTGTCTTGGTAAATCTCAGCAAAGCCAATTTCAGGTCACTGTCATCTGCCTGCTTGCATACTCTGGGAAGCAGCAAAAGTTGGGATGAACCAGCAATTGCCAAATGGGCTGGTTTCAGCCCTTCTTCCATGCAAAGTCACAAGTTGGAGGTATATATATATATATATATATATATATATATATATATATATAGGTTCTAAATGCTGAGAGATTTTTCTCCCGCTATATTTGGGATTGCAGTGATTATTCCTATTTTATCAGTCACTAGGACTCCTGTTTACTGGATGCAGCCATAAAAGGTAAAGAAGCCCCAGCAGGCACAAGTAACACCATTAAATATCAGTCCTGCACTGGTAAATTGGGTTTAAAAGTTTGGAGCAGAATGCGGAGAGAGGAGTCTTTTTCCTGAACCAAGGAATAATATAAAGCCCCACTTTCTCCCCTATGTGACTTTTGTCATTATCATCTTTTCCGATTCTTACAAAGCAAACCTAATTAGGAAGCTCTCTCATTAGTCTTCCAGAAAAATTAGCACAGCTTATGCTAATTACTCCTGTAAAATTTAATAAACTCGTTGAAATGGGAATAGTCTAATGAGGTTTTATTTATTGAACTAAGATAACTGTAAGGAAAAAGGTTAGGACACCAGGATATCCAGAGTGGCAATAAAACTACAATTTATTCAATTTCTTCACAGGAATTTTATTGCAAACCTTTTAAATTCAAATATGAGTTACAATTTGAAAGTTAAATCAATCTAGAATTTAATTTAATAACAGGAAGTGCTCTGTGTTTTCTTTAAGCAGGATTACAATACAGCCCTGCCACTGCACTGGTAGGAGGAATTGTGCATTTGTATTGTGACAATAATATCCCTTTTAAAATGAGTTCCTGTTCATCAGATCTTCATCTCAACACATGTAACTGGATTAGTGATAAAATATACAGGCTATGCTAAGAAGATGATTCAGACCCACACAGGTTTCCAAGAAACTTCCCTGAAATGACTGCTCTATAAGCATAATAGGTTTATTTTGTTCTCCAGAGAAAATTTAGATCACTACATGAGTATAAATTTCTCTACGTCCCTTTCACTGCTGTATCTGCTGATACCATAATAGAGCAAAGTATAAAGCAATTTCATAAAGGATAAAGATATCCTGTTTCAAACAGACTTTTTTTTTAAAATCCCACATTTTGAAATGTGCGATTTACTTTTCATATCTAGGGTTTGAAAAAGAATACAACACATGTAACTTTGAAGTTGCCAAACAGCTTCTTTGCCAAGTTCACTAAACCACCACAAAGACAGAGTTCTCTCTACCCCAAGTTTCTCTAACCTCATCAAAGAGAATTAATCAATCCAAAATAGTATTGCAGCATGTAAGAGGAGGATAGCATTTCCATGTAAGTACATATGTCAAAAATCCCATGGACAGATTCTACGTTAAGCTCTATGTTAGGTCAGAGTCTGTGGATTCACAGGATTTGACGCAAGAGTTAGATTAAATCCATAGGCAAGACTTTATCGGAGTGTAAGGCATGTGGGAGTGCTTTAGCCCAAATGGTAAATGAATTCTCTAAGCTCACATGCAAATAAAAATAGCTAAATATGGTTTTGCATATCAATTGACATAATAGTTAAAAATTGCATGCATGGAGAAGTGACAATGGAGTACAATTAAACACATGTTCTGGCTTGTGCAGGCATTTTAAAGTTAGGACAATTCTAAAGGACTCGTTTTAAGGTAAAAAGGCTCCATATAGATCACTTCATCCTTTCCGAACCAAAAGGGAGAAAAAAAATGAATAGGATAAATGTCACAAGAAACATCACTAAAGCCACTAACTGTATAAAGCACATACTTATTTGGCCTAAATTGTTTGAACTAGCCCCAGCCAAGAAAAGGTTTTAAGTACCCTACTGGGACAGATGCGAAGCGGCAACAATAGAAGCCACACTAATGCAATCCAGGTAACACAATCCTGTTTCAAAAACACGGGGAGGGCTAATTACAGTACTGCTGAGTCAAATTTCTTATACCACTGCAACCCACAGGAACAGGTCAAAATCAAATGTTATTCAAACCACAGTCATATCAGCCTTCTGTATCAAAGTCACAATTTAAAACCAAGTGCAGAACTTAAAAGCTTAACCCATTCACAAGCCAAGCATGATTCAGAGCAGGTGGTGAGGTAGGGTTTGTATTATCATCTTCAAATTATGTTTAGCTTGCCTTTTCAAAATAATCTTCAGAATTCATTCCTTTTGCATCAATTTAGGTAAAGACTGAGAAATTGATCACTGCTAGGAGCCTAAATCTGTTTTTTCCATGTAAGAGTTTTCCTCATTTTGCAGAAAGTGTGTAACAGACAGCATCTCTGGCTTTCATAATCTGAAATGATTTGCAACTAGCAGTTTTGCATACTAGATAGTTAAACAAAATATTTCTGTAAACCTGCCATTAGCATCTTAACATCTCACTTTCCAGTACAATGAAAAATTCATGTGAATTTTGTAGCTTTCATGTTGCTCAAAATGCCACTCTAACACCATGTTTATAGTGTTCAGCTCTGTACCATGCTTATAAAACACATCTCCATACAGATTTCACTGTGAATTTTTCCCCACACACACTTTCTCTGCTACTACCTAATGCTCACAGAAGATGAAAATATGCCTAGTTAAAATAGATATACCTTCTGAGATTTAAACACTCTCAGGATCACTTATTATAGCTAATCAAAACACCTGATATAAGCTTCCAATATATGCACTTTCTTACCAAATTCAAACAAGAACTGTAAATCTGGATGAGCACAATGCTAGGCAAGGCTCTGCCCTATCCCTGGGCCATTCTCTGTGTGGGGCACCCAACGCACCAAACCCTCTTCACCTCTACATGGATGCCCTGGCACAGAAAATACTTTAAACTGAGTATAGCAAACCTTAACTCAGACAACAATGCAAGGAGAAGCACACTATTCTATGCTCTTGCCCCTATAAGTATAGGCAGTTTCCCTTCAGGCTCCCTCTATTCACAGATTAGTGCAAGGGTATTGCTTTCCCTTGGTGATGACAGACACTTTCAGTACTTCATGGCCATTTAACTCTTCTAGAGTAATGCTGCATAATAGCCAGGTTATTGCACATGGCTTTGTACAATGAGTTTGGACAATTAAAATGTAAAAATGACTATTTGGCTACCATTTTGCAGAATTTGCAAGCACAGAAACTATGCATGGCTCAGAACAACTAAAACAGATATATTGTACTACAGTGATTTACATGGTGATGTCAGATTAGTAATATGAATCTGTTTAAAAACACGGCAATTAAGACAGGCAAAAATGAATTGATCAGCTGACAATACAGTCAAAACAGTATTCCAACCACAGAAAATAAGAGGAGAAAAACCTTACTTTGCAGATCTATTTTTTAACTGGTTTTATGCATAAATAAAAGCCTTAAAATGTAGATGGATTGCATCCAACAGAACTACTGTAGCTAAGTGATAATGATTCAAACATTTTTCAAATAAAAGTTAAATATTTATAAGCACCCAACCACATTTCATAAATCACAAACTATTATTATTTTATTCCTGAAGCTTCCCTGGCATAGCATGTGAATTGAGCCACAGAAAGTCAGAAAGAAAAATCTCCTCTTTATGCACATGAATCAGTTACAAGAACTGAAGCCCTCCGAAGAGCAGGTCACTCCATTATCCTCCATATGGCCCTTCCATGGCAATCGCAATTGCAAAGCACAACTAATTCAGTATCAAAAACGAAATTTCATCCATACATACTCCTAATTCTTCCCCATTAGCAACACAGGGCAGGTGTTTCATTATAATGAGGAGGGGGGATAAAAAAAATGGAAGGAAACAATAGCAGTCCTTACCTGTCAATTATCACTGGATCTGATGGAGTCTCATTTCTGTTGCCACAGCTTTTCTTGTCACAACAGCGGCTACAGAGCAAAAGCGAAAGGATTTAGTGCAACCATTACACTGTAAAATCATCATTACGAACATGGTAGGTTCAAATTGCCGGCTAGAGTTACCGCTCGGTCCCTGCCTGGAAATCAGTCAAATGTAGTGGGTCACATATGGGTTAATTACTATGTTTAACTTCTTGCACAGCTGGTTAGCAACGGAAAATATAAAAAGAGAGGGGTTTTGGCCCTTTCACAAATAATATTTCAAGGATCACCCGAAACAGGGAGACCTGGCTATTCGTAGCCTCTTTGCCATGGGATTGAACAGTTGTGCCACAGACGCTCGCACACAAAATAAGGCAGCTTTTTCCCTGCTGAGCCTAGTTTTTACATTTGCTTAACACTTACATTACACATCCGCAAGATATTCCTACTTCTACACAATTCTCAGCTACCAGAAAACCTCCCCCCTGAAATCTGAAAACACTTATTCTCCAAGAAACACTGTTGTTAATGGGGGAGCCGAAATGCAAGTGCCATTGGCAGCAGTTCTTTTATGCTCGAGCGTGCCTGTTTCCCCAAGTTTTCTGAGCATGTTAACGATCCCTAATGCCACGGAGAGCACAGCTCCAGTGGCTGGTGCCCTGCGTCAGGTCAGATACAAAGCAGGCATGTGAAAAATAAGCTCCGTCTCCCAAAGCATTGCTCCATTGCTGACCTCGAGGCTGGGATTCTTTTGAAGTAAGGTGGCTCATTGTTTCCTAAGAGAAGTTAAATTGTTGTTTGTGACAATTCCTTGTCAGGGATTACTGTCCATTAGGAGCCACAGATATATTGCAGGTAAACTCACAGGCAGCATATACATTTCTGCTCAGGGTGGAAATCCCTCCTGGTGCATCTAGAGCTGTGGCTGAGTGACATATAGGCTGCCCTGCTCACCCTGTAGCCCATCCAAACCCATGAGACCTTGTCACAGCTACATAGGTGACCAATCCTCAGGCTTCCACCCACCCGAGGGGGGAAACACCCATCTAGCAAGGAAAGCTCTTGTTTGCTGATGCCTCTTGAAACAAAATCCTCCACTGAAGTCAAGGCTTCAAGGAATAAAAAAAAAATTAATCAAGAACTCCTGGTCTTCGCAAGCCCTCCTTGGTCCCCCCCAAAGAGCTTCTGGATCAAACTTGGGCAGCTTCTATGCAGCTGCAGGGACCCCATCCCATGGTGACAGGCAGCAAGGACCACTCTGCTCTCCCTGGCCAGACCTGAGCACATGCCTCCATTCAATAAACTTCCTGGTAAACCTCAACCACACACAACCAGATCTTTGGAAACCACCAAGCTTGTTCCAAATAGTGTTCCAGGGACCTGCGCATCGCTTTCATTTCAGTGGGTGGCTGGCAAGAGCAACTATGGCTCCCACTCAGATGAACTACTTTCTTTTCCCTAGAAGGTGGAAAACATCAGGGCAGGAAGAAGCCCTCAGAAGTGCCACGCTATATAAATAATCCTGTTGGGAATATGACAAAGGTTCTCTTGTGTTGCTGAACAATAGAGTGAATAATATACAGTTACCCACCAAGATTAGCAATAAAGCAAGTAACCACACTAAAGATAACAAAAAAAAAAAAAAGGGGGTGCCTTTTACAAAACCAGCCTGTTTAAACATGGCTTAAAAAAAATAAAAAAAAATTGTTTTCAAAGAGAGGAAAATACATAATTCTTTTCACCGCAAAGAGCTTCAAGGCAACTATTCAGGGCTGAAACTTTTCACAGTTAACACATGTGCGGTATCTTCATTTCGGTGGAAGTTACATTGTCTGGGATTGCCAAAAAAAACTGCTTAATTTTACAGCACAATACCACAATTGATCCACCAGAAAATGCAAGAGTCTTGGCACCCAGAAAGCATTAAAATTTAGGAAGGAATAAAATATGCTGTAGGTAAATAGTCATGTGGACGTTCGGGGGGCTGTTTTGCCTATAAAAGGACTTGTCGTTGGAGTGCAGCTAGAATGTGTGGGGTGAGAAAATTTACCCACAAACAAGGCAATAAAAACTGCTAATCATTTTTAAATGATTAAAATGTAATTAGAAACAGAGTTGGCACAAGTTAAGACAATGCAGTTCTTGTGACTGAAGCAAATCAGGGCTAGTCCTGACATTCTCACAGCAGACTGGAGGGACAGAAATTGCCACATTTACTCAGGCGAGCAAAGGTTCCCAGGCTCCCAGCACGAGATGGGCAGATACCACCATCCACTTACCGCAAGGCTCAGAGCACCTTCCAGGGGCACTAACCTAGAGGGAGAAGTGGCGGCAGGGGCCTGGAGATGGGGACACCTTGGACTCACCTCCTGCTGCAAGCAGGATGGAGTCAGGCACTGGCCAATGGGGACAACCCAGCTTCAAGAACTGAGTAAAGACTGCATTGCTCATCGGATATCCGCCCCATTTGGGCAGGGCTTCCAAAGAGTGCACCCCATAATCCTGAGCAACTGTAGAAGTCCTCACTCCTTGCACTGCAATTTGAGGGTGGTGTGGAAGAGGTGCACGTCTGACACATCCTGCTCTCTGAAAGGAGGCTCCAAATGTTCTTTCATGTTCTAGATAATTACTTTTTAAACTTTAGCTTGTCTTTGTGTTTTCATCTCTCAACAGCGGAATTCAAGGCTTCCTCTACCCTAGTTTTTCTATGCAGAGAATTAAAACATCATGCAAACCCTGAGTCTGAGACCTGCTTGCATGAGAAGTACTTGCCTCAAAAGTTTTAGTGCCTACTTAACACTTGGAAATAAGATCCTAAATATTCAGTGCGCTTTTCCCTGAAGGAATTTAAAAATTCCCAGGAGCTTCTCCAAGTCACCCAGAACCCTCCAGCTCCCAGCAAGGCTCTGAAAAAGCTTAGGAAGAGGTGCTGAGTGCCAGCTCCTTGCAGCCAGGGGGGCAAGGTCTCGTCCTCTCTGTTCTTCCATGACACCTCTCCCCAAGTGGGGCAAGGAGCCAGGTTTCAGGCACAACGCTATGTTGGCCAACAAAAAAAAAGCCTACAAAACTTAGTATGTTTGGGGGCAGCTCACTTTTAAAACAAGTAATTCTAGACAGTAATGCAACCTCTTCCCATCACAACCTCATCCTGCTCCTGCACCCCATCTCTGTCTACCCCACTCCAATTGCCATCCTTGCCATTCACAGGGCTCATGCCCAAGCCTCACACCATCCCCTTCACAGGCCTCCCCATCTGCTGGCTGCCACCACCACTCCCAGTTTTTATTGCTGCCTTTGTCCTCACCCCACATCTCTGGGGACCTGCTGCCTTCCTGCTGTCTTGCTCCCTATCTTCCTCTTCACTTCCCTGTGCTGGACCATCTCTAGCCTGCACTTCTGTGGGCACACAGGAGGTGGCCTGCTCACCCCAATGTCTGGCACCCCCAAATCCTCTCATCCCTACCCTGCTGTGGTGGGCAGGAGCATCACTCGCGAGAGGAGCCCTGCTTTGTGTATCTGTGCTTGGGCTTTCTGTGGGGACAATAAACAATGAGAAATGACGGGGCGATGGCATGTGGCCAGCGCAAATGCGACTTTCCGATCACTCAGCTGCCAGGCTCTAACAAGTCGTTAGCAAGTCCATGTGGGAGATTTTGCAGGAGCTCCCAGTGAGGTGGCTTTCATCCTGAAGATGATGCGGTCGGGACGAGCCCTGCCCCAAAAAGGCTCCTCACCCTGAAGCGTGGAGGTGCAGGAGGTTCTTGCCAAGATGGCTCTAAGACTGTATTTTACACAGACAAAACCCATATTTTACTCCAACCTCATTCTCAGAAATCACTGAACCATTTTAGCTGAAACTTTCCAAAGAAAGTCAGCCTGAGGCTGACACCCTGCAAAGGACGTTTCAGCCAGAACAGTTTAAGTTTGGCAAAGCTGTAAGCCACTGAAGGTTTCATAATGGAAATTGTTGAGGCAATATTAACTATAGATGTCCCTCCCCATGCTGCCTACAATACTAATAAATTCCACTGAGGCTGTGAATTCTCCCCAGCTATTAACATTTTCGCCAACAGTGTTTTATATTTGACAAAACACAATGAAATCCTTCGAAATAAACCACTACCTGAAGCAAACATCAGCCCACTTTCCTACCACAACCAGGATTCTCCTGTACATTTGAATTCTTTGTCTTATCCGTGCCATAGTTGTCGTATACTATAAATACCCAGCTTTGTCACATAAATGCAAAGTTTTATTGTGCAGTTAGCCTTGATAGAGAGCACTGCTGAAAGTTGTTTAGAAATTAAATATCTAAAACAAGCTATTTTAAAATACAGAGCCCTCACTATTTCATGTCTGAAATGAAGAAATTTCATCTTAGGGAGAGCAAGCTGTCTTTCACACCATATGGCTAATGGTAGTGCATAGCAATTAGCTGGGCTGATTAATGGGGAACAGACTCTAATTTTATGCTTATAATTGAGGCTGCATTTGCACCCCTGGTGCAAATTCAGCACATCCCAACTTCCACTTACAACAGGCAAGAAATCAAGAGAAACAGAATGGTGTGGAGAGAGATTTTTTTTTCTCCTTCTAGACCCCTAAAGAGCATCAGATTTGCAATTTAAAAGAGTGTTAGCAGCACAATAGATGACAGATTTGTGCAATAGGGTCAAGCGGCCTGGTAAACAAACAGCACCCTCTTACACATGTATAGGCAGAAAAGGAAATGGGTAATATCTAATATGAGCTATAAGACATTTGAATATATCTCCCCCACCCCATCAGGCATACAACATTTACCTGCTATGGTCAGATTATTATTTCTTTTACTAGTGCTCTGCCTTATGCTTATGAAACGCAAGGCAGCAGCTAGCAGTAAACAAATAGAAGGAGAAGAATAAACCTCCTGATCCAGTCAATTTTAAGAACAAAGGAAGTGTAAAGTGCTTTAATAAAGGGAACGACCGCATATATTTCCACATTCCCAGAATGGAAATAATTTTGTCTCAAAGTATACTGAATGTCCGTAAATCTTTGATGTGGTTATTTGGTCCTCTGGTTAGAACTCAGCCCTCCATAGGAAGTTTTAATTTACTTTTTACTCTTTATGTTTCTAAAGTGTTAGTAAGAAAATTAATACATTGAAGTAGGCAGTCTTTACCCTTGCATGGATGGCTCAGAGCGGCTGGCAGATGTAATTCCTAGCTCAAAAACCTTGTCGTTTAAGTATGAGGAACGAGCAGCAGTTTCAGACCTGACACTGCAGGCACTTGAGCACGTGCTTAGTTTTACTCACATGGACGGCCCCACTGTTTTACTGGTTTACTACTAGAGAAAAGCTAAGCACACACTTCAGCCTTATCAGGTCAGGGGCCTCCTGTAATATTTCCATGAACTGGCCCTAGCTAGGTATCTAGTGTGAAAGTGGTGCTGATTGGGCCAACAAATTTTAGGGCAATTATGACTTGTCAGCAGGACTGGGTTTCCATTGGGAAAGGGAGAACTGGCCCAGAGTCCTCAAGCAAAGCAATACTGCAGCTCCCACCAGCAGCAAGAAGCTCTGGCACCTCTTGGAGATATCCATGCACTCTGATAGTTCTTAGACTGCAATGGGGTATCTCTGGTTTCCTGGAAGAAACCAAATCATGAATGAAGCAGCCTGGAAAAATACAACATGGAAACTGAAATCCCCAAATGCTGCAAGGAATAATTTGGAGGGGCTTTGTGGGGTTTTACCCAGGCTGGCAAAGCAAGCGGAGCAGCTCCTTCTCTGCTGGCATCGCAGGGTATTGCCCTGCAGTAAACTTTTATCAGGGAGGAGCTGCCATGGAGGACAAAATATGGAGATACCCAAGACAGAAAAGAAATAATATAATAATAATTAAAAAAAATAATAAAAATCAACCAACAGAGAAGTTTCCATCTGAATACTTTTTTCTAAGTCTGTCCCCCACCAGGAAACCCTCATCCAAGTTTCTCCTCTTAGAAGTGGGTACTAGTTTTTACCCTCAAGTTACTCCTTTTTAGTAAATGCATTTTGTAAAAGTTACAACGCATGCAATGGCATTTTTACAGTCTTAAAACAACTGATTGTAACAATGAGCTTATGCAAGGACGCCTCATCTTCCACAAGGGAATTCTTTTCTGCCATCGAATAACATGTAACAAATGATTTTTTTCAGACATGCAAAAAATATCCACTAACTTTAATGGGACCATGAGGTCAAGCTCTCCTAGGTGCTAGAAGGTTCTGTGGGAAGATGCTGCCTTCTCTGCAGTAAAAGGGGAGTAGAAAAGGCTTCACCTATTTCAATCGGCCAGAAAAGAGAACAAAGCATCTGCAGAAGTATCGTGTTCAGGAGAGAAGATATTTGGCTGTCCTGAATTCAAGTGACCAACCCCAAGCAGGCATGTTCAGGGGCAGAGAGCACAAGGCAGAGCCAAATCTGCACAGGGCCTTTTATAGAAAACCAACAGGAAGACATCTTTTGCATGGAGGAGTATCACCTGCCCCGCTCCAGCTGAGCAGGGACCTTGCATGAGCGGTAACTGGTTAAGACTGGCCCTCCTGACCTCGAGTCTCATCACATCCAGAGAAAAAAATACAGAAATTACTATTTTGTCATTCTACTGAGGAGGTTCTGTTGGGAACTGGGGGCAGAGACGTTTAGTGCTAGAAGACTATAATCGACTGTTAATTTTGGTGAGGAGACCTTTTATGGGCTACAATGTCTAAATGAAAACCAGTAGTGTTCTGCGAAGAACAACTCTTTATAAATAATTGAAAACTAGTGTGACGGCTGAGACCTTGCTGCTAATTACACAAACTGAACTGGGTTATTTTGGGATTGTTTAATGCAAGAAAGATAAATTTAGGTCCGAAAATAGCTGCAGGTTCAACCTAGATTTTGAGAGACAGATTCATCTTCTCATCACTAATTAACTGGAAGAGGGGTATTTCTTACCTGCACATTATTTCATGCGTGAGCAGAACTCGGCACATTTCTGGGTTCTTGTCTTGGCCTTCGTATACTATCGCCTAGAAGCAAAACACATTTTTAGCTGTGCATCAGGTTGGGTTTGGAGTAAACAAAAACACATCTCTGCAGCCAGTGGCACAGCCCAGAGATGGGAGCCAAGCTGCAGGCTAAAGGGACAGTGCCTCCATCGAACCTGCTCCGAGACCTTCAATTGGAAAACAACAGAGTGCAAGTACAGCTAAATTCCCTCCTCTCCGTGGCACGTCTCTGAAGTGGTGTGTAGGATGGGGTTTTTTAGTAGTCAAGACAACCACAATTTTCTTTTCAATTCAGAATAAAATATAAACCTAATAGCATTAAAAGAAAAAAAAAAAGGCAAAAAAAAAAAGGGCAAGGCTGGGTATACTTTGGGCCCTATTCATTAAAAAAGAAATAAAAATAAGGACAGAAAAGAGAGTGCTCATGTATTTTTAATTACAAAAGCTGCACAGCCCAAGCATTTTCCTGGTAGCTCCTGAGAAAGCGCCTGGGCCTGATTCTCCCCTTGAACCTCATGATCCACCACTTCCCAGAGAGCGGCTCTGGAGTTACAGGGGTATAAATAAGTGAGAAGCAGGCCCTACCAGAGCAGAGGATACCAAAACAAACCGAGGATCAACCAGCTTGAGAAATTTGACTCTGAGACAGCACAGGGAGAATCCTTAAAGTTGAAACTGTGGAAACCCTGCGTTCACATTGCAGGAAGAGTTTACATTTGCAATGCTTCCAGCAGCAGAACCAGCAGAGACAGTGAGGGATCGGCATACACACCAAGTGGATTAAGCACTCACAGCCCGCCCAGTACAGGGTTTCCATCTGATCACGACAGAGTGATATTTTCTAACCACCCCTGGTCCCAAGCACCACACCCCCAGCCACAAAATAAAAGTGTAAAGAAACTGCCTTTACAACACCATCTTTTGATGGCATTGAAGTTCCTAAATCTTTTAGGGTGCCACTGTAGAGATAGGATCAATGGTTAGAGCCCCAGACTTGGAGGGATGACCGACCCTATATTTGAGCATCAGCTTTACCCTGGACCTTTTCAGCGTGTAAAATACAGACTTAAAAAGAAGAAACTGGGGGACAAACTCTGCAAATAAAATTATATCTGATATGGGTATACATAAAGCTAACTATAAACTATATATTGAAAATAAAACCCAAAAGTATGCTATGTGGATGAAATACATTTTATGGAATGAGACCACTGTAAAATGGAAGTGTGGAAAACACTGAGAAAAAATAAGTTATCTTATTCGTGCAATAAATACTGGAGTAATATCATACGAACTGCTTTCCCAGCCCTTACAGATATAACCCACCAAGGGTAAGAGGTGCTGTACCTGCAAAGGAGGCACAGATCTCAGGACATACAAATTTGAGGAAGCATGAGCTGATTCTTAACACCGTTTTAATAGTAACAAGCAATATTAATATTATGCATTATAAATTATTTAATGATTAAAAAACAAAAATCAGGAATGGGGCTGGGTTAGCTTTGCTAGTTTTAATTTTTTTCATTTCTGTTTTGCTAAACCCATTCCCCTAAAGCCTGAGAGCCAGTGGGGTTTCTGTTGATAAAACAGAGGCCAGCGGTGTCATTGCAGCTAATAGGTAAAGAGTCTCATTCGACTTCTACCCCCTCATTCCCACCAGTGAGGCACAAATCCTGTGAACCCAGGACTCATATGAAGGGGACATAAAAATTGTCACAGGACGAATGTAGTCACTGCAGCACAGACACCAGCAAGCCCCCCTGACACCAGCTGGGACCCTATGTCCTTGCTCAATTGCTGGCCCACACCTTGAGGCACTTCCACTTCAGTGCCCAAGACAGTTATAGATGGTTTGCAAGAAGCCCTGGAAGTTCATCCATGTGCTTTCAGCAGGAGGTGGGACAAACTCTAACAATCCTCATTTCCTGCATTAAAGGGGAAGATGGGGAGAAGAACCTTCAGCCAAAACCAGGGAACCAAAGGAACCAGCTGACACTTGACGGGGTTGGTCAGCGGGGACACTGCAAACATTCCAGAAAACCCCAAAATCAGGTCCCTCTTAGCAGTAGGACAGGGCAGGCAAGGGAGAAGCTCATGGCACTTTTCAGACTTAATCAATAATTAAAGAATAATCTGCCTCTGAGAGTGCAGAGCATGGGGGTAAAGAACAGATCTACCCCTGAGGCTATTAGTGGAGACAAACACCTCCAGTGCCCATTCACCTCTAGACAATCACAGCATGAACAGTGCCTCAGAGAGGACTGCTCAACTTGGCCTGCTCTTCTTAAGACTTCAGGAAAATAAAATAAATTTACCCACTATGGGTTATCTTGTTGCCAGTGAAGCCAAGGAAGCGCGAGAAATGACAAACCAGAACACAGCATTTACTTTCTTTTTTTCCCCTCCCCTCTCTCTTCCTGCTGCTGTGCTTACTTAACCTCCAGGTACCCGCTTAAATAACTCAACTAAATAGCAATAATGAACGGGCAGAGTCAACACTGTGGTACATAATCACCTTGTCTATTGTGTTTAGCATCAGTGATCCCTTTCTTTGCGTGCATGACATTCTTCTGCCTTCCTCTAACGTTACGGATTTGCTTTTCACTTTATTTGCATTTAATTACCGATGTTGCACCCATCCACATTGTGTTTTTTCCGCATTAAGCACAGATACTCCCGCATACCCTATTCCTGCTGGAATTCCTAGGACATTCTAGGAAGCAGGAGAAATTGCCGAGCTCATTTCCAAGCAGCTCATCCCCAGTTCCCATTCCTATGTCCTAATTTACTTGCGCGAACGGGTGTGTAAAGCGCCAACTGTTTACTTCCATGAATGGCTGCCTGAGAGCATTGCAGCTACTCTGCCCTCCTGCAAACTGCGTTGCTCTAAAGCACTAATTCTACAATTAGTTTCAAAAAGGAAACAGGAACTGCTAAAGTTTCAGATCATTATAGCTGCCAGGAGTATTTTTACAGGAAGGGTCTACAACGTTGTTGTTGTGAAGATTTTTCACTGCAAAATCTGAAAACTTACCCTATTTAAAAATACATATTTTATTATTATTGTTATTTTTTTAAAGTTCAGGCTTTAAAATGGGCTGGTGGCAGCGGGATTCCTTGTCGTGCTGACACCATCGGGATTTTGTCAAATAGGGATCACATTAATGAGAGATAAAGTGAAAGTTATAGTGTATAAACTTAGACCACAGCAGAGCTAAAAATAAGCCTGCAAATACACACTGGTGTTGCACAACAAAACACCAGCGAAGGAAATGCACGATTGTAGACTTTGCTTTTTTCTTTTTGTTTACTTTGCGTAGTTTAAACTCGGTGTTGTTTCCTACGTGGTGCAAAATAACTTTGCTCCTCATGAACAGCTTAAATATTTCCCCACAAAATTCATCTTCCATTTTGGTAAACCATTAGTCCTCCAAGTAAGCTTTCTACAAGAAGCCCCAGTGAGTAACGATAACTCGGGCACCAACGGACTTAAAAAATGAGACCCCAAAAAATTAATGTCGAAATAGAAGGCTTTTTCACTTCCATTTAAATAAAGCTGCATAAAAAGTTGCATCAAATGCAATTCACTGCTTGCCAGCAAATAAAAATACTAAACTGAGCCCTCCGCAGTCACTTCTAGATGACAAGTGCGTTCAGTGGTTTGCCTAAACTTTACAGCAGTGAAGTTCATTAAAAAAATGTCATAAAATGAAATAAAAGGAAGGGGGATAATATAAAAGTCAAGAGCACAGTTCTCATTTAAGCCACTTTTTCCCCAGTAAAGATGGCAGGATAGAGCAATAAAAGAGTTGATGAATAAGCTGGAAAAATATAAAGCCAGATTTTGTCCTTAACTATTCCTGACTAAATCCAGATTTATGCTGATAGAAGTGAGGGCAGGATCATTTCATGGTGTCAGTTTGCCAGTCAAGCAATCCTGCTTTCTGAACTGGACGAAAAACAATCTTGAAGGAATGAGATCATGGTCATTATATTGTTCAGTTATGGCCTTGATTTTAAGAGAGTAAGAGAAGGAGAGAAATCAGCAACATGCACCGAAATCCACTTGCTTTCAAATTCCTCATCTGTTTCACAAAACAAAAACTATCTTCATTATTGAAATAAAGGAGAGAGAAAAAGTTCTTTAAAATGAGGGTCCTTTCAAAAACAGAACTAGAATGATTTGGAATGACGTATACAGCCATACACACAGAGAGAAAATAAAATCCTGGCCCCACCGAATTCAATAGGAGCTATGCAATTGACTTCAGATGGGCCAGAATTTCACCCAGAGAGGATTAGACTTGTATCCGCTATATATCTACGCAGAAAATACTGTGAAATACATTTATTTGGCTTTGAATACTTAACCCTTAATCACCCAAGCTTTTACTCTTTCCCCAGGCAGAATTTTGACTCATCCTAGTGAGGTTTACCCCAGACAAGTAGCACAGCACTCGGTCCTGGGGCGAAGACAGTTAGTTCTTGCTGTCTCTCTCAATGCACAATTCAGAAGCATCTAATTATTTTATGCAGGCTCCCTCTGCCTTTGATACACAGCCTGCTTATCGACGTATTCACACAAATTAAATAAATTTATCTCTCCTAATATGTTCATTTTTAATGGTTTTCAAACATTCACATGGAAACAGCTCTAGCGTAAATATCCCAGAACAAATGGCTGTATATTATACAGGAGGGAGCAGTTGGGCTGCCAGACTGGGAATGCACCAGGCCATCTGGCTCAGGCAGTCTCTCCAAAATCCTCAGCTTTGTTTTCACCCTCAGACTCCAAACAACACATTTTCCACTGTGATGAGTTTACATTTTCCCAAACACAGGTCCTGATCATGCATGCAAATTCCAAACTTCTCCATTCCTCTCTGTACAAGAAAATTAATATCACCTGCGCTTCTGACATCTCACCAAAGGCACAAGAAAGCTGCTAAAATCTGGCACAACATAAACTTTCCCCGGCACAGGGGTTAGGTTTTGTTTTATGTTTGTGTGAATTTTCTCCGAGTGTGCTGAGGCTCCTCTGAACTTATTGATAACATTTTTTTTTCCATGTGTGTAGCTGCCAAGAAGGGCCGTGCTATGCACAGAATAGAGAGCTGATCAGATGTCTGCAGACATCAGAGAATGATAGAGAAGTCAACAGAAAAAAACATTTGCATCCAGTTAAAGTACTGGGGGGAAAAGCAAAATATAAACAGAGTCGAACTCTGAAGGAAGGATTTTGACTCATGAGGACTCACTGCAATAGACAATAGCTATCGTGCAAAACTTATGATTTTTAAGATGCCTGAGCCATATTAGCATTCGTTATATCTTATGGATGAGAACAGCTGAAGAAAAAATGGGTGGGGAACAAGTATTGCAGATTTATTTCCTCCATCTTTCCTAATAGCGAAATATATCAACTTTATGAAAATACAGCTGAAGAAATAGAAGGCATCTCTTCTCCGTAAATACATTAAAAATCCTTAGACTGGCCTAAAACCTCCGTTTTTATTAGAGCAGACATATTTCACGTTTTGCAGGCAATTTCAAAATGCATCATTGTTAGAGCCAGACCTACTGCGGTAAGAGCTGCTGCTTTACGGAAAGCAACGGCTATAAAGTTTGGGATCCTACAGGGTTTTGAACACATTAGGAATGCGATCCCAACATAAAATGAGGTGCCAAGATAACATAAAAGAAAATGTAATTAAAGCAGTATTGACACTGAATGTTGTTACTGTAACTGAAAAGAACTTCCCTGCAACACTAACGATTTGTGCGTAGTATTCACTAATTTTAAATGACAGGGACACATTCTGGAAATGTAGCGAGACCCCTGAAAGACACGGAATTGCCATCTTACCCAACATTGCTCTGGAACCACCACCCAAAGCTAAGCACATTAGCCCCAGTATAACTCAAAATAATGCACTTTGAGACCGATCCTGCCTGAGTTTCCCATTCAGAAGTCCCACAGCCCAGGCTACCATGGAGCAGACATGCGGCAAGAGCTCATGTTTTGGGATAGCACACACAGGGCTCACACCTAAAGCCCAGGTCTGCCCTGGGATGCGGTTCATAACACAATTCTTGGTCCTTTCAGTCATGCCACTCTCTAGCCCTGCTTCCCACACCGCATCACTGCAGACAGAGAATAGACACGCGCGCACCAGGACACATAGGTCCCTGTGCTCCACCTATGAAAGGACTCTCACCATGAGTTTCTTAGTTGGGTACAGACACACAAACAAGCCCCTGACTTATTCGTATCGGGAGCATCTATACATACACAGCATCTAGCACAGCAAATCCCTGCCTGTCTACCTGCAGTTATAATACATGCTGCTAATGGGGTATTTATGTTAGATCATGAATAGCGATCCTACATACAGAAATCTGGGTCTGATTCGGAGGACGGATTTTATTTTATCTTACCTAACTTAATAATCCACTATACAAAACCTTGCAATTTATAGCTGTGAGACAAAGAGAATACATTTAAACCTGATGTGTCCATATTTAAAAAAAAAAAGCATATTTAATATGAAGAGCCACAGATACTTTCCTGTATGTTCTGAGGAACCTAACTCACACGAGCTTTGCTTCTGTGGGATTTTTAATTTGCCACCAGAAACCTCAGAGTATCTGTAATTTCAGTCTGAGAATTTACAATTATTGAGTGTGTGAATGTGCACGTGAGAGTATCGAGAAGATACTTGCCAGCTGAAACATGTACGCTTCTGCAACAGTTTCATTTAAAAGTAATCATTTCATTATCCAGTTTGTTCTGAGCGTCATGCATTAAAATACTACACCTTCAAGCAGACTGACAATACATTTAACTTTCATTAAAAATTAAAGAATTTTCAGACAGTCTTTGCAATATTTAATTGCAGTTTGATGATTTGAAAGTTACTCAAGATCTTCTGTATAATTCACTGTCGTGAACTATAAATGATATATTCAACGTTTGGGTGAGCTTCTGTCATGTGTTGTACTTCACTTCCTAATAAGCATTCAGCCACCAAAGTGATCCCAAATCAGAAATAATTTCACTTTCCAAAAGGAAGAGTTAAAAAAGAAGAGGGAGAATCCAGCCCCTGGCCCCCCAGAAAATCTGGGAGCCGCACATGCCACAGTTTTGACATGACAATGCCCTGTTTTTCATAAGCAATTATAGTCCTGCCTAATGAAATTATATACATGAAATTACTGCGTAAGCAAATATGTTTGTGGCTAAAATAGCCCTTCACTCCCTGTTTCCTAACCTGAGTTCGAAGAGCTTTTGTTCATAAATCCTTCCTTCTCAACCCCACTGCACTTTCCCCAAAATCTGTAATTTGTACTAACTTTGTTATCCTAAGACTTCCTGAAATCAGACAGACTTTTCCCCCCCACCTCCTTCTTCATTGTGAATGTGCTTTAAAGCTACATGGTAGGTTTTACAAATAAATTGTATCTCGGGTTTTTTTCCCCTTTCTTTCCAAAGACCCTCTGATGACTTGATAATAATGAAAGACCAAGAGGTCAAACAGTGCCTTAGGATGAACTCTTCATATGCAAGATGCCTTTGTTAAGAAAATTATTTTGAATCCGCTGCTCTACATGAGTTCAGGGCTCTGTTTTCAGTAGGGTTATGAGCAGAGGCTTTTGCATTTCCGTAACGATAGGAGAGCTATTTCGAGATGATATTTATTGATAGTCTCTCTCATATGAAAGACATAAGCCTCAAAAGGACTAAGAGTTCATATAGCAGGAAGATTTGTTACTTTTAGCACAAACGAACCATTCCGTGCCTCAAAAACAAGGAATGGCAGCAAATGCTTTCTCAAGATTTGTTATGAAGAAGAGCATGTTGCTGCTGTTTTAATTCCTGCAGGGAATGGGCTGTGTTTAGAAGTGTGTAGTTTAACAGAGTTCAGACACATAGCGGATTGTCTGGTAAAATTCATCCAAGTTCCCTTTTTCCTTTTTTTTTTTTTTTACTGTTGAAAGACAATCTTCAATAGCAGGAAAAGATGTTTTGGGACCATCAAAGAGAGTTTTCTAAAACAAACTCAGCCCTTAGAGCTTTATGTTTTGCTGTAGAGAAAAAATACAAGCCAAGGGTTTTTTCCCTACAGACAACATACAGGAGCTGACTTTTCCTACCGGTACAGAAAAAGCTGGATGTTTTTTCCTAAATAAAATTTAAGAATTTTCTTTAACAAGTACAACAGTTTAGGAGGGGGAAAAACGTATCTTAAGGATTAAAAGACTTAAGAGCACCCCAACTATTTAAAAAAAAAAAAACAGAAGAGGAAAATGTTCTGACAGAAGCAGAATATGCTGGAGTAGCAATGTTTTTGAAAAAGGGAGAATCGATTTCTTTGGATACTCCCTTTGTAAAAATGCTGTTTTCCTACAGGAAAGTATATTGTACAGGTAGGCACACGCCGGGGGCGAAGCTAAAGAGCAACTTACAACTAGGGGTAAGCCACTGCCGGGGTCTGAAGACCCGCAGCCCGACACGCATTTCGGGAGGGGGGGGGGGGGGCTGTTCCGACAGGCGAACGTGCCCCGATCTGATCGCTCCTTTCACCCGGGGCCCGGCGGAGGCGCGAACACAGGACGAGCGGACGGACAGACGGAGCCCCCGCGCCTGGGCAGCGGCTGGCGCTGACGGAGCTCGGTGCGCCGGGGGAGCCCGCAGATTAATGCTTATTAATTAAGCTGTAAACTCGGCCCCAGCCTGAACAAGGGCGGCCGCAGCATCGCCTTTAGGAGCACCATTTTCCGGAGCTCCCTAAGCGCTGCGGTAGGCAGGGTCCAGCGAGGACCCTCTGCACAGCCCCATCACCGGGGTCGGCCCCGCGGCTAGGCCCCGCAGCCCCTGCCGCTACAGAGCAAGGACCCACTTCCCCGCAGCCTTTTCACCGTGGTGGCAGGGCCACTCCGCTCCGGGGGCGGGTTTCGCCTCCGCGGGCCGCCCCACTGCATTCCCTGGGGCCACCCCGACGGCTGCCACCTCCCCAGCACCCCTCCGCGGGCGTTCCGCAACACCTACCTGCTTGGTCATGGAGTCGATGAGTCGGACGTAGAAATCCTGCTCCGTCCTGATCCCTGAAACAAGGCACAGGTGTGAGGAGCGGGGCCGGCTGCCGGCAACGCGCCGGGGCTCGCCAGAGGGCTCGGGCCCGCTGGGGCTCCTGCTCGAGGCTGCCCAGGTCCCAGCAGCGCTTGGCCGAGGCCGCAAGGATGCGCGGGGCGAGGGGAGTAGTGGGAAGCTGCTTCCCAGCCTCTGGTGGGCTCTGCAGCCGAGGAGGCAACAGGAGGTGATGGGGCTGACACCAGGGGCTCCCAGCCCTTACCATTGCTGTAGAGCAGCTGCAGGCGATAGTGGATCCCGTTGTTGGTCTTTTCGCTGTTGGCTTCCTGAAGTCAAAAAGGACACGGGACGCCGGAGGAAAAAGGAAGAAAAAAAAAAAACCAAACATATGAAGCTTCTCCATCACTCACACATCGGGTGTCCCCAGGGGTGGATAGAGCGGCTGTCACCCCCTCTTCCCTGCCCCGGGCATAGCAAGGGATCAAGGAAAACCCCCTCCCTGGCTGTCCTTCGGGACTGGGGAAGAGCCAGGCGCCAGAGACGCGGCCCCGGGGAGCAGAGTGGGGAGGGCCCTGTGAAGGCGGCCGAGCCCCAGCGGGGCGCAAGGCTACTCACCTTCTCCTTCTCCACGAAGCCCACGAAGGCGGTGCGCTCGATCTCCACGGGCTGCCCCTGCCGGTCGTACAGAGCCAGGACGAAGTGGAAAAAGTTGGACTTCCTCAGGTTGGAAGGAGGCTGCTTCTCGAAGTGAGCCCGAGCCAGACCCACTCCGCTGGGACCAGAGGGACGCGGGTTAGCGGCAGCCCCGACGACGCGGCCTCACATCCCCTTCTCCACCCCCACAGCCGGCTCCCGGGCCCGTGCCTTCCCCCGCCGGGCCCGGCTGGGCTCCGCCGGAGCTGAGCATCCCGCACATACACAATGAGTCCCCCCGGGGCTCTTTTCTCCGGGCAAGAGGAAAGCCGTGCTTTGCCACACTGAATCCCTTGTGCGGCCGGGAGCGCGGCTGAGCCCGGAGCCCATCCCGCCCTCCGGTGATCCCCGAGCCGCCCCCCCGGCACCCACCACCCCTCCCCGGGGGCCGTGCCCGCCCGCCGCCGGCCCCGCATGGAGAGGAGCCGCGCTCAGCCCCGCCGGCGCGCTGCCCCGCGGAGCGGCATCGCTCCTGCCACTTCTCAAAGTCGGCTCGGAGCTGTCAGCCCAGCGCCCATGTGCCTGGTCTTTCAGTTTCGGTCCTGCGAGCTTTCCTTCCCCTGGCCGGGCGGTGGGTAAAGAGCCGAGGAGACAACTTGAAATATTTCAGGGTTGTCCCTGCAGAAACTTTCCCTTCCTTAGAGGGCTCCAGAGGGAGGGGTGCGGGGCGAGGTGGGAGACACCGGGAGATGTCAACATTAAACTGCTGCCGGCTCCAGGGCTCAGGCTGCGAATCCGCATCAGGGTTTCCTTCTATTTTTTTCCTTTTTCTTTATTTTTATTTCCTTTATTTTTTTTTTTTCTTTCGAAGGGAAAAAGATGAGGAGAAGGGGAAATGAGAGAGAAAGCGACTCTGGGCACAGCTTCGCCAAACCCACCTCCTCTTTAAAAGGATTTCTTGTTAAAAATCTAAGATAAGTGACAGTGGTTTTACAAAGGGACTTCGAATTAGATTTCTCTCCGACAAAGCTTTGCAAAACTCCAGCTTATCGGAGGAGGAGAAGGGAGGCTGCTGATTCTGGGTAGGATAAGAAAGAGAGGTAGGGAAATATATTTTGGATACCTCCGTGCACAAGTCGCTGCTTATCGGAGGAGAAAAACGTTATTTGGAGATCTTCAGACTAAATCAGCAGCAAACATAGTTTTGGAAACTACTTCCTCCGCGCGAACACAGTGGGTTGGAGAGATTAAAACACACCTATTCTCGCCTAGCGAGGCTGGCTGCCTCCTCTGCTGTCATTATTGTCACTATTTGATAAAAAGTCCTTGCTACGGGACAGGAGGAATAAATATTTAACTGGCCACTTCTACGCGAAGCTCCCTGCTGTTAGCAGAGCTCCAGAGCCGGCTTTTGGGCTGGTGCAGGGGGGAAAGGGCTGCCTGTGGGGAGCCGCGCTGCCGGGGCGCGGGCGCGGAGCCTGCCTACCTCTGAGCGGCCGTGCTAGCGTCCAGGACGCCGGCTCCCTGCATCCACGTCCGCACCGCGTTCATCCCCGCGCCGAGGGGCTCTTCCTTCATGCTGCTCCCACTCCGCTGGATGCTTTCCTGAATCCCAAACATGAATCAGAAACAACAGCGCAAATCTTCCTTCTTTACTCAAAAAACCAAAAAAAAAAGTGATGAAATCGCCAGCGGGCTGTTACACAGGGTTTTTTCTGTCTTTCTCTCTCTCTGCAGCTGATCTCTGGAATCAAAGCAAGTCAGAGAAAGCGAATACAGGCACGCACATTAAGGGGAAAAAAAAAATCCAGAGGCAATCAGAGCCCGGTTTTGTCGCTGCTGTTCGCTGCGTGTGCAGTTTGTTTGGGTGCGTGGAGGGGCTGGCGGGGTGCTGGGGGCTGGTTGCAGCTCTCGCAAGCCGGAGGAGTACTTGAAGTCCCTTTTGTATGAAACCCCCCTTTCGGATGGCAGCAGGAAAAAAAAAAAAGGAAGAAGAAGCAAAAGGAAAAAAAAAATCTCAGATGCAGTTTAAGAAACAATAGGACTAACGGGAGCTGCGGCAGGCTCTGCTACATCAAGTGTCATTTTCCAGTGACAAGAGAGGCAAGTTCCCCCCCTTCCTCCCCTCTCTCTTTTCTTTCTTTTCTCCCTCTTTCTTCTCTTCTCTCCTCTCCTCTCCCAGCCGAAGCGCTCGCTCCTCGCTCCTCTCTCCTCCCTCCTTCAGCAGCGCAGGAAGCGAGTTGCCGTAGCCGGGCGCACGCCGGGAAGGGAACGAGAGGGGCGCACCCGCGGCGGCGGCGCGGACGGACGGCCGGAGGGAGACCCTGGGGCTCCCGGTGCCCCCTCCCTCTCCCGCAGCGCCGGGCGGACTCGCCGTCTCTCCCTATGGGAGCCACTTTGACTGTCCCCGCCGCCGAACACGAGCCCCGCAGCCCCGGCGGGCGGGGGGCGGGGCCGCAGACGCCACGCCCCCTCATTTACATCGCGTCAGCGCTCCACCCCCGCGGCGCAGCAGCCAATGGCTGCCCGCAAAGAGCCAGAGCGGGGGCGAGGCCGCGCCCCTCTCATTAGCATAGCCCCTCCCAGACGGCCCGGGGGAAAGTTGCCCCGAAGCCCCCCCGGGGCGGGGGGTGCCCCGGCACTAACGGGATCGCGCCTTTGTTCATGGACGAGGCGGCGGCGCTGCTCGAGGGACAGCCGGGGCTGGGGGTGCGGACACCCCGCTCCCCGCACCGCATCTCCCCCACAGCCCCCGGGGCCGCCCCTCGCCGGGAGGGCTCCGCGCTCCCACACAGCCGCGGGGACAAGCGGCAGCGCTAACCGCGAGGTGTCCGAGCTCTCTCCGCTCCCTCATCAGCGCCAGGCTGTCCACCAAAGCAGGGGATGCCCCGCGGTCACGTCCCGTACAACGGGTTATCCCCAGCACCGGCGCCTCTGGAAACACGAGTGGAGCCTCCAAATCCCCACTGAATCCATCACCCTGCTCTCCCGTCCCTGCCCCACTCCCGGGCAGCGGTGCGGGGCTCTGCAGGAGCAGCACATTTCCTAACGGGACAGCTCAGGAAGAAAGTCCGGTTGTTTTTATTTCCTAGGGAAAATAATAACACCAGAACCAGCTCCTGCCCTCCCTGGGGAGCCGCTGGGCTGGCGGAGGGGCGACGCAGCGGGCTCAGTGCCCGCATCTCTCCGCGGGCTCCCCGCATCAGCCTCCATTGCCCCTGCGGCACAACTCGCATCCTCGCCAGCGGCTCCAGTAGCCGGGCTCTGGCCACCGCCTCCGGTGCCGGCTCCTGCCGCGGAACGGGTTGCGCTGCGCGGGTTTTATCCCCCCGAACAAGGGCTTGCGAGGAGTTTGCGCATGTAACGAAACAAAACACGGCGCATCCCGGGCTACCCTCCCTCAGCCATGGCGATGTCAAACCGCGGAGGGGTGACGGGGACCCCCGGACTGAGCTTTGGGGCCGGTAACCACTGAAGTGCCTGGGCTATCTCTGCCTGCTTCAGTGCCCCGCCTTTCTCCTCCACTCCGAGGTGCAGAAGATGCTGCCCGGGAGCTGCAGGGGATGGTGGGGCAGGCGGCTGCCGACCGCCCCTTCCAGGGTCCGCGCAGAACCCCGCTGGGCACAGCTAGCCCAGGGACAACACGCTACAAAAGCGTCGGGATACAGCTCCGTAGGCGCCCTAAAAGCAGTCTGACAACTCCCTAGGGCATTCTTCCAGTCACCTGTACATCACTTTGTTTGCAGCGGAATCTGAGCACACAGCCAAACCTCAGCCAGAGATACAAAGATCCCCAAAGCAGGCACACAATCTACTTCCAGCACCTCTCTGGCAAGGCTAAACTGCGGCCGAGCCCCAAAGCCGATGTGGCTTTAGGAGAGTCCACACACGAAACATCCACATCCCAAGTATGCTGCACTCTCACACGGGAACCGTTACAATGAGCAAGTTTTCACATTCCCTGCAGATGATATTTGAATCTTCACATAATGCTACTGTGTCATATCTCAGGGATACGTGGAAGAACACAGCCATACATGAATATTTACGCCATAGGTACTGCATAGAAATAGTTTGGTCCCTGCAGTGCTCTGGCATATTGGTTTTCCTCCGGCTGCTGCTCTATCACTTGTATCATATCCAGCATAAATGCCTCCATGGTGAGATACATTTTGCAATTAAAAGCTATTTGCACCTGCACTGATTGCTCCTTTCCCAGGATCGGGATCTGCCCAGGGAGGAATAATGCATTTGAATCAATATACTAAGCAGTTGGCAGATTTTGCCCTTCAGATCTGTTCAGAGGATCAGGGGACCGTTTCCGTGCCTTTTCCTGGATGCTGCAGGGAACACCATCCCAGGAGCACTCTGACGACAACTCCACCGGGCAGGGACCGCCAGCCACGACAATAAAAGTGACAAGTTCTCCACTGTGTTCCTCCTTGCACACACACATACACGTTCCTCTGTGCTCAACACGCAGCCAGCTCCTGGAGGCTCCTGCTGAGGCTGGGGGGATGCTGCACCTGGGTCTTAGAAAGTCTCAAAGCCACTAATTGCTGCAAGACAGAAAGAGTTAAACACTGCTCGACCCCCACAGGACGAGCGTGAAAGAAAAGCGGGGCTGAAACAAGGAGGGGGTGAGAAAGTCAGGACTTTTTAGGGGAAAAAAAAAGAGAGAAAAAGAAAAATAGGAGCTGGCAGGAGACTTCTGTGCTCCATCCACCCACAGGGGCCAGCCCCAGGACATCGGAGCTGGCATTTTTAAGAATTCCCAGTTGTCTTTAGCACTCTACACTCCTGGGTCCGGTCTCTGGATCAAAACCACCGCACTCTGACTGCAGCAGAGAGGCTGCTGCGTGTGCACCACTGCCGGTGCTGAGGCCGGAGGGTGTTTCATGTGGAAAGCTGGGTTTGTCCTTCCCTCAGCATGGCAAAGGAGCGGGAGGATGCTCGCAGCCTGCCATGGGGGGATCCCTGGTGGGCTGCTGGGGCTTGGCACTGAGCTGGTTTGCTGCAGAAGGACATCGGGCACGTTGCAGAGAGGTTCCCTGCAAGTGAAACGCTCCCAACACACAGTGCAGAATTAAGCACACACAGACTTTGCAGGCTGTGATTTGCTCCCAGGGGTGAGGAAATGCTTCTCTCCCAAAGCAAGCAAGAGCCACACAGCTGAGCTGTGGATTTTACCCCAGCAGTGCAAACCCATAAACTGCAGCTTTGCAGCACAAGCAGGAGCAGTTTATAAACAGGACCAGGACATGGTCCCCAGGCATGACAGATAGCTGGGATGGGGTGACACTGGAAAGGAGGAGGGGAGGAAAGGGCCAGCCCTGGCTTGCATGTCCTATACAGGAGAAAACAGGGCTCCTGGGGACCAGCTGGTTTTGAGGTCTTTGAACAAGGGGCCATGGAAGGAGGCCTAAATCCAGGAGACAAGCACAGCCCCTGTGAGGCTGGAGGCAGAAGTCCCAGAGCACAGGAGTCTCCTGCATGGGGAGAGGCCTCTCCCTTGCCCTGACACAGTTTCAAGTGGGCCCAAGGCCCCTCTCCCCTCTGACCTGGAGTTTATCCAGAACAACTCCCTCCTCCTGCCTCCAGTCCCTGTCCCTGTGCCACGGGGCTCCCAGCACAGTGGGACAAGTCAGGCACTGCTTTGCTCTGCCCAGACCCTAAGGGAGGAAAGAAGTGGTTGGAAATAGGAATTTCCAAGAGAAAAGCCTCTGCTCCCTCCTCCCTGACCTTTGCAGCTGGATGAGACACCCCCAAAGGGACCATGCTCTTTCCTGCTCTTCTCAGAAGGAGGCAGATGAACAACGGAGCTGTGCCGATGAGGGAAAAGGGAAAAGCAGCCTCTCCGCTCAAGGTGGGACCAAAAGCAGAGCACTCTGAGCACATACCTGCACTTTCTGCTGATGCAGAGGTGAAAGGGGCTTGGGGGTTTGGGAGCAGTTCACCGTATCCTCTGCAGCAAAGGCACTTTTCATGACTATTTTCCTTATAGCAAACAAGCTCCTGTTTCAATTCAAAACCTTCCCATCCACAGATGAATCCAATGCCCGCCCTTGCAGGTGATGACACTGCTCAGCTACACAGGGTGTTTTATTCCTTGTTCCCGGCTTGCTCCTGAGGAAAAGGAGAAGAAAAAGGCTCAAAGGACTGAGGGCTGGGATATGATGCTCTGATTAGGAGGAAGGGGCCTGGATGTCTCTGGGGCGAGGCAGAGAGTCTGTCCACAGCACGATAATGACAGAACCCCACTTTTACCCCAGCTGCCTTGAAGAACCAATAGCAGGTGACCAAGATGGAAACGTTTCGAGTATGAGCTTTTATCCTCCTGCCCCCCTGCCCCTTGGGGACTGGGGACCCCGGGTTGCCCTGCCCGGGGTGGGGCTCACCTCTTTGCTGGCCCGAGGCAGGGTTAACTCCCGCGGGTGGGAAGCAGGGGGCACTGAAGGAAATCTCCTCCCGCCTGGCCTGCAAGAGGGGGGAGGAAAGGGGGGACCCCAGCGGGGTGCCCGGGACGGGGTGTGCGGGACCCGGTGATCCCCCCTCGGTGGAACTGAGCGCGTCGGGGCCGTGCGCGGGGGGGGGGCGCGGTGCCGGGGCCGCCGCGCCGTGTGGTCACGGCGCCACCTGGTGGCCACTGGGGGAACTGCTCCCGCCGGCACCGCGACGGGCAGCATCGTGGGGCGGACACGGGGTTGGGGAGCTGCACCCTCAGCGCCTCCCCCGGCCCATGGGGACCCGCGTCTGACACCAAGCCGACCGCTGAGCACCGGCGGGGCGCGGCAGGGCTCGGGGAGGGGGTTGCCATGGGCCACCCCACACACTGCCGGTGCTCACACAGCACGTAGTGCTGCCGGTCCGGGCCACGGGCGTCGGGTCCTGTCCACCTACGAGAGTGTTACTGCCGTTCCGGGGTCAGTAGGGCCGCCGGCTGAGTGTCAGCAACGAGGACACGACGGCCTGTCCACAGAACACACCCTGAGAACTTCCTGGCGGCCCTACAAGCCCCAAAGGGGCAAACCCTCTGCTTTCACTCATCAGAGCAGACGAAACCTGTTTTGTTAGTTTATCAGTGGAAATTGCACTACTCTACAGCCAGGTGAAAATTCCCGCTCCCCACAGTACTCACACAAGCTTGCAGTACGTTCAAGGCTAGCTTGTACTTATTTGCTCATGCTGGCAGCCACTGGGCAGATAATGGTTATTTTATCACACAAAATCTCGCTATGATTTTTTACATTGTCAGTTCAGCAAAGCATGTAAACATCTAATCAACTGCTATTGGCTGCAGGGAGATGTAAGTACGTGTCTCCCATCTAAGAGGGAAGGGAGAAGCCCAAAGACATGTACTCCCTCTGAGAGGATGAGTTTAAGCACATTAAATGGAATGGATTTAAATATCTCCTAAAGTTGTCACATGCTTTGCTGAATCAAGACTGAATATTATCAGAAGTATTTAAGTGACTCAGGAATCCATATCTCCTGTTAAATGCCTACACAAACTCCGAGGACTTTACATATTGGGATTTTGACTTTAAAAGGTGCACAAGCTCTTTTGAAGGGCATCCTCCAAAATCTCAGGCTCTTCGTTCAAATAGGGGTGATAGGAGAGGCAAAATGCTTGCTAATGCAGCAAGGTCAGCTCTCTGTGTGTAGGATCTAAAGGCTCAGGATTTGGCTGTGTTTTTTTTCGCTGGTCATTTTGAAACCTGTTTTCTCTGGCATTCATGGTAACATCAGAAGGTCTTAGTTCTGTTTCTGTTGAAATCACAAGTTCATCATCTGGGCTCAGACATTTTGCCTGGAGCCAGGAGCATACCTCTGACCAGGGAGATTTTGCCAGGGCACAGCACTGAAGCACTTTAGTTGCAATGACATTTAAAATATAAAAGGTACTCACTTTTATACGTACTTTCCAGAGCTTTGGACAACTCAAAGTTCAAGTCTCCACTTTGTGTGATCCACAACAGGGGATTTCTTTGGTTTTATCTTTGTCCAGGATCTGTGTGACTTGAGGAAAACCACTTGGACTTCTCATGCACCTTCTCAGGAACTTTCTTAACTATTCTGCCTGGGTGAAAAAGGAAGGTGAAGAGAAAACCAGAGAACAGCCCATTGAATGAGAAAAAGCACCACGCTCATTAGGAACTTGGGTTATTCTGTGTTAGAAAATCTGTACCTGTTTTAAAGCCTGCATTTTAAGCAGCACTAAAGTGTGCTTAAACACTGTTCCCAATGGAAATTTTGTTGGAAGCTGCTGTTTGCTACCAAGTATTTGTGCAGGGAGTGAGGCATTGCAGTCTTTATTCACACACAGCTTGCTCTGACTTGCTTAGGAAAAGGGCAGCTCGTCTGAGCAGGCATCTGTGTGCATGTGTGCCTCTTCCATATGCACACACATTCATTATGGATGATATACAAATGCTGTTCATGCTTCCTGAGCAGATTGTTATGGAAAGGTTCCCATCCCACTGATCTCACTGCAGGGCTTAGGAAGCATTCAGAAGCCTCCCAAAAAATGTGTTACGATCGATGTTAGAAAGAAATTACTTCCTCCAGCACTGAAACAGAGTCATTGTCATGGTGTGATGAAGGAACTGTTAAACAGACACAGCAACAACACTGGAGCTGGATTCTAGCCAGGGTATTTCAAACAACTTGTAAAAAGTTCACTGATTCTTTAATGACTCCACCTGGTTAGAGCAGGACCTCTGGTTTATGTGCCTTCCAGAAGATGTGTTGCAAGAGAAACGTGTCGTAGATGATATGAATCAAGCCGGTTCCTCTAACATGTTGGTCTGGAATAGCTGTTGACCTGATGGAGTGTTAATGGGAACATTTATTTGTTTCTTTATCACTACAAAGATGTCATATATACTTACCCTGCTGCTGCCACTGTTCCCAAAGGGCTGTCAGCACAAGAGCCATTATAACATGACTGCCGGAGGTAATTCTTTTTTCCCCCTTCTCACACATTATTTCTTAAAATGATTCTGTAAAGAGAGAAAGAACTTGGATACAAAAATTGCTGCTAAAAGAACAGTGTGACGTGAGCCAAAGAAGCTTTTCTATACGCCTGTCTCTGTTTTTATTGCTTATGGAGAGCAGCACACACACACAGCCCGCATCCATCTTGGCACAGGATGTGTGTGAAGCATGGTGAGGATGGGATGGGGTGGGATTTGCCACCAGGATTCTCCACCACTCTCCCCAGTCAGGGGGACAAATGGGTGAAGTTTACATGGCACTGCAGCACCGTGTCACTATCCTTGCAGAGGGCCTGCACTTGGGTGATGTACCCAGCTTTGTACTTCCTACCCTTTCCTTTGTATTTGTGATTCCTTACATGGGAGCATGAAGGCTTCAACACAAAATGTTTTGGTAACACAGTCAGTAAATAAAAACTAGGCAGAAACCCATTGCCCTTACCTGTGGAAAAAAACAAACCTATCACATTTCATTCCTGTTATCCAAAGACTTGACAGTTTAAGGAAATTGCTAATGGGATCTTTTACTGCCAGGTCACTAGTTCAAACCTGGCTCTGTCAGTACTGACCAAGAGTATCTGGTGAATGTTTGATGATGTGAGATTACAATATGGGTCTCAATCCATTTATCAATAGAAAACCCCTTCAACAACTTGAACCCCCTAAAGCTAATGCCTATAGGAAAGCCTACAGGCTGGAGCATGAACGACCTTTCGCAGCCCTACAGTAGATCAAGGTCAGGATGGGGGCATGCAGATGGAAAAGCTTACAGCAGTGATGTCCGGGCAGAACCTTTCTGCGCCTAAACAAATCTACTAGTTAGTGCACTAAAATACTCCAGTAACAGTACAGTATGAAAGTGCCAGATCCGGTATTGTTCTCAAAGGGAAAATGAGAGGAAGATGCAAACATTAGGAAATCCAGGATCAAGAACTGGTTTACACTAGTGCCAAAACCTCAAATTCATAATTTTGCAAGCTGAGAAGCTCTATTTGAATTTCTCAATATTATAACACTACCGTAAAGTTAAAACTCAAATGTCGGGGTAATGGGTAAGGAGTCAAATGTCTTTATTTCTATGAGATTGACAGGAAAATAAGTTACCACCTAATTCACTGCTTCCCAAACTGTCCCTTGCTCTCAAAAAGTATAAAGCATCACTGGCAGCATCTGGCAGCTGCTGACAGCAAAGACCAAGGGCAAGAAGCAGCCACCTGCCCCTGGAGCCCAGCACCTGGGCAAGGTACATGTGTTAGACATGGTCTGTAACCCCCATTGCAGGGTCCAGTTTAGCAACGTTTCCAGCTCTGCACCCTCCTGAAGTCCCCCAGTGCTTCTCCTTCTGTAGGTAGGACTCTACCGTCAGACCCAGGAAAACAGGGGGACCACCGAGAAAGGCGGGGGAAGGAGGCGGGGGTCCGGCCCTGGCAGCGTTCGGGACTCCACACCGCATGCTGCCGAAATGAAGTGACGGGAAGTCTCGCATCCCTCGTGGATTCACCGAGCGCCCGCGGAGCGCTCCCCGGCCGCTTGGAGTGAAATCAAACGCGTGAGGGCCACCTGGCGGGAGCAGGGACGGGATTGACTTCACCTCGTTGCTCCCCGCGTTTCTCCTGCGGGCTACATCCAGCTGTGGAGCCCGCTGGCAGGATGCTGAGAGACTGGGGAATGCTGGAGGGGCCGTGCTGGCATCACCTGCCTCGGTAACGTGCCCCTTCTTTAAGGGAATTAGTCTATGAGGACCCTGACACCGCTGAAAGGCAGCATGCTTCTGACAAGTGCTTCCGTGTAAGCGACCGAGCTGCTGGGGCTGGTGCACAGGGCCTGCAAAAACACATGAGCACTGACTGCAGGCCAGATACCACCAGGGATGGACAGACAGGTGCTGCAGGCAGGGAAAGGCTCTTCTGCACCATTTCCAGGGCTGGAACAGGATTGTTTCTGCTCAGTAAAGCTCAGCACTGACTCACTGAAATCAGCAGCATTTACCTGACCGCTGGATACCCTGAAGGACAAGTGAGAGGTGTCCCTGCCCATGACAGGGAGGTTGGAACTAGATGATCTTAAGGTCCTTTCCAACCCTAACTATTCTATGACTCAGCAGGTACGGTGTGTGCTAAGTGTGAGCATTGGAGCCACAGATCCCGGACTGTAGCCTGCAAACACCAGTCCAACAAGTGTGTTCTCTCACAACTGAAAACAGAACTGGCAGTCACCTTCTTCAGGGTGCACAGAAATTATCTGCCCCTCCTGCGTGCATTTGTTATTCATCGTTCTGAAGTATCATTTCTTGGAGAAACAAACTGTATCGGAGAAACCCAGAGCGTTAACCACCACCTGATGACATCTTGCCAAGGACAAAGAATCAGTGTCACTGAGAAATAACATGAACTGCTACCAGCAGCCCTGATCCTGCTCCACCTGTGCTAGTACTCACTCAATATACTATACAGGCTTTTCGGGCCAGAGATTCAGCACAATGAATCCTGCACCAGAAGATAGCTTTGTAATTCAATATTTGGAGTAGTCATCTTTTTGAACTCAACACCTTCCAGGTGGAAAATGAAAAAGGCAAACCAATTTTCCCTGTTATTCCAGGAGTCTCAGATGTGGTAGGAAAGGGCTGGACAAACCCACAGCATCTGTACTGCACAAATAACCAGCAAACATGCAGCAAGCATCACATCCAATACTGCTGTTCAGCTGCACAAGGTGCACCTCACCCAGATCCCACCCCACCAGTTCCACAGCTTCAGAACAAAACCCAGAGTTAAAAAGGCTCCTACGGCCCTTCAACTAAATCACTTGGCATCAGCAGTCTCCAAGACTTTGGAGTTGCAAGTATAGAGAATTTTATTCCAATTCTAGTATTTTTCCCCAGTTATATATCATTTTATACAGAAGACACAATTCCTGTGCTTCCTTACCAATTTGATCCATATTGATCCACACTGATCTACACACACTTCTTCTAGGATCTTTTAAGGCTACAGAAATGACAATTTCTGCACTAGTTACAAAATAATTACCCATAATAATTTAATAATGAGCTTTCCCTTTAAATTATTAACATGAGTAGCTGAGGAAATTGTCAATTTCAACAAGTTTAAATTCAAATGATAAATGCCAAATCTGTGTTAAATGAGACCAGCAAATTAGCAATTAAAATATTTATGCAAGAAGGCAAAAGATACTGTATTCAAGGAGCTGAAGAGCACTCTCCTATCGGGATGTTTGACAATGGCATGTGTTTGGATATCCCAGCTCCAAAACCCTGTGCAAAGGGAAGACAAAAAAATATCTAACCCCATAATTGAAGCTGAACAGCGTTGACTGGTGCCCAGTGGGATTTCAGTAGAATCCAAGCAGTTCTCAGAATACCCTTGGGTTATACTGAGCAGAAATTCTGACCCCAATCGTATTATTTCTATCATATAAATCTTTATCTGTGGGAAGCTTGGAAGAAAGAAGCTGCTTCATGGCACCTAATTGCTTCGTCACTGAGAACAGAGTTGACCACACTGCTTTTTAAGAAAGAGGAGGGACAACCATCTTTCAAGCTGAAAGTGAAATACCAGTGTCCGGGGAGATCTTGGAACCCTGTAAGTGCAAATCCCACTTTTCCCAGCTAACTTTGCAGACACAAGCCATTCACAGAGCGCCAGCATCACGGGAGCCTGCTGCACCATGGTTTCACTCCAGATTCAACTGGTGGATTTAAATATGGAAATAATTAGTTTTCCCCCTGTTTCAGTGTTCTCTGTGATTTCTACCTGCAGACCCAGTGACAGCACTCCCAACCCCAGCACTTTCCCACCACAGGGGCTGCTGCATCTGGCCCCAGGTTCCCCCTTCCCAACCTGACCTCCTAACTTCATCCTCTTCATCCCACTCCTCTGCCACATTGAAAATGAGAGAAGCGAATCCTTTGGAAAGCAACTCCAGGCTCTTGGGAAGTTTGGAAACCCATTGTACAGGGCTTAATTTCATCTTTTGGACATGTGTTTAAAGGTTTGGATCCCCAGGAGGAGTGAAGCACAGGTTGAGGGATGGTTTTCTGCCCAAGGAAAAGTTTGGGAGCAGCATCACATGAGCATGAACCTGTCATAGCCAGTGCCACCCACTGCCTGCTAAAAGCACAGCACAAATATGGAGCCCATTTGCATCTGAAAGCAGAGGGAACAATTCAGGACTCATCAGAGCACAGGCAGACCCAGCCAACAAAACCACACGAGGGCAAGACTTGTATTTTCTGTTGAGAGCGAGCCTGGGAAGGAGATTGCACAACCCACCAGCAGCTGCACATCAGCCCAGACCTAACACCTGACTCCACGTGAGGCAGTTTTCAGAGCTCAGTTTCTATTCCTTCTCCATACCAAGGGAAAAAGGTGACCCTGCAGCTTCCTTTATCCTCCTCTCCAGCTCCAGCTCCTCAGAATAAAAAGCTGGGGACCTGGAAGCCACCAGAGCCATGTTAAATGCAGCTGTAACTCCGATGAGCAATGGCTGCATGGGCCCAGGTTCTGTGAAAATGCCTCTGAGCACTTCAGTCCATCCCCACTGCCATGTAGTACAGCTGGATACAGACACATGCACAGACCTGGGCCACCAGCTGCACCCATAGAGCTCAGGAAGGGGCTGACACACTTGGCTGCATCTTCTGCAATACTCAAGATTAATATTTGAGCACATCAAAGTGTAATAAAAAATCCTAGTAACAGTCTATGGTTGGGTTTGGGGTTCTCCCACTGATTTCCCACCACCAGTGCAAAGGAAGGTCATGACCAAACCTTTTTCCAGCAAGATGAGCACATCAGCTATAACCAAAACTCCATCACACACGTGCCAAGATTTCCAGCTTGAAAAAGAGATGTGTCTTCACAGGTTACAACTTTTCACTTTAATTCACTTATCCACACGTACTTTCTAATATGGACGGGCCTTTGAGAAATTAATTTCCATCTGAAAACAAACAAGGTCTGAAACAGTTTACAAAGGGACCCATCTTTCAAGGACGTTTCCTTTTAAATTGCACAATGTGGCTCTTAGCAAGGAAAATAAATAAAACTTAATCCCTCTGCATTCCAGCTGGCATTTTTTCCCCGAGCTAAAAGCGAACAATCAATTTAAAGAAAACTCAGCCTATGGTCAATTAAGGAGCTGTATATCATTGCATTTATAAATACCAGGTACCTATTCCATTGATTATTTTGATCCAGTTAAGTCTGTTTTACCTTTTAAATTCCTAAGAATGAAGTCATTTTCCCACATTGCAGTCCTGGGTTTTTCACATCTGTTGCTGCAAAATTCTGCAGATCGGCTGGTCTTTGGCTGTGGTACTTGCCAAAAGGGTTTCAGCTACCAGATTTATTTAAGGATGGGGATTATAAACTGCCAGGAAATGGCAACCACTGGGAAAATTTGTGTCTAATTACTTGTAACACATAGAAATAATTTCCCTTTATTCCCCCTTTTTTAATCTTTTTTTCTTTCTTTCCTCTTTATTATTTTCTCTTTTTTTTTGTTTCTAATTTGGGTTGGTTGCTTATGCCTACAAACTGTTTTCATTTTACATCTTCTCTCTTTAACCAGGATGGGCAGCTTTAGGTTTATGTGTGTGCCAGATGGACTCTCTTAGCACTGTTTAATCCCCTGCCAGCACCACCCAACCTCTGCTTCTCCCCAGGCTTTCCCCCTCCTTTCCAATCTCCCTTTTCCTCGTGACTTCATCCTCTTTATCTTGATCATCTCTGTCACTGAAAAGGAGAAAAGTGAACCCTCTGGAAAGTGAACCCCGTTCTTGGGAAGGTGTAGAGAGCTCACCAAGCTTGCAGGGTACCTTTTTCTCTAAAAGACAGTGCTTGTTCTCAAGGACATAATCAATACCTCAGAGCCACAGAATACATTTGCCAAGCAGTTTATCAAATAAATCATAACTTCATGCAAACAGATGGAATTTCCCTGGGCAGAGTCTCCACATTGGCACTTGGCATTCCCAGGCACAACCACCCGATGGTGCAGCACTCAACAGCACTGACAAGAAGAGTCACCACGCCTCTAGGCATGACTCCAGCAGCACGCTGCTAAGTACAATAGCCATAGTTAGAAGAAACAGGCATTGCCGAAGAGAAGACTGGTACGTCTGGAGTGTGAGGGAGTGAGCTGTGATCCTTGATGTGATTGCACACACACATCACAAAAATGGGGACCAGTTAACTTCTAAACTCAGTATTGTAACACTGAGAAAAATTGAGTTTAAAATTGCATTTATCTTTATATGTGCAAGCAAAGCCAAAGGGATTAGTAGGGAAATGTGTTCGTCAGTCTTTCCCACAAGTGTTTTTGTGGAGTGACACCACAGGCAAGACTTAGAATAAGCAATCCTTTCAGGACAGATCTCACTAATACACAACAGCTCCAGATGCTGTGGAGACTGAGAAGTAGCTCTGGAAAATCATTTAAAGGTCTCTTTGTACACATGTAACATGCAGACGGAAAGAAGTCAGCACCAAACCACCGCCACCTCCACCAGCCTCGGAGCAGAGTGAACCAGCAGTGCTTCCTTCTTGACAGGGTCCAACCCTGTGATCCAGCACAGTGCTGTGACATCCTGCTTGCTCCTAACCAAGCAGCTTCTGCCTCAGCAACAGCAGCTTCACTCTATTTGGTTCCTTTCATTCTGAATGCAGCTGGCTTCCCAACAGCACAACGTGCTTCAAACAGCCAGTTCTCCCTCCCAAGCATGGATTTTTCTTTTTAGACACTGCTATCAACTTTTTATATCTTATTTGATAATTTTAATTCTGACCCAACTGAAATCAAACTCCTTCACTATCCATGCCGGTTAGGAAAAATGTTACAGGTCTGTTCTCAAACATTCAGATACTTTGAGCCCAAACTGGCTGGTTTGAGGGGAAGTATTGAGTTAACTTACAAATTGAATTTAAAATTAACCAAGAAAGAAGGGGACTCAGCATGAAGAGGTTTTCCCATGCTGGAAAACCTTGTGCATTTCAAGAACTCTCTGTCCTGGCATAAAGTGAAGCGCTTCCCTAGGAATGAGGAAGGAAATAGATTCTTCTACTGCAAAATAGCCAAAAACCAAGGGAGCCACAAGCAATGCAATTCAAGCTAAGGCTTTCAAATGAGATTTCCTAGCCACAGACTTGTTTGCTCATCTCATGGAGACATCTCACCTTGCAAATACATTTCCCTGAGCCCAGAGCAATGGACTTGATAAATCAGCAGCCCTGGGATACTCGATAGGACTAGCTAGACACACACTATCATCCCATGCAATGAAGTGCTTCTATTTCCAACAAAAACCACCCCACCGTAAAATTCCAAACTGTTCCCATTATATCACCTAGCTGGAAACATCTTTTTTGAGTCCAGATGTTCGTCAATCACACCACCATCAGAAGGAGTCCACATGAAAATGATTTCAAGCCTCAGCCTACACTTGTACCCTGATCATAAACACTCAAAAAGCATTTTTTCCCCATTTACTCATGCACAGCTGCAGAGAAAAAGAAAATCAACTCAAAGCAAGCAGCGTCCAAGAGGGAGTTCTGCACCAAACAAAGCTCAGAGGTCAGGATCATTCACCCAGATGCTCTAGAGAGCATCAAGACAGAAGGCTCATTTCATTTCATTCCTTACCTCCCTGCTCCCCCAGAGCAGCCTCCCCCTTTTCCTCATTCCCCTTCCGGTTACACAGTTCATTTCTTCTGCAAGATCTAACTTGGCACGAGTTTTGGCAATTCTCACTTCATCCCTGAACTTCCTGACCCATAACATGCAGCCTGCTTGGCTTATCAGTATTTACTTCCCAACCACCCCCATTCCTTGCAGGCTTCTTTTTAAGCTCCTCCCAGAGCTCGCAGTCCCTCGCTTCTCAGAAAATGGTGTTCTGTCAGGATTCCGAGTGGGGAAAGAACACAACCAAAAAGCAGCAAAAAAGAACACACTTGCACATCCCGCCCCTCTTAACTTTGCAGTCCAACAGATTCCAGTACCCGGTGAGCATGAACCATGCACAACATCCACACTCCACCTTGGCTGGCTCTAACAAACAACTCTTTGTAATGGTGTTGGCACCTAATGTAGGGAACTCCCATCTCTCAAGTGAAGTTCTGTTCCTATGAGCTCCCCAAGCCAGCAGCCTCCCCTCCTTTCTCTTCTCTCCCTCTTGAAAATAACCTTCTCAGTAAAGAGGTGCAGCTTTCATCTCCTCCAGCCCCTCTTGCCAGGATGCTCAACTCTGCTGACTGCCGGAGCCCCCACACCTTTGAGCACCTTCTCCAGCATGGAACAGTTGCTTTTGGTTCACTCCAGTGGGAATCTTGCAGCATAATTTCTCCTGAGAGCCAGCACGTACCTTCCTATCCTGTCAGGCTCCTCTCCAGCACCACATCCATGTGTCCAACCCACAGTCCTGGATGACACTGTGGTTGTTGAACCTGCTGTGGGACTGCTGGTTCTCAGTGAGGAGTCTCCAAGTGCACTTACCTCTTACCAGTGGTGGTGTGAATCCAGAGTTCTTTCTTCTAGTTTTTGCATTACCAGTGAGCTATGGACAACTTAGGGTAGAAATGGAAAGGTTCATTGCCAAGGGGTCAGGCTGAGGAACAGCTTCTCAGCAGAAGCCATGAACACAAACCTTATCTTTTTGCTACTTTCTCACCACCACTTCCTGTATTTATGAAAGCGATGATGTGACACAGTGTCGGACATGGAGGAACTGGAGACAATGACCCCTGTGATTCCCTCCTGCCCCACTGCCCGCATGCAAGTCCTGTAGGTGAACACAAGTTCCTCTCCTTCCTTCCCTGCATTCACCCCAAGGTATCTGTAGAGTGGTTACAACCCCTCCAACCTTTATTTCACAAGACAGACCAAGCCTGGCTTTTCTCTCTTCCTCATCATTTGGGCATCACTTGCTCCCTACCATGTGAGGAAGAGAAGGCTGCGTAGAGACCTCATGGCAGCCTTCCAGTATCTGAAGGGAACCTATAGGGATGCTCAGGAGGGACTCTTCATTAGGAACTGTAGTGACAGGACAAGGGATAATGGGTTAAAACTTAAACCAGGGGAAGTTTAGATTGGATATAAGGAGGAAATTCTTTCCTGTTAGGGTGGTGAGGCACTGGAATGGGTTGCCCAGGGAGGTTGTGAATGCTCCATCCCTGGCAGTGTTCAAGACCAGGTTGGATGAGGCCTTGGGTGATAAGATTTAGTGTGAGGTGTCCCTGCCCATGGCAGGGGGGTTGGAACTAGATGATCTTAAGGTCCTTTCCAACCCTAACTATTCTATGATTCTATGATCTTACACAAAGGAAAACCTTCCCATTGCTCGCTTCTGGGATCATTTTCCCGCTCCTAGGGACAGCAAGCAGATTTCACAGGGCATCCTTCAAAAACATGTTCTGTGAATTGAGGGAAAGTCTTTGTTTCAGAATACTTCAGAGCCTCCTGTAACAGTGCTGCCCCCCCAGACCCTCCATTTCCTGCCTCCACAGGCTTTCAAGTATGGCTGGAATGGAAGCAGTCTGAATTAGTAGATTAAAAACTTGGATACATACACATTGCTTTGAGGGGGATTCAATTCCACAGAAATGCAGGTGTGGAAGAGCAGGACCTAAAGCGCTGACTAACAGGAGTGAAAAAGAAGAGCTCAAGAAAAAAGCCTCATCACAATCTTCCCCCCAAACACACCCAAGCTGTTAATAAAAGCTTTGCAGTGAAGTACATGGAAAAGCTACATTTCTGATTAATACACAAGAAAACAAAAATGAGATACAGAATCACAGGATGGTGCAACTGATATTTCCCTCCTATCAGGTGAGAAGGAAATAGGTTTGGGTTTTGCTTGATATTCAGCAGCAGCAGTCACAGCCTCTGGGAGCAAATAGGCCCCAGTGCTCTGTTATTGTGGACAAGATCTGGTGGCAAGGCCTGGGGGAGGCCAGGAGGTATCACCAAGACACACAGCACTGAAATGGAAATGGGAGTAGAGCGTGTGCATCACAAGTTCCACTGAGCTCCAAGGGGAACAGACAGCTGCTGTTGCAGGAGAGCCTCTCCACACATACTTAATCGATGGCATTTCAATGCAAGAATCACATAACCAGGTGTAAAAATCTTCAAATGTAATTTATTAAGACATTCAGCTATGTCTGTCAGTCTACATCCAAATTTACTACTAAAAATAAAATAGTATCACATTTCACATTAGGAATACCGACTTTGAAAAACACTTGAGTCAAGCCTATCGTATAAATAAGTGACTAATTTCTCTTCATATCAAAATTCACATAAAAAAATTGCCTGCTCCCTACTCCCACCTATTCCCCCACCCCAGTTCCTAGTTCTACTTGAAGCCATGATGAATGTAAAAATTTAAGTATGGACATGTCCTTGTCAAAGAAAAAAAGGTGCAAACCTATTAACAGCTTTAAAAGTGGCATTTGCGGAGTCTGATCATACACAATAATGTACTCATTCCCAAAGTGCAAATATCGCCAGAGTTTAATACTGTTTTAATTCAGCTGCAAGAATTAAACATTACACAGCACAGTACTGCAAGGCCTCTATCTGTGCCCTAAAACTCATCCCACTTGCCTCCTGCACACGGTAGCAGAGGTCAAAGCGTTCATTAGAGCTTTAGTTTACTTCACGCAGCCCAGACTGTGCCCATTATTAGCAAAAGTTTCATATACAACAAAATATTTAAGACTCCGTCATAAAAGTCAAGAGTCACTATAGGTTACATAAATTCAAATGCAACTGCCCCACCAAGAACACCCAAAGCATAGACATGACGTATTAAGAGTGCTTCCATCTTCTAGTACAATCACTGCTGTTGTAGCTTTGATTTTTGCTTACGTGCCATAAAAAATTGTCAGCAACCAGGGACTGGTAACTTGCTGCATTTAACATCTCTCAGGTAGCCCGGGACACGGCTGTATGTGATACCCTCTTCCTGTCTGTCAGCAACCTCTCACAGACCTCTCGTTCCTGTTACCCCTCACCTGTGTCTTGAAAACACTTTTTTCACTGCAATTTGTTTCCAGACATCCTTCCTATGCCCACAGTTCAGAGAGCTTCTGGAGTCATTTCTACTACATCTCACTGGAGTTACCACTACCAAGCAGCCCATAAAAATCAGCATGGGAGATTACATTTTGACCAGCATTAATAGCTAAACTTCTTTCACAGCTGTGGAAGGATAGGTTTTCTTCTGAGTCAAACTTGATCTCTGAAATGTGTTTGTTCCTGCGTCATCCTTCGTCACCTTAGAGCTGGACACAAACCCTTGGATCGGGAGCGGGGCACCCCTCTGGAGCTGCCATTAGTTCTGCAGCACAAGCTGCTCCCTGGCTGGCCTCACATGGGCCTGTGTCACTGTCCATGCTTTGAGACCCCTCCAGGCCATCCTGTCCACCAGTAACCTGGCCACTGCTCTTGCTAGGGCTGTCTTTCACATCTGGCCCATTGTCAGGTTCAGCACCAGGTGGCTCAGCTGCATCTCCAGGTCTGGTATTCTGCTCTGCAGTAGGATTTGGCTGTTGAACTGGCTCTGGTCCCAGCCCTGGTAGCTGTGAAGGGCTCTTAAGTTGGCAGTGGCACAGAGGGCAGGTTTCTTGCACATACAGCCATTTCTTAAGACAACCCGCATGAAAAAAATGGCTACATGGTGTGATCACAGCAGTCTTCATATCCTGAAAGACACAAAAAAAGAAGGAAGATCACATTATTTGTAATTCCATTCCTTTCCTCTCACCCAATGTATCTGATGGGTCCATCAGCCACAGAAGAGACTGAAGCAATCTACAGGTAAATAAAAGAATGTTCCTTCCTTCCTACCAACAAGCCTCTACATTCAAATACAAACACAGGCCAGGTCTGGCTGTTTATACCACAGAGATTAGAAATTAGGGAAAACAACTTTGTTTATAAGGTGTTAAGAGTCACAGAATTAGTTGGTTTAAGAAATAATTGCGCATCTCAAAACCTGCACACTTACAGATCCAACACGTAACAACAGCAAGCCAGAAATTAAATAACCCTGAACTCTGTCAGCTGAGACCCACATGTTACTGGTCTGGTGTTTCAAACACCCTCATTCAATCTGGCACCTGTAGTTTTACTCTTCAAAGAGCCTGGAGTATCAAGTTTGGAGTCATTCCAACTGCTCTCCAACTACATGCTGATCTTCAGGTGGTTCTTTCACTGTCATACATAACTACAATTTCTGTCCAAGAGAAAGAGACCTTGGAGCTAGAAGTGTGATAAAGATACTACTTTCAGCATTGACTTCTAAGGTACTTGCATCTGCTGGCTTACATTAGAAAGACTTTGATAATTAGGTTTCTGTTATAAAACAGACATTGCACATGAAGTTGAAGTAGCGATGTCTGTAAATACTGGGCTACTTCTATGGAATAACAACAAATTAGTTCTAGAGTACACATTGTCTTTCACTAACAAAATCTTTCACTAATGAAAAAAGGGCACATTTGCTGTTACTTTTGAGACCAAATCAACCCAAATACAAGAGGTTTCAAGGAAGTTCTTTTGTGTAACTTGATTAAGAAAAAGCAATAAACACTTCCAAACTATCTCTTTATTCATAAAAGACTCTGTGGGTGACAGCACTCCAAATCAATTTACACAAAGCAGAAAACTGGGTAATTCAAGTAATTTACTGAGCACAATATTACTCGTTAAACATGATTCAAGTAACTTATTTTACTTAAACATGATTCAAGTAACTTATTTTGACAGTACAGAGATGTCTAAATTAAAGTCAATCTTCTGACACTTTCATTCTTACCTGGTAGCAGATGGCACAGATATCATTGTGCTGCTCCAACTGCTCTTTTGTGGCAACAGGCAGTGATTTTATCTTATTCACAGCATCTCTACGAAGAAGGAAACTCTTCCATCCCAGTTGGGCCCGCAACCACACATTGTAATAGGAGTGAATGAAGATGATCACAGAACCCATCACAGTCCATTCACCAAAGATTGTCTCCGAGACACCATATGCCACCACACAGAGAGCGACGAGGAATTCCAGCAGCCGGTATGTACCATTCACATAATAAATTACATCATCCATATTTTCTACAGGTTCTTTTCTGAACTCCTCCACCATAAACAAAACATAAATGAAAAGTGTTCCAAGCACCTGTAACAGTGAAAAGACCATGAGCTCAGCATTCAGTTCTGAACCAGAGTTGAAGTCATCCAGCATTGTCCATTGAGCTCTATACAAACCAGATAGAGAGGAGGTGAGCCCCAAAGGAGTAAAACTGTTGCTGAGCTTCAAGACAAATAAAAGTCACTCTTTCTTGCAGAGCATGTAAGCTTGTTCCCAAGTACTTCCCCTTCCGTACTTTTCTCAGTCCAGAAAACAGCTCAGCTGATTCAACAGAAGTGCTGAGCATCATGAGCAGCAGTTTTATAGTGTTACAACAAATATGCTTAGTAGAAAACATCTGCTGTATTTATACTGCTGTGTTATGAACATCAAATCACTTTCACAGAGCCACAGCCAAGTAACAATACATAGATAAGTACTCTGGGAGGCAAAAAAACCCAACTTTTTTTACTATGAGAGTTATGCCTTCAAAAGCCTTCTGGCTTTACAATTTGAAATTACTTTCATTCACCTCTATTCCTAGCCCTTAGCCTCAGTTACAAGCTAATGAAAGAGATTTTATACCTTATCTTGTACTTCTGCCCTTCTGTCATCCCTGGTCTTTCCTCATTGTGCATATCCCCCTCTAGAGTAACAGGATCACAGGTTAATGCAGAGCTTCAGTTACTACAGGGCTAGCATTCTTACCTGAAGAGAGGTTAGAATACTGCTGGAGATAATGATCAACAGCCAGAAATCCATGTGGAAAAATTGACAAATCATGTAGGCCATGTAAGCGGGGAACACAAGTAAGAACAAACAGAGGCTGACTGCTCGGAAGTGCTTCCACAGACTCCTGCAAACACAATAGGGTTTTATTTTTTACGTCAGGTTTAAGTGTCAGGATAAGAATAGGCTGGCCTGCTCAATGTAGGAACGTTAGATGTTTGCTCAAGGCTTTAACTTGTTGAAAGAAGTTTCTATTTGACTCAGGCACACTCTCATTCCAACCATAGGTTGGTAGGCATGCCCACCATGCATGCCTACACCACATAGAGTATGAAAAGTTCCCTCTCATACGGCCTTTTCTGTTTTCAATACAAAGACAAAAACTATGGGCAAAAAATTTCACCCACAGTAATTGCCATAATGGGTCTGATCAGTGGTTGGACAAATGAAGTATCTGAGATACTAACTGCTTCAGATGAAAGACCAGTAAAGAAAATTACTAACTATGCATGTAACTGTTTGTATGCTTTTCCATATAAACAGAGTTTACCCAGATTATATACTTACTACAACTCCTCTGTGTCTTTCTGCTAATACACATGGGGCAAAGGTATTTCCTTTTGTCACTAAGTTTAACCCTGTTGCCTTTAGAAGCGTATTTCTCAATTCAGACATCACAAAAGAAATGTAGCAGGGCTTGAACATCCATCTCTGCCATTCCTTACTCTGCTCCTATCATTTCTTCTTCCTCATCTCCTCCCCAACCTGAATATACCATCAATCTTTTTACACCCACCCGTTTGGAAGGCTTTCAGGATATCTTCAGTAATTTACTATACTACCTCTGCATGTTCCTCAGGTATTTTAACCTCATTTAGGTTAAAATGTGGTACAGGAATAGCAGAAGCTGACTAAGAAACTATCTGAAGAGAACACTGCTATGAGGCATGCAAGTCTGTGTCTGTAGGTGAGGGAGAAAGGCAAAGCTGAAGTGGAATTTGTCCTGATTTTAGCCGATTTAGAACTGTCTGGGAGATTTGGCAGAAGAGAGTTACAACTCAGTATCACCACAGACTGCTTGTTTAAGCTGGGCAGATGCTCATATCCTGGCGCTACTCCCTCTCCCTGTGTTACTATATTTGAAGTTAACATTGCTGCAGGCAGAACATGCTGGCTACAAGTAGCCTCTAAGCTAAACAAAATCTCTATGTCTAAACATCTCTTTCATTTCTTCACTTACAGGTTACAGAAAAAAACACAAACAATTAACAAAGATACAAACAGACTAATACAAGAACACCAGATACCAATACAGCTTTTCAAATCAGAAACTGAAATTAAACAACAATCCCACATCATCAGAACATCTGGTGCACTAATGCAAGCCTTCCACCTCTTATTTTCTGCCAGTAAACCCTCTCATTTTGGGATCAGTCTCACAGAAAAAAGTAAAAGGGTTTACAATATTTAACAGGAGGTCACTTTCAGAAACTTCCCACCCTGTCCGAGATCTTCTCTTCTGAGATCTTCTGACAACTTCTCAGCAGTCTGAGATCACTGCATAAGAGGGAAACCTACCCAACCACAGAGGAGGTTAAGCAAAACCATTCTGCAAAGCCACACAATGGAGGGTGGGTGGGAAGAGCACTGGAGTCCTGGATTTGCTTAACTGAGACCACAGTGCACTGACATTCTTGCTAGGGAGAATAATCACTGAACAGTGCCATGCTCAGGGTGGGCAGCCAGCAGCTACAGAACAGCAAGGCTTTAAAAAGGCTGGATGGATGCAGTCCTGGGCAGGAGCAGGTGACCAAAGTCACCTACTCTTTGCCAGTACTCAGCATGAGGAAAAGTATTATACTATGTGCTCTTGAGAAAACAGGATAGGGAGGGGAAAGCTACAGAATTTAGACTGGAAAAGATATCTGCATACAAAAGACAGGGTAAATTTACAAGCTACTAAAAAGCCAAATCAGGCCATCAATTACTAGTTTATCACCTCCTAAACCAGCATTGAGTAAGTCTCATTTTAGGAAACCAGTCTCTTACTTGTCCCTTGAGGCTCCCAGGGCCAAGACAATGGGATCAGCGATTTCCAGCATGGACTGAAGTATGGATGCCACCACGATGAAAAGAATAATACTGAGCAGGAACGCCCGATGCACAACTTGGAGCTCAATCAAACCTGTCTGCACAGCCAGGATGAGGAGTGTGACGCCTTCAGTCATTCCCCTGCAGATTAACAGAGTCAAAAGAACAATCAATCACATCTTTCTGTGTATCAATGCTGGTTCAAAAATACATCTAGAAACACCAGGAAATAAGCTCTCTCTGCCACAATCCTTCAAATGTCTTGTTTTAGCTTTTACTGATGTCCTTGCTAAGGTTTTAATCAGAGGAGTGTTTTCAGAAACACTGAAGTGCTGGGGGTTAGGAAGCAGACTTCAGACTGCTCCTGCCTCAGTGCATGGGCTACAAGCAACTCAGCAGACATCACCCGAGAGTCCTCCCCCAGCACAAAGCATTGTAAGGATCCACGCTGCGTCTTAAGAGGAGGAACCCACCCACCTCAGTGTTGCCTACGCAAGCCCAAAGCAACCCTGCTATGTCTACATTTGGGCAGCAGTCGGCCTCATTCCTACATCTCCACAAAAACCCCCTCTACCGGTTACATTTCCCCATCAATACCCTCCTGTCTGTCCTTGGCTCAACAACCCATCCAGTGACCAGTTCAGGCAACCAGCAATTTAGCCATTTTTCAGTTTATCCTCTCTGCACCTACACACTGTCCTCTTCTTCTTGGCTTGGAACCTCAGACTGAATACCTCTGAGTTCCACAATTCAGCACCAGTACTTGACACAGTTAAGGAAGAGATCACCCAGAATTGAATTCTTACCCAAAAGATACTTTCAGGCAGACTACTCCTGGGCACCTCCAATTTATACCATTCTCACTTCCACATCACAGAATCCAAAATGTAAAACACTCTTTTGCATATGGTCTCAACTTTCTATAGAGTTAAGGGCTGGAATAACTGAGAAAGGTACTATCATACCTAGGATGCCAATTTCATATTGGACAAGTTGGGACAAGTGTTAAAAAAAGGCAGTTTCCATATTTTGGCTATTTCCCATGGTAATTTACAGGCAGTCTATAAAATGCTGTTTTAAGCCTCACAGATTAGAAATGTTTCACACATGACTACAGGGTAAATGAGGAAATGGAAAGATGAAGTGATTATCCAAGCATGTGAAAATTTTCCAGTGACTCATGAAAATGAAAGCCCTAAAACAATTCAAATCCCAACTAAAAGCCCTGAATTTATCACAGAAAGTAACCATCTCCCAAGAAGTCTGTGACAAGCTGTATTTTCACCTCAAATCCTTCCTATGCACAAAGATTGGCATACAAAAAGCCTGTCAAGGATACCCAATAGTTCGTAAGTTAAAAAACTGCAAAGCAGCCTGCATGTTTCTGTATAAATCCCTTCTTTTTAGACCTCAGGCACAACAAGGCACTTACCTGTTCATAGCAGGATCATTCATGAATGCTCGATAACCCTGCAAGTAAAACTTGCAGAGAGTCAGAACTCCCAAAGCAACAAAAGAGACTGTGAAGACCAAGCCCAGGAGCGAGTACGGAGTGCTACAGCATTCGGCAATACTGGGAGGAGAGAGGGAAAGAAACAAAAAGAAAAGGTCTATCAATTAAAAGCAATGTGCTGAGCTCTCCCCTTGTCCTGTTAACTGTGCAAACTGCTTTGAAAGCAAAATTGGATTGGTTTAATGAATATATTAAAAGCTCTAAACCACCATGAAACGCTTCTATAAAAAGAAAAAGATGAGATGTATTCTGTTACTTCTTCCCAAGACACAATTTCATCTCGGCTAATGCTGCTGTCAGGGCTGGGCTATGGGGTTTCTCTGGTCCCTCTTCAGCGCTGTGCCACACGGTGGCACTGTCCTGCTTGCGCAGGGTTTTCATCACCTAAAGTCAATCTGACAACCACAACGCACCCAGGTTACCTGCTGAAATTTCTGCCAGCTACCAGAAGCAGAGTTAAAAGCAGATGGATTCATTAAGGCGCTTTCCACTCAGATCCACAATAATGCAAACAAACATCAAACTGATAAAATTCACACCAGGTTCAGGAAGGCAATGCCTGTCTTTCATATGGCTGAGCCAGAAGCAGCAAAATAGACAGCAAAGAGTATTCTGCAGGAGGCTTCTTCCTCTTTTGCCACAGCAGTGAAGTCAGACAGACTGAGACCCCAGAATACATCTGCTGATGCTGAGAATAGCTGCATTACTTCAGCTCCCTCACCTTCTGTTGATTCTGGCACTGCAATGTTTGGAACAGCCTAAGCCTCAGAGCATACTCTGGCTTCTGAAACACAATGCTGTCAGAACAAGGAGAATGCAGTGCAGTGCACCACATGCCCCAGCACTACGTAAAGAATCAGCTTACGTAGAAACAGAAATCCCTGTCAACAAGGGATTATACATCTGGAAATCCTCACATATATTATCCAAGGTAATATACACTGACACCCCCATTCACAAACAAAATAATCTCTTGCTCACCAGGACAATAGCCTTGTGAGAGAAAATACGGTGGTCAAAACCATGTCAGGTTAATTAACCAACTGAAGAGTGAACTAGTCCAGGGCTCTGACAAGACGAAAGGACTTTCAAGAAACACATGCCTCAAAAATAAACAAAGCTTGTCCAAGAGACATTTAGTTTGTCTCTTTTAATGACCATTTTAACTGGAAAACTCCTTTGAAAGCCATTCAAAACAGAAAATGTTGATGTGTTTACATATGCTACTTGCAGGGCTTCTGGTAAGCCTTCAAATTCTGCCTGGTTACCAAGCTGGGCAGGGCTGAAAAGGTTTTCAAATATTCCTGCTGCATAACGGCAGTGAGAAATGCAATATTTAGAGCAGCTATTTCTGCAGGATACTTGAGGAACTCTTATGTTTTCCTTCAAAATAAATTACGAGAAACCAGGACTCTGTCTTTTCTGCCTGATTCTTTTTCGTCAATTTTAACACCCTTAAACTTACTTTCAGATGATCTACTAAGCAAGGGTCCCAGAGGAGATTACGAGCTCAAAGAGAAGCCTGGGGAGCTCTGAGTGTTATATTCATGTGTCAAGCACATGTTCATAAATTGTCCCAAATTGCTAAACTCTTCAAGGCTTCTCAAAAATCACAGCAGTTACACACCCACAGAAAGGATTCTTGACAGGAGCAAGGACAATGAAAGGTAGGGAACAGGTTTTAAACAGCAAACATGCAAGCAAGAGCTTTCCAGTCTGGGAAGAACAAACTTATGCTACTCCCAATTTTAAAGAACAGAACTGTTTGGTATATGTTGCTCTCCCACCCCCATACATGAATCGAGGAGCACTGAATGAAACTATATGGATTCAAACAATCAAAACAGATTTTTTTATCATACAGACCAAGCTGAGCTGTGAAACTCCTTGCTCGGGATCTTTCAATGATGCAGGTGTACATGGGTTCAAGGGCAGCAAGCACAAACTGATGGAAGAGAAGTCCTTTAGAGGGTTACTGGATGCATATTAACCATATCCAGCTAATACAGCTTGACAGCTGAAGCTGGATGCAGGACTGGAAGAGTACTAGGAAGTGTCCTGTTTGTCACATTATGAACGGGTGTTTTTCCAGGTATTCATTTACAGCCACTGCTGGAAACTGGATCCTGGGCTAGACAGCATTTGGTCTGAGCCAGCACAGCAATTCTGATATTCCTATGAGAGCTGGACACAGCTGTTCTGCACACCCCAACTGCTCTCACCTGAATTCCAGCTATAATATTTTAAGAAAAGGGAGAAGATGCAGAATTCACTCACTCTCGTGGAAGAATGCATCTTTTCTTCCATTTTGTTGAACAGCCAGAGCTACATTATTAACTGCCCTCACACAATATTTCAGCTCCCTTCTAGGGGTTAAGAGGCTATTAGTGGTATTGGGTTTTTGCTTTTAAGATGAATAAGCATTTATAACCTCTCAACTGCAACAGGGCAGAGAACATCTGCACCGTTTTTCCACGTTTTTCCGTATTTTTCCACTTGCAGGGAGAACTTCACAGATCAACTGGTACTCAGGCACTCACAGATCAAGTCAATGCAATCCTGCAAAGCAAGTTCCCTGTTTTGCCATGAAGTTACCAATTTGGTGTAGGAATAAACTCATTTATAAGGAAAAGAATCACTTTCCCCACCTCTAACAGCAGTACTCTGTTGTAACAAAGCTAAAATTTCAGCAGAGACGAACAGGAGGAAAAACTTCAGAGACCACTGGTTTAGTAAAAAACCAGGTAACATAGTCAGCACTTTTACATAATGCAGTATGACAATGTAAGCAATTATAACACTACATGCAACAAAATCTCTGGCATTTCTCCTTACTGATAGTGAATTTTGACAGCTTACACTATTGCACCACAGATATACACACAGAGAGGCAAGAAAAAGGTAATTGTAAAGTCCAACTGGAAGACTGCAGTGATGAGCAAGTTACTCAATTTGCTGCCCAAATAGCAGAATTAATGGCATATGGTCTCTAAAGAGTATGTCCTGTGTTGCCTTTGTGTTTCGGCAACTATTACCTCTTTACTTCCCATCCCAGTATTACATTATCTAATTTGTGTAACTGATCCTTTGCAACACACCCAGTTCCTCTCTGCCCCACGCTCCCACTCCCTTTTGTATGCTGTCATTTCTAATTAAAGAACAGCCAGCAAAGGCACAGAGGTTCCAGACAGAATCCCCCAAATGCTGCCTTTCTCTCAGAAACAGCATGAACACAGGCCTCTTCTTTATCTCACAGTTTTTACAAAGCTTTTAGGAATTTGGTATCTAAGATCTTTACACCTCTGCCAAATTAACCACTGGACTCAAAAGTACTTTGGGAGTGGAGTACTTTGGCTGCTTGGATGAAGTCAAGAATGTGTCCCACACCAGAATGATGAAACGAGACATACAAGGCTCAGAAAGCAACACAATCACAAATATCACTTGGACTGAAATTCAACTGAAATATCTCAGCCTTAAAACCAATCTCTATACTGAAAACAACTTCTGGACCAAAGCTCTAATTATACGTATTTCCTCATCAAAGGAATATTTTGTTTTCTCTAGGAACTGTCCCACAGTTTTACTAACGTTGTCTCTTCTGAATGGGATCCATGCCTCTGAAAGACAAGCTTAACAGGGTTTACACATGTGGTCGCTGCAATAAAGACAAGTATTCGTTTGGCATCCAAATGCAATAAAGCCAACTTAAATACTCAGTGCCTAAAAACACCACATTCATTTCAGAAGACAGTAACAACAGAAAACCTTTTGCAGACTAGTTAATTACCTTGTCAGGAAGAGAAAGAGGAGCCTCTCTCTTGAGGCAGGCTGGTCCCGTGTACTGAAATAGGAATAGATCTGAAGAGCAAACAAGACAAGCCAAAACACCATGAAAAGAACTGGGACGACCAGCTGGTTCCACAGAGACATTCCCAAAGCCAGGAGACCATACACCTCCACCACCTGGGCAAGACAGAAAAACGCAGTTTGTTACTGGTTCACAGCACCCACGATTTGGTATCAAAAGCACAATCAACAATATAGCCACAAGGAAGCTAAGGATAATTCACATGGCACTAGCCATCCCAAAGAAAAGGAGATATATCAAATTACAGTCTGACAAAGGGAGAACCCAGATTTAGCAGCGAGATATTACCACTATCTAGAAGTAGAGAGAATTACCTGACTATGCAGCAAACTATCAGAGCAGCTGAACAGATCTTCCTACCAAGAACTGGCTGGGAGCTGCTGACTGAAGCCCACTCACAGCCAGAGGGGTGAGGACACAGGCCTCTAGTTAACACACAACCCTTTTGGATCTTTTCGTCCAGCTTAAGTCACAGCAATGTTGTTCTCTCTGTAGGTACTGCCAAGTCACTGCACTCACAGGTATTGAAACAGGAGCCACATCACTTCAGTACAGTAAACCTGCTTTGCTGACCTGTTTTTAGGGAAAAACTTAACGCCTCAGACATTTTAAGTATCTCCAAAAGAACATGTACGAGACTTCTGACTGCTCCTAATCTACCAAGTAGTTTGAAATTAATGCTTAAGAGTTATTTTAGAAGATTCTGCAATACAAAAGAAGTCATTTGAGCTTCAAAGCCTAAATTACAGTGCAGTCATTTCCAAGAAGCTGGAACTTCATATAGCTGGACTTAATACAAAAGCTCAAGAGGAAATCACTCATAATTACTATTTCCTCACCACCTGCTTCCCATAGTGACATACAATCTATAATGGCTAGCAAATTTTAGCTAAACAAAAAGCTGAAAAAGCTGCCTACCTAGTCTTTCATGACAAGCATGAGGGATATTATGTTCATAGGACCTGCTGCAGTATGTACTGTGGCCGATGGACAAGCATATGCTGCTGGCAGGGATATGGTGCCAAGCTCCTGCCTTTAGCTTTGCACACAGACATGTGAAGGAAGTGTACCAGCCCTCAGGAGATCTCCCTGGGCTCTCCCTTGGTGTGGGACCAACACAAGCTATCCTATGCAGCTCCTGGCAGAGTGCTTCACCACATCGGAAAAGGGTCATGCTGTGCTCATAATGTATATTCATAACCATGAAGTATTTCTGGCATCTTCTGCTACAAGTAGGCAGCCAGGGGTTTGGACTTGCTTTTAAATTATACCATTAGGCATAGCCTGAAACACACACAAAGCAGCCCTGCCCCACCTTTTAGGGCTGTCTCAGAAAACACTCCTGGTGATTAACATCCTAATATTCACCAGTTTTGCCACTGGTATCAAAATAGCACATGACTGTATTTGCAATTAAACATTCATAAAACACTGAAGTGTTTTAAGCACAAGTGTCCTATAAAGAAAAATAGATACAATACTCTCAAACCTACAACCAATCTGAATTTGATTTCAGGAAGCTAAATGCTGCATTGTTCATGCACATGAAAACTGAAAGTGCTGGTTCCAACCTGTTGCAAGTGTTACGCTGTACAAAGACATGCAACTGGTTTACCCCAAATGCTGCCACAGTATGTGAAGCATGACTTTCCTATTCTCACTGGAAAACAAAGATACTGAAGCTTTGCCAGTTAGCTCCCAAATTAGCTTTTAATCAGCAAATCTACAAGCCAGTTACGGGTGAGATCAGACCATGGTAGGTGCTGTACAGACAAAGATAATCCTGCTCCAAAGACCAATTACATACAAAATAAATAACCAGACAGTAATGATCAACATGACAGGCTGAGACCTTGGCACACTACACACCTACTGCTGCCAAGTTTTTGTTTGTGGATGACGGATATGACAGCAAAGCAGAGCTTTACAAGAGCTTAACAAGTTAATTTTTCAGATTGCTTAGGGACTGAAAAGCAGAAGTCAGAAAACAGTGTCTTGGTTTGAAAAGAATCCAGCAAGTGGTTCAAGCAAGCATCAAGCTTTATATGTCAAAATACACAGAAATATTCATAGAATCATAGAATAGTTAGGGTTGGAAAGGACCTTAAGATCATCTAGTTCCAACCCCCCTGCCATGGGCAGGGACACCTCACACCAAACCATGTCACCCAAGGCTTCATCCAACCTGGCCTTGAACACTGCCAGGGATGGAGCATTCACAACCTCCCTGGGCAACCCATTCCAGTGCCTCACCACCCTAACAGGAAAGAATTTCTTCTTTATATCCAATCTAACCTCCCCCTGTTTAAGTTTTAACCCATTACCCCTTGTCCTGTCACTACAGTCTCTAATGAAGAGTCCCTCCCCAGCATCCCTATAGGGCCCCTTCAGATACTGGAAGGCTGCTATGAGGTCTCCACGCAGCCTTCTCCTCTCCAGACTGAACAGCCCCAACTTTCTCAGCCTGTCTTCATACGGGAGGTGTTCCAGTCCCCTGATCATCCTTGTGGCCCTCCTCTGGACTTGTTCCAACAGTTGCATGTCCTTTTTATGTTGAGGACACCAGAACTGCACACAATACTCCAGGTGAGGTCTCGTAAGAGCAGAGTAGAGGGGCAGGATCACCTCCTTCGACCTGCTGGTAACACTCCTTTTGATGCAGTCCAGGATACGGTTGGCTTTCTGGGCTGCAAGTGCACACTGACGGCTCATGTTCATTTTCTCATCAACCAACACCCCCAAGTCATATTCACACACATTTTATTTTTATAGAAAAACATGGTGTGATGTTTCTGTACCGTTAACAAAGTGTCTTTTCAACTACATATATATTAGATGTCAAAGTGTTAACAAAATGGATACATGTCAGATCAGTCTCCTCTGTTTCTGCTAACTCTTTTGTTCGCGGTCTCAGCAATGCTGCTGTTCTAAAGAAAATACTACAGACTTTTCAAATCACTGTCTACAAGTTACAGATCACTGACTGTAAGTCAGTGATTATTAGTCAAAATGAGCTTTAGTGTTACTCCCACTTTAACACTACTATAATTATAAACGCTTTTCATACACAAAGCACCTTTTGAAATGAACAGCTACTACAATTAACGCATGGGGATTACTTTGCTCACTTAATGAGGCTTTAAAATCCCATTCTGCCACAACCTTGTCTTTTAGCCTGAATTTGGGCAGGACTAAGCAAAGTCCAAGCAAAATGGACACGCTCAGCTGGCCAGCAGCATAATTCTAAATAACGTCTTAACTGCTCACCCACACAAATTATAAGCTACCATAAATCAAAGAAAGAAGATGCTATAGATAAGAACATATTTGGTTTGCCAAGAAAAAGGAACACACACACACAGTTGCACATAGAAGACAGCCAAAGTACTTTTCTCTTTCTTTTCTGCAAAAAAGGCTCAGGCCAAGGAAAATGAAATAGTTATGTTCACTGTCTTACCTGGACAAGCTCTCTGTATGCAGATTTTGCCAAATTATAGGGCACCAGAAGATTTGATGCCAGAAAGTAGAGAACTTCCAAACCAGTGAAAATCATGGCAAATTTGTTGATGATGACGATGGTTTCCAAAGGGACCAGGCAAAGTCGTGCCAGCAGAGGGAGCATGTGAGCAGAGAAAAGCCAGATCTGTTTCGTTTTCATGACGCAGGAGCAGAGCGTACATACCACCAGCTGACCTGGAAACGCGACACAGTATTTTATAATCAAGCTGATTATCCCCTTCAGAAAAAAAAAAACATTTTTTAATACGTTATCTTTCCATAATGCAGTTATCAACATCCAGCATATTATGACAGTTCTAACTAGGCCATATCTGTTATGAAACCAGGCTCCTCCGCATCCTTTGCTGGCCCACACCATTTTCAACCTACGTGAAGTGCAGCCTTTCACTTTCATGAGATGTAAACCCGAAACACATGCAGAATCATACTCAGATTAATATGAGGTCCCAGGAATAACATTATGCAGAGGAGAACCCTGCAACTCATCCCTGTTCTTCCTTAATACCCCAGTTCGACTTCAATAGTGGTGGAATCTCTATACATGCAGTCGCTTTTCTGAAGCACAGCTATACTACTCTTTCATTCCAATCTGTGCAAAAAAAAGGTAATCAGAGGTCCCAAATGGCTTTTACAGCAACAATATTTCTCCTGTCAAGAGGAATTACTGGCCAAGAAGAGCAACAGGAGGACAGCCAGGTCAGCAGCTGAGACTTCAATAATTTCATAGTGCTTGCGGCAGTTGCACAGACTGAAGCTTGCAAGTGACAGGTAATTAATGATTAAATTCTAGTTAACAGTTGGCAGGGACACCAGCACATCTCCCACACACCCAGATATCTGGAGGCTGGTATTTCCAGAACAGACCACTCCAGTGTAACTGCTCCCATGAGAGTCACTGGAAGTTGTACCCTTTCTCTCAGAGGGAACAGAATGGGAAGAAACCTGGAAAAGAACAATTCTCACTCATCACTTTGCAGTAAGGAAAAAGTTTATTGAATAGTACTTAAAAGCAGAACCTTGTTCACCACCTGTGTTAGCTAACATCTGAAAGCCACAATATGTGGCTCTAAACCCAAGTGCTCATCCTGTTTTGGAGCTACCTCCACCAGTGTTTGTATCTCACAGCTTTTCCCAAAACTGGGAATTAGCCTTAGCAAAACAGAGATTAACAAAATCAAGGCCGTTACCATCTCTACATCACTGCTAACTCCACATGTTCACATAAGCTTACTGACCTTGTAAGCCCTTCTGGATGGGTTGGGGAGGGAAATAGCGAGAGGAGAAATAGCAGTAGCAGGGTTTTGCTTTCGTTCTGCTCAGCTTCCCCACCTAGAAAAGGACTTCTGCTTTCAAAATAACTGCAGCTGAGCTGAAAGCAATCTCTAATCTCTACTATTTAAGCACACAAAATTCTTCCTCCTTCACACTGTCCTCTTTCAAGTTGAAGACCTACCACCAATTTGCTAGATGTACTTCTGAATTAGCAGATTTCATTTCAGAACAAGCACCCTTGCTCTCAGCAAGACACTATCAGCATGCTGGGGCTTGTAAGCCTCAGAGAAAGTTACTCTACTCATCTTTTCAGAAGTTCAGCACACCAGCTCTGAAGCATTCTCTCTCTGCTTTGTTATTCTCTACCCACACACACGTTGCTACAACCCTATTTAAGATACCACCAGCACACTGCTGTGCTGTAATATTCAGGAGCCTGGCACAGTCAGCTTGTGAGGATTTCTGCAACTCATGGTAACTAAGGCAACCCAGGTCCACACACAAAGGGATACAAATCCCAGCATCCAATATGTTCTTGGGTAAGCATGTCATCTTCTGAAAAAGTATTGCAACAACATCACGTTAAACTCAGCACTCTTTGGGACGACTCTGCAGCTCTCCAATCACAAAACAGGACCTCCAAGTTCAGTTTCATCTCACACAACAGCAAAACCTGCTTTCCTCCAGCAGTGATGTGCCAAGTATGCTGGTCATCCCTGCTAAACTCTGACCCTCCCACCTTTTTTAATTCAAACTCTGATCAAATGTTCCCTGTCATGGGAAGGAGAGCTGTACAACATCAAAGGAAATACACGGAGCACTTTCTCTGGAGGTCCCAAAGTTCTTCCTGAAGTCTGCACCTTGTCAATTCTCAGCCCCTTCAGGAAGGGCCTGAAAATGCCTCCAGAGGAGCTTTTAATGACTGGTACTTCCCATTTTAAACTGGGGTAGCAGTACCTTAGTTCAGGACAATCTCTCTCTGCAGTAAATCATAGCTTATCTCCAAGTGGGGCTGTACACTGTCAGTCTTTAATGTAACATCACAGTGTCAGTAGAAATTAGCTTGTACCTCATATCAAATCACAGAAAGATTCTAACACTTCAGCTATCTGCTAAGATCAGCAAATCCAGCTGAATGTTTGCACTCCATAAACTTAAACACCATGGACTGAAAACTGCCAGACACAGGTAATGAGCACAACAGCCAGAATCCTCCTGCAGGACACCACGGTCTTCCGCTAGAGAATGAGGCAATAAGGAAGAAATTTATTGCCTAAGTTTCTGCCCATTCTTTTCCCTTCCCAAAACATCCACAAATACATTAAACATTGTTGACAGGTAGCCAAAGCCCCCCAGCTCATAAGCTAATAGAAAATGTGCAAGAAGAAAGGCTATGTGGTACAGCCACTATTCCAGGCACTCTGACTTATATGGAACTGTATTTCATTCCCAATTTTAAAAAGCTGATGTTAACAAATTCCCTGGCTACATCCTTAAATGCTACTAAAACCCCAGGATATATTATTATATACATATTAAATATCTAATCCCATATTGTGCACTAAGAAAAAGCAAGTCTTCATGGTAGCATCCAAAACCATGCAACTTTACACCATTCACACCCTACTTGCTTACAAAATAGCACACTCATCCAAGGGATGGTCTTCAAAGATATTTATTTCTTCCATCCAGCACTTTGCAATGTTAGTAACTCTAGTCAACAGTCATCAGACTGAATTAGATGCAGGGAAGAAATGACTAGGAGAGCCCGTTCAAAAAGCACTAATGAAGAAAAGCACTAACAAAGATTAAATCTGTGAAGCCGTTGGCATACTGTACATCATCACCTTAATTCTGACCAGGACTTTAAGGAACAAGAGCTGGATCAGCAGCACCATTATTTCCCCAGGTACCTGCCTCACTGCCTTTGTCAACAGTGCTGCAGCGCAACATTGAAGAAAAAGATGGAGCACAGCACTTGTATATTCATTTTGCTGTGAAGATGACAGTTCAGCACAGTACACTCCCGAGACGTGGCAGATTGAACTGGATAAATACCTTTGTATGTAACAAATCTGAGAAAGTATTTCATATTTATACAAAACATTGTCAAGTCTCATAGCCCACTTGCACAGGTCTTCCCCAAAGACAACTGCTTACGTACACATTTGCTAGTATTGCCAAGTACCTACTTTTAAAAAACCATTACAATATGGGGACATTTTAGTCTGACACCCAGTACAACCCAAAACTGTATGGTGTACAAAGAGTATTATCTTTTTCTCAGTTATTCTTAATCCATATTAAAACCTGGATGAAGCATAATGGGCTTGACTCTTGGTTTAGTTTCTGCCTGTGAATGACACACCACCTCCTGACCCCTTCCTGCCTAGGCCTCCCTCATGCCTTGTGAAGCTCTCTGACGGATTCTGCTTTATCACCGGACCCCACATTTCACCCGAGATTCAAAGGGCTAATTACAAACATTTTGTCATAGAAACACATGAAAGGCTTTAGTTGTACTTTAGTGTCATTTGACAAGATGGGAAAATGTATTTAGAAATTCATGAGAGTAAAAAATACATCTGAAGTTTCCCTTTCACTGAAAAATACCAATGTTATTTCTATTAAAAATACTAAAAGCAAAGACAAATGCTACATTTGAAAGTAAGGATGCAGGCAATCAGGAGATGTATATATTCTGGTAGACCTAACACACTAAAGAAGTAAACCCATCTATATCTGCCAGTAGCAGCTGCAAGTAAACAGAAAGCAGATAAGTTTTGCCAACCATACATGGCTGACTAAATCTGTCAATAATCTGATGAAATCCATAGATCTTCCTTAATTCCTCTCAGTAAGATTTTTCTTCCAAGCTTTTCTCAGGCTTAATTTTAAAACACAAATGGAGTATGTGTGTATTCCAATATTCTCTCAGTAGAACATATGGTGTGGTATAGCAACCCTAACACTGAATTTAGTCTCTTCCTGTGAAAGTTCAGAGGGTAAGTAAACAGTCTAGAAAATCCAGTTCTTTGGGATTTATTTAGGATTTTTAGTTAGAGAAGTCATCTTTGCCATTAATCAAACACAATTTAAATGTAGTTTTGACTTGTTACTCCTTACTGTAGTTGCGTGCAGATACCCACAAATATGTATCAGCAGGTTTTTTGTGAGAATGACAGTGCTCACCTATAAGGCAAATGAAGAATACTTATACAACACTTTCATTGACAAAAGCCCTATATATATAAGTTATTGAAATGTCTACAGTACTTTGCACCTAAAGATTATTACAGACAATCTAGTCATCCTGAATCAGATGGCGTGTCTAAGAATGTAGGGGCACAGCATGACAAACAGACCTAGAAAATACTTCAATGCTGCAAGTACAAGAGCATTGCTAAATCAGTGTCATAGAAAAAGCCAGGCAGGATACACCTAGCTTCCCATGCTTCTTGCATATTAATGGCAAACACAGCTACTAAAAGCGATGAGAGATTTGAAACCAAGACGTAAAATGTGCATAAGTTTCAATGAAGAGAATTAGGCAGAACTCTCTCCTGCATCACAGATATTTAGAGCACTTACCTACTAAAGCAGTCATGAAGCGATTCATAGAGAGAGGTTCCAAGTACATTGGCCCTTCATATCCTGATTCCAATTCGCTCCTCACATAATCCCTAAAAAAACCAAACCAAATGCTATTAAGATCCATCCGATCAGACAAGAAGCAATTTATTCATTCTATACATACACAGTTTCAGTGTATGCTACAGTCAACTAAATTACACATAGCAATATTAACACTACTGGCAGCAGCCTCACTGGTGTAAGTCATGCCTCAGTCAGATCCTTAAGTGAGACAAGTATTAGCTGTAATTAGACTCACTAGCATAGCTGCAAAAATCCTTTGGGATATCCAAGCTGTTCTTCAGAGCACGCCTGAAATCGCTTATTGACAAAGCCTCTTAAGCACCATTCCATTTTGAAGTACCCTTATTAAGTGTTTTTCTTCCAAATAATAACTGCTTTTCCCACCAGCTCCACGTTAACAAAAAAAAATTAACTCGAGCTTGACAGACAGGACTTCCAATTTCATGCTTATTGTATTTTGCACCTAACAACCTCTTTGCAACGAATTAAAAAACAGGTATGAAGGAAAGGTGACAGTCATAGACTAGAGTCAGGAACAGAGTTGCTACATAATCCTTTTACCCAACATAATTTAAAAGTTTAGCTCTATCCTGGGAAACCTGAGGGACAAACCAGATACCCTCAAACTGACAGACACAGGAAGGTAGTCTGAAAATCTGACAGGGTATTTGTAATTTCTCTCAGAAGCTGTGTGAGCTCAGGCAACCAAAGAACCTAAAGACACTGGGCATTTTTCTGCTCTTGGTGATTACCCATCAGCTCTGCCTTCAAGCAGGCTAACATATCTAACAGCAATATAACTCAAACATGAACTTCACAGTAGGATCAAGCATTCTACACTTTCAGAAGGAGATCCTGGAAGAGGACCGTAGTAATTGTCCAGCGGCTCCTTAACGCCCTGCCACAACACAGCAGGAAATACTCGTGAACCTTTGCATCATGATCCAATACTCCAGACCCTTTTTCTGCCTTGCCCTGTGACCCTTCCTTCTCCACTCCTAGGACAGCTGCTGCTCCACCCTTACTACTACACGACCAATTCTGCCAGCAGCAGCACAACTAAGCCTGTGCTCCAATCTGGCCGATATTGTCCAGGCACTTATGTGTACACACTTGATCAGATCCTGCATGGAGGTAGCAGACTTTGTTTGCTCAAGGGACACGGTATTTCATTTATTATTTATTTATTTGTATTAGTGAGGCAAGCCACACTGGCTGGGAACAGATGCAGTCAATGTGAGGCAAACAGTACCGGAAACCACAACCAATACAAGAATTGCTCTTTTGAATTCAGTGAAGAAAAAGATTCAACTCAGGGCTCCTAGCAGCATTCATTTCTCCCCAGAAGTGTGGAAATATACCCTTCTAGTTAAGGTATTCACATTTTCATTTGCAAAAAATCTCTGGAATTGAAGACATAAATCTCAAAGTACTAAAACAAACACTTCAAAGCCTGTTCTTCATAGCTGACAGCCTTCCTACTCACTGTAGCTTTTCAAGTGTCATAGTATATGCGAGGTATGTTGAAATGGGTTCTTTAGACTGTAACCTATAATTAAAAACACATGAGGATTGAAAAGCCACTTAAAACAACTGATTCTAGATAGAACTTTCCCCTTATTATCGAGGCGTAGCTAAGCACAAGGGTTTTTTCTCCCTTCCACCATCTGTACAGATGTAATCTTTGGAACAAAGTTGATTTCAAGACCAGGTTGGACGAGGCCTTGGGTGATACGGTTTAGTGTGAGGTGTCCCTGCCCATGGCAGGGGGGTTGGAACTTGATGATCTTAAGGTCCTTTCCAACCCTAACTATTCTATGATTATTTTAGTATTTTTATTTATTTCACATGAACCTGCAGAAAGCACTTCCTGAATGTGCTGGGTTCAGCACTGAAAGCATACCAACAAACACAATAATCAGAGTTACAAAGGGAGAAAACAGTAACACCATTTGCAACATGCTGAAGATGGCTGGATTAGCAGTATTATGCTCCATCCTCAAATTTAGGGTGAAAACAGCGGCTGTTTGTAAACTGCTAGAAGGAAAGCAGTGAAGACATGAAGTTTCTTCTCTATCTGTTAAGAAACAGGTTACAAAATCATCCAGCATTACCAACTGTAGCAAGATGACCTTACACAACTTAGCAAAGACACATCAACAAAGCTGCACTTACAGTTGCTTCTTCAACACCGGGAATGTGCCTGGAGATTACCCAAATTCCTTCAAGCTACATGTCTTGTCATTCTCTAGCTGAATCAGTCACCTGCACAGAGGTCTGTACTTGTCTTAATTCTTTAAGTAACTCTCACTAATTGAGTTTTAGGCTTACCAACTTGGAGAAGCAGTGTTTGAAGGCCTCCTAATTTTTTTTAAACAGTATTTGTAGATGGTGTCTGAATAAAGGAAGTCAAAGCAGTGATTCTCTTATTACCAGTACAAACACAATGATCTTTTGGCACAGACACCAATCAGAAGATGCCTCGAACAGCTGCAGTGCCATACAAGATGCTGAGAAGAGCAAGCGCCTGCACTCAATTTTGATCAACTAAAGCTGTATTAAGCTGCAGCTTTTACATTAGAGAATTGTTCACTCTACTGCAGCAGCGTAAGAAAACAAGAATGCCAAAATCATTATTTACAAGTTAATGAAATGACTGAAACATTACTATTTTAGAAAATTAGGATATAAGTATAAAACTTGGATCAGATTGCCAGCTATTCATTCTGCAGGCAATGCACTGACAGCTTCATATAATCAAACTGCTGGACTGTTAACATAAACTCATGCACAACCAGACTAACATTGCTCTAAAAAGGTGAAGAGATACAGTGCTTCACACACAACCATTTTTTTGTTACTGAAAGTGCAGAAAGGTCTCATGTTGTTAAAAATATGCTTTGTAATTGACTGACATAAAGCACGATGGTTATCTGACCTAATTGACTCATATAGCTGACGTTTACTTTGGCTGATTAATCTCTGCAGTCAACATCAAACACACTCTCATAAGTTTTAAATGTCCAAGACAACCTCAAAATTAAGTGTATTTTAAGATTATCTGTAAGAAACAATTGAGGTTCCTGCTCCCCCCCTCTCATTCTCAGCTGTATGAGACTCGACACTTGGAATACAATCAAAACAAAACTACAAAACTTGAAATAACACCATGATGCAGATTCTTTTTTTTTCCCTTTCTTTAGCATAATTAATTGCATTGTTTCTTTTCTGCATAACTGCATTGTTTATTTCCCCAAGTTTTATTGCTCGAAGTGGGGAAATGTGATCCTTTTAAGCAAGTCGTTTGTACAGCTACACATCAGCTAAAACCAGCATCCATTTTCCTTGTCAGGAGCAGCAGGATTTTGGCTTTTAAAGCTGACTTCTTCTTTTTCCATAAACAGATGGTGTATTATCTCCAAATTGCCAGGTTAACACACTACATACAAATGTAGCATCTTCTCAAACTCTCCAAGCCTTCACAAACATTAGCTAACCAGTCTTTACACACTGAGTTAATTCTCAGTCTTGCAGATAAGGAAACAAACACTTAAGAAATCAGGGGACTTGTCAAGGTCACACAGACCTGGAAATCTGAAGTCAGAGCTTAACTGTAAAATTCAGATCTTCTTATTCCCAGACTTGCAGCTGAACCGCACGCTATTTCTGGGGTGGAAAAAAAAGCACTGAAAGCTGAAGTCTTTCAACAGCTCAGAATTTCCAGGACACTGCAGAGTCACAAGTGCCAGCTGATTCTGGTCTGGTTCTATAATCTGCACTAACCAAACTGGCCTCAATATAAGACCTCTTCATCTGTCTTAAATAGCATCCCAATTGGTAGTGCTTGCAAGGAATCCAACTGGAAGTTTTCAGCTCTAAACACAGTTATTAACAAAACGCATTCAGGAACAGTTTGCACATGTGACTACTGTATGTCTTGTTATGATCAGTCTGCTAAATGAAAACATCAGGGGGAATTGGGTAGCTTTGGCAATAAAAGGAGTAGCTCCATTAGCATTGTTTTTGTGTGTTACACTTCACTATTTTCAACATTAAAACTAATGGGATTCAAACATTCTTTTGAAAATCTAACGCAACCGTCACTCCCCACACTGTGCAAAGGCTGATGCTGAGAACCTCTTGCAAACCAAGTCTAGGTTATGTCTATGGAATTGGTAAGCTCACTCAGAAGTGTTAGCAACTACATTTGCTTTGCAAAATAGCTAGGGAATACTGCTGTACTATTTGAATCCAAGACATCTTTTAATTAAATGTATTTTTTGGTGCCTGTTGATGCAAGATTTAATTGAAGTCTTTATTAACTCGCTCCAGAAATATCAAATAGAAAAAGCTTAGCAAGAATATGCCAAATAGTCCAAGCAATAATTATCTAACATGTTTCAAGAAAGCCTGTAAAAGTCTCAAACTTCACAAAGCACAGAAGTCACAACTCACATTACACAGAAACACAAAGAAAAAAGTTATTAAAAACACAAACACAGTGCTAGCCCATAATGGATCAACCAAAATCCATATCATCTCTCTCTCAAAAAATTTAAAAATCCAGAATAGCATAAAGATCTCTAGAGGGTAAATCCTCTGGACCAAAGCCCTGTATCTGACTGGAATTTGTTACCAGCTTTATTTCAACACAAGTTCTTAAGTAATGTTTAGGTTGCTTTTTCAATAAGTAAGCCTTCAACCCTATAAGAAACACCCCCAAACTATATCTATAAAAACTCAGGACTCTCCTGAGGGTGATAAAAAATCCTCTTTCCTTCCTACCCAGGCAATAAGAGCCCATAATTCCCCTACTGCACCTTCATCCATTCAGGAAATCATTAACTGCAACTCTGACAGCCATAACAGTGACATGCCAAGTCGCCACAAAACCTTCATTAACACTCCCCTGAAGAGCAATATACTAAGAAAGAAAGTCCTGAAAATGCTTTGAAACAACAATTTTGACGAAGAAACAACAAACTTATCGCTTCAATCAAAACCACTTTTTAAGTGTTTCCCATGGGCAGGCACCAAACTACGGCAGGCTCAAGTTTGTATTTTCAAAACTTCCCATGTAAAGCCCTTAATATGATGGCACTCGTTGGTTCCAATTAAGCATCTGTCAGTAAGAGTTTACACTGGCTTTCAACAGATTTAGCTGCAGACAAACAAATGAGGAAGGCCTTGTCTTGCCCAGCCTGGAGTCCTCCACTCTCTTGCTCTGTGTTTTAGATCCACAACACCTGTCTTTGTTTTCATTGTAAAACATATTACACAAACAAAGATGAATTGAAGAATAAACTCCACTATTACTTTACTTTTATGATCTTCCATATCACTATTTGCTTTTATCCTAGGGGCCAGGAAACTAAAAGTAACATCCTGTCCACTTGCAAAACGCTGCAGTGTTGAAAGCATGTTAGTTGAACCACTGACTAACTCAGATTAGTACATCAGAGGCCAGATTTAATCTTGTGGTAAATCCTTTCTCTTCCCAGATGAGTGGACATTATACCCCACAGAAAAGTAGCTACAAATGACTTAAGTCAATGAAAATACACCAGAGCTATCTGACTGCATATTTATTTCCATAAATTTTTTCAAGACAAAGAACAGCAAGACGTATTTATGCGTCTGGCAGAGAAAAAAAGGCCTCCACAAAAACAGACCTACCCCATTTATATCAGATATTAACAAAATATCAGTTATTTTCCTAATCCCCAAACTATCAAAATTAATCAATTTATTCTTACCGGGAAATTTGGTGCCCAGCATAAAGCAGCAGTGCAGTCAAAAAGTACAGGTAAAGCTGAACCAGGTGTTGTCTTGGTAAGGTTAGGAGCACAACACTTAAGATGTAACCTGTAACAAAAAGCAGAGTTGAAATTTCAAAAAATGCTACCTAACCCCAAATTTCTTAAAATACGACTTAACACTCATTCAGATTTCTTTAACCACCTTTATATTTATTTGGTTTTAAAATTCTTGTACCTACATTTTTCTGTCATCAAAACACAGAAAGACCACCACCTTTTCTTTTATTTCCTCCTGAATAGAAATAGCTTTGCCAGCTTCTGTAAAACCACATCTAGAGGTCAAGAAGCAGACTTGATCCACAGTATTTTAAAGAGATTTAATTAATATAACCTACGTAACAACTGGAAAACAGGCCTAAGTCTCCCTCTTCTTCCAAGTGCAAGCAAGTTTCAGTGTAGCAGGGAAAAAAGCCTATCCAACAAACTCAATTGATGTAAAAATCCTTTTCTTGCAGCAAAGGACACACAGAACACTTTTCCATGCTGATGAGCATTATACCTTTTAATTCTTCCCTGTATCTTCATGGGTTAAAGACCCGTAATTAGAGATGAGGACACAAGTGCTATTCTCCATACTAGTAATATTAAAGCACATTCAAGCTTTCAGTGTTGCATAAATCTAGGACAGGACTTGGCACAGCCCAGGATTTGCAGGCATTTACACTGGCAGCTCTTTCACTTCTTGTCAGCATTTAATAAGACTGGAAAAAGACTCGATGCAGATACAGCTTTACTCTCCAAGACCACAGCCTGGGTGCTCAGCAGCCTCTCCCACAAGCAGTATTCCCGTGTTTTTTTTTCATACCTGCTTTCATTAGGATACTTAAAGCACTACTTTGAAGTTCACAAGTGAGTGGTACATGTCCATCTTTTTTCCCAGACAGACTGCAGGTCAAAAACCCAGCACGTGGTGCCCTGAGTAATCACCATTTCTAACCTCTCCCTCACAACGCAGTGCACCCTTCTGCAGGTCTCTACATGTTTTCTGAAGGTCAGCTTACATATCTGGCACTGAAATCCATTTAGGGGAAAAAAACCCACCACAAACAACAAAACAACTGCAACAGCTAACAGCTTCCCTGCAGCTAAGAACAAAACACTACAGAAGAACTTACCATGACACTTAGAGCTATACTAGTCACATTACCTTTAGACTTTCATCCCTCTATTCAGCAACACTAAGCACAGTGTTTTTAAGGGAGTTAATTTATACTTGAAGCTTTAAAAAAAAAACTTAAAAAATAATGTAACTCTACATGAAGCACTCATAAGTAGTGCAACAACCAGCTTGAGAACACAGTATGTTCCAATAGTTGAAAAAGATTTTAGAGTCAGTTGGTATTTATGCAGAAGTATTTCAAGGCTGTCATCCTCAAGAAGCCACCTCTAAAATTCCATCAACAGTCAGGTCTTCAAGGTGGTAACTCACAACATGCTCCTAGAAAAGGCATCAGACCCACAGGATGCCAAGCAAAGATCATTTCGGATATGACAAATCACAGGAGTGATATAGACAAAGCAATCCTGTTTACCTACCTTTTTAAAAATACAAATATACAACATACATGTTTAGCATTAAAGAAGATTTTTTCAAGTACTTTCATAAAGTCTGTGTGACAAGCTGCGTATCTGAGCTTTTTAAAAGGTGTATCCTAAACCAACGGATAGTTTCTTTGATTAGAATGAAGTATCATACAAGTCACAATCACTAATTCCTGTACAGTATCCATGTGATCATTTACAAAAGTGATCAGAGGGATAGAACGCCTCTCCTATGAGGGAAGCCTGGGAGATTTGGGGTTCCTCAGCCTGGACAAGACTTTGAGAAGACCTTATTGCTGCCTTTCAGTACTTAAAGGGGCTTAAGAAAGATGGAGACAGACTTTTTAATGGGACCAGTATCAACAGGGCAAGTGATAATGGTTTCAAACTAAGAGGGTAGATTCAGACTAGACAAAAGGAAGAAATTTTTTACAGTGAGGTTGGTGAAGAACTGGCACAGGTTGTCCAGACAGGGGTGGATGCCCCATCCCTGGAAACCATCAAGGTCAGGCTGGACTGGGCTCTGAGCAATCAGATCTAATTGAAGATATCCCTGCTCATTGCAGAGGGGCTGGCCTAGATGACCTTTAGAGGTCTCTTCCAACCCAAACTATTCTTCAGCTCTGTGATTTTTATTTTGAGCTTTCTGAAGGGGCCTGAAACACAACAGTACAAGTTTCCTTCTAGTAACTGTTTTATATGGAGTAGCACGCTTTAGCTAATACAACACAGATGTTCTACATCATCAGTTTTCTTAGCAAACACATGTGTCTTATCATATTCATCCTCTTTGTTCACCACCTTCCTTCTACCAAATACACAAATGACAAGAGGAGGAACTCCTCAGCAGAACCTCCATGAAGACATTTAACTAATTGGCACCACACCACAGCATCACAAACCAGCTCCAGCAGCTCTCACACCATCTGCAGACATTCTTAACACCTCATCTCTGCTGTACTCACCACCTTCCCTTGATTGCTTACTTAGGGACAATTCTCTCTGGGAACAACCCACGTGGCACAACCATGTATCATTCCAGCACTTGAGTCAAATCTCTAAATCTTTCCTTCTCACTGTAGCCCATGACTCACCTTCAGAGAATTAAATGGAGTTTATTATGCAGTCCTTTATTCCTCTAGTACTCTATAAATAGTCTAAGAATACCTGTTTACTGCATCTGCATTTAAGCTCTGCCATGTTCTTTACCTTATTCTATCACATGAAACTGTGCTCCTTGGCCACATGATGATGTACTTTTTACTGTAAAAGGAAGACATTTTAGAGGGCAGTAACTGCACTCCAACACAGCCACGTTACACATGAGTATTTCAGAAGTGAACTAAAATACATAAGAATTCACTGAAGTAGTGAAAAACAAGGTCTAAATACAGATCACACAATGACAAGATTACTGTCACATCTGTGCCTTTAAAACAGAGGGCTTCCAAACAGCACAGATGGTTATAACACTGCACAGGGAGGCAGCACAAGACAGCCAAGGTTACTGCAGAGGCTTGAGCAATGAGTTCCACTGTTCCTGAGTTTGGGCTGGAATTTAAATGTTCGCTTTGAAGCAGTCGTTTGCTCTAATTGTTGGATTTTGAAGAGAGGGAGAGTGAGAGACATTTGAAGTAGTTCCCTTTCACTCTTATTTACAATTCTCTCTTGTGACTTGAAGAGAGAGATTTCAACATACTTCATACTGCAACATTTGCATTTTTGCTGCAGAGGCCCTATTCCCAAAGTGGTTCCAACCTCATTTTTGTCGACAACACTTCTGCCAAAAAAGAAGGCAAATAATTCATTACCAAACTATCTCATTGCCTAAAAGGAAGACAAAAGCTCAAATCAGACATACCAGCAGTAATAGTCTATTCCCTTTGTTCTTGCCCAAACAAATGATGTAATTAGGGTATGGTATAAGATTCTACTTAAAGAAAAAAAAAAAAAAAAAGACCGGGAAATGAAATTTTTCACAGTGGCTTTCTCATCTAAATCATTACATTCTGTTTTCATTTGCACTTCCTCTGTCAGGAAAAAACATGATGTTGAGAACATACATCCCTCTGGAGAGATCCTCCACACACACTCTTGACAGTCTGAGAAACAGTCATGCTTTTGGGTAGCCTTCAGACGTGGGTTAACAGTAACTAACGCCCACTTCCATCCAAAGCTTTTTGAGCTCTGCACCTACAATAAGCACTCCCCTCTCTTGATTTAGGCTGCACTTGCTATTTTTGTTCTTGGGACTTGGTGTATTGTCCCTTTTGACTCACCAAGTACGTTTCTGCTCAAGTGTAAGCAGAGCAGGCTCAGTGAAGCCCAATTCCTGCCCCAGTAAAGAAACCATTCTAACGGATATTATAAAAAGATACAGACAAGAGAGAATAAACTCCTTCCTGAATACAGTCATAGTGCCCTAATGCCAGGCCACCAATAAACAGAACTGTACCATTATGCTTCAAGCTATAAGGAGCCCAACAGAAGACATTCTGCCAACCTTACAAATATACAGCCCCCACACACAGTACCTATTCAAGAGCACCAGGACACAAAGAACTTCTAGTGCCTTTCGTGTAAGATGTTACAGATTTAGGCCCCACTGAATAAACTGTGAATCACAGAAGCACAGAATGGTTTGGGCTAGAAAGGATACCAAGACCATCCAGTTCCAACACCCTGCCTTGGGCAGGGACAACTCACACTAGACCATGTCGCCCAAGGCTCTGTCCAGCCTGGCCTCAAACACTGCCAGGGATGGGGCATTTACCACTTCTTTGGGTAACCTGTTCGAGTGCCTCACCACCTTCACAGGAAAGAACTTCTTCCTTATATCAAACCTGAACTTCCCCTCTTTTAAGTTTAAACCCATTACCCCTTGTCCTATCACTGCAGTCCCTGACAAAAGGTCCCTCTCCAGTACCCTCTTAGGCCCCCTTCAGATACGGGAAGGCTGCTATGAGGTCTTCACGCAGCTTCTCTTCTTCAGGCTGAACAGCCCAAACTTTCTCAGCCTGCCTTCATATGGGCTATACTGTAAACACAATAATAAGTACAAAAGTTAAGCTAAACATGCTAGAACACATGTATTAACTAGCTCATGACTTCATTTACAACTTGTTGATTCAGCTACATGAAAACCTCTCACTGTGCAATACTCACTGTTACTGTAAGCAGCAACTCAGACTGCTTTTCAGCAATCTCTCTCCATGTATGTACCACCAAGGTGTTTCCCAGCTCCTCTCACCCCGTATTACCTCTTTGCAGATTCAGGTGTCTGAGTTTTATTGACATCCTGCAAACAATGGAGGCTTCTGGAGCATGATCAAAGTTGCAACCCATCCTCTTTATGAAACATTTTAGTGCTCATTTGCATGATTACAGTTTCCTTGTGTCCACTTCACATTATTACTCAGTTTCCTGCAGGTTTAGTCTAAAAATGAGAACTCTGCACATGAAAGAGTTTATAACATTTCTTAATAAAACCACACCATCTCCTGGAGTGCCAGAAAGTAAGAGCACAGTAATTTGGATTCTACCAGGAAATTAATTTGGCAGGCCCTAACTTCCGACTCACCCATATCTTAAAAGGGTAAAGGGTCCAGCTTACAGGAACTTGCAAAGCAACTTGCTGTGAAGCAGCAAGTCGTCATTCACAGAATACCACCAAAACTCCTGTCTCCGTGCAGGATGAATGCATGCCTGAGCCATTCCATCTCAGCCTAACCTTTGGCTGTCCTTATTTCAGTTAATTCAGACAACTATCTGGCCACAACATGAAAATACCAATAACACAGGACAGACTTCTGAAAGACTATTTGATATGGTAGAAGTACTAAAACAACAACTGGCACCTTTATTTTCAGTGTGTTTAATTCTCAGTATAACCAGTCACCAGACTAGTCACACAAGAATTTTCACAGAGATTTAATGTATTGTTTGTCTAAATCATCTGTCCTGAAAGCAGATGATTATTAAGAGATTCACTTTAGAGCTCACTTTAGTTAAAAGACACAATGCAGATGTTACTAGGAAGATTCTGTGGCCTATTCATCAGAGGGCAGCTAAAGCCTAGAAAGAACCCTAACTGCCAGTTATTTTTAAGTCGCGTAAAACAAAGAGACAAAAAGCTCTTGTACATCCTCAATTCATACTAAGCATCCTTTGCAGAATGAGTCAGCTAAAGGCAGTATTCTGAATTAACTGGGACAGCTATGCTGTCCTTCTGAGAGTGAGACTAATTCTTCATCTGCTCTGTTACAAAAGGCAACGTCATGCAGAATGTCTACCACCGGGCAAAATGACCTCTCCTACATCGGAGGTGGCTCCAACACACAGCTCATGCAAAATTCACTCCACTGAAATCAACATAGAAATAAGCCATTCAGAGAGCATTAAGTGTTCTCAGTCTCAAGCAGCCACCGAGGCATTAGTATTACCCCACCATAAAGGGTAGCTTTCATCTAGCTTGTCTCATCACTGCCAACAGATACCTGTTCAAGACAGCATAAGCATAGTAGGTCTTAACATGTATATCATTTTGGGGGAGTGATGTTTTTGCATGGTGATGCCAAGGTACAGCTCTTCCTTACCCTCCCCCTCAGCTATAGCTGATCGAATAAATGTTACTCCAAGTAGTTCTACACTTTGAACTAATGTGCCCTTCAGAAAACATTGAAAAATCAGTTCTGAACTGAGAAAGCACACATCTAAACACACTTACACACAAGGAAATTAGTGTTTACCCAGTCATGGCACCAGGCAACTATAAACAGAGCTCAGAAATCCTGTTACCAACATCTGCACATCTCAGTGAAAATAATGCCAACAAAACAATTTACTCATTACTGTGGTACTGTCATGTCCCAACAGCTGTTTCTTGAATTTTTAAATGCATAACAGATCGGGCACTTTAAAGTATAAATAATCTAAGAACTGAGCTCCTTACAGAGATTTGCAGTATTCTCTAAACAAATCAAATGGACTTCTAGTTCTGCCACATGATTCAGGGAGTGTTCCTGTAACATAGCATACCTAATGATGAGAATTCTGGGCCCCAATTACAGACATGGAGAACTTGAAGAGCTCTGGAAAAGAACACGGAAGCGGAACCATAAAAACATGTCACAATGTACTCTAAATTGCATACACAAATTGCCATGTTGCCATGAGACTGGTACTCAGAGTCCACTGAACCTCAGCATTTAAGTGCCTCCTTTCAAGCAAGCCACTATTGGCTTTTAAAAAAAAGTGATGGAGGTTGCCAAGGAGAGATACCAGCTTAATACAGAAAAGTTACCTGCAAGTATCCATATGCTGAGAAAGCTGTTTAGTAAAAGCTATGACACTAAGGCAGCAGTACATGAAATGGCAGCTCCTAGAGTTGGAAAGAGGAAAGAAAGGGTACACTGTGTTTTAAGCACTGCGGAATCCCTACCCAATTCTGCGTCTACCAACTGCAGTATACACTGCATTTTATCCAAGAAGAGAATATGAAGACATAGAAAGTATTTTTTTAAGAAATGGAGACCAACTCCATGTCATAAAATTGCATTTGATTAAAAATAGCTGCAGTTTAATATAGTAACTCTCAGAAAATAGTCCTGGTAACCATTTATCTAAACATGTTGGCAAGAGGAAGATAGAAGACACGGCAGAGCAAACCCAAAGATGCTGAATCCGAGCAGTATCTCTCTCATCTTTATATGCATTAACTGCATTTACACATCTAGTCATGCATCCTCACAGTTTTGGAAAATTTGCTTCTGGAATGAACTGTGACTGCTTCTTTATTCTCGCACTGAAGCTTCACATGGCACTTCTTACTGTGTTTGTATCAGAGTACTATATCTTTCCTTTTAAGAGAAAAGGCATCCCAGAAAAACCAAAATTCTAATTAATGTACAAGAGCTTAAAGAAAAATGAGCAGACTGAAGCAGAGAACAAATAGCAAACACAGTGGCAATAAGCTCAGGTTTCTCCTCCCTGACCCCCCCCTATATAAAGGCAGCATTCATAATAAGTACTTCACACCCAGCAAGTGATGTGACCAAGCAACTAAGGTATTAACCTCACAGCTCAAGAACAGAGTTGTGAAAGATGACACGCCTTACACCTAGTCCAAGTCTTTAAATAGCCCCTCACTTTTTTCACTGAAAATTCCTTTTTTGTTTGTGTAATGACAAGGAATATAATTCAAGATAAACCGCTCTTATTTTTATTCTTAGGTAGGAAAACACTACGAATTTAGTGCAATTCTGTGCCTCTAGCTTGACAGTGACTTAAATTCTAAATCTGACTATGATTACAGGTTAAGCTTGTGACTCTTCCCATCTAGCCCAGAGTGTTTACCAATTAGTACAAATAGCATTGCTTTGCCCTTCACAGGAGGAAATTACGTGGTTTCAACTGTTTCCACCTTCCTCATCAAAAGAATGGAAAAAAAAAAAAAAACAAATCCCCAAAACAACCAACCAAACAAAAAACCTGTCTTCTCAGAGCCACTCTACAGCACAGAAGAAAACACTCAAGTCTGGCAGTAGAATGGGCTGGTCTACCCTACACAGAGGTTTGACATAAAAGGCATTTTAGTTAGCACAGATCTTTCCTGAAGCAGAGGCTATTCTAAATTTATACAAAATTATTTTACTGAAATCTTAATGAAACCACATTATACCTTTAGCAGCTGTGGACAAAGAAGTTCATTTGCTTTCTAAGCTGCTTTCCCCCCAGATCCTTCTACCTGGTAACAGCATACCAACTAGCAGAATTCTATCTGGTAATACAGCACACTGCTTGCAATTTACTGCATGCTCTACCTGTAGTTTGCTTTGCTTTATACGTATTAAGTTAAATTTCATGCAGTTGAACCCATGGCTGAGTGGTTACCAGCACTGAATAGTTTCTCCTCACTGAAGTAGATAAGGTCTGTTTCATGAAAAGATATGAAAGGGAAAAGCTGTATCAAACGACAAATTGCATCCTAGAGGCTTTTATTATATTCCCAGTACTGCTGGCTGGAATGTGAATCATACTTGCTTAACAAAAACAACTGGCTTTCCAAACTTTAAGTCAAATGGATGGAAGAAAATAAGTGCATTTAAACAGAAAAGATATCCCTGGTAACCCCTCGTGCTGAGCAGATTTCCAACTTTGTATCCTTAGTTCCAGGAAATGGTTCGCTATATCAAACTTGGTACGGTTTATTGATTTTTATGGGTCTCTAATCAAATCGTACCTTGAGCATCTGCCCAAGATAGATGCACCCAATTTCCTAAGGTGCTAGAAGCACTTCTGTGATATGGTATCTTACACTGCCTATATAAGAAATTCAATGATTGTTTGATATTGCAAAGGGCACTTGATGATACTATGTTATATAACTGCAAATACGAACAGAGCATTTTTTTCTCCTAAATAAAACAGACTAGCATGTTGAAACATATCCATGGTAAATTGTTATTAAATTACATACTGGCAGTTATTTTCCCTCAGTATATCTTCAAAGAAGCTTGATTTCCCAAACTCATGAAAAAGTACTTTGTTTTCATTACAAATCAAATTTATATATTTTGATGTCATTTTAATTAAGGTTATACTGTAACCTGACACAATTAAATCTATATAAAATCATGTGTAGGCATGCAAATTGATTTATCCCAGCCTCACACTGACGCAGCTTAAAACCACCTCAACACCCAGGGAACCATAATGAATCAACTTCATTTTAAAAACACTAGCAAAGTTTTGTCACGAAGAATTGCCTGAAAATATTTTAAAACAGGTAACTTGTTTGATGATTTAGAAGCCCTTCTTGATCAGTTGGAGCAGTAAAAGTACAGACACCCAATATCGTAAAAGCAAAAAGTGAAACAACTGTTGATTGTGTACCAGCACAAAAGCACCACTTATATGAGGAGCACAAAGTCAGAATCCACTGGTTTAGTACTAAAATAGCATCCAGGTGAGAAATACTTTATTAACAATACACCCATCAAAAGTGCTATAGAGAGAGTCATTATCTCAATGGAATTAAGGGAGGACAAGGTTGTCAACTGGCTATAAAGAGGGGTTCTGTCACAGCTGGAAATTACCACTGGCATCTTGACAGCCTACTGCACACCTGTTAGTGCTGTGCTAGAAACTGAGCTGATAAACTGATTTCTAGAAGATACTTATGGACCTACAAGCACATGAGAAAGGCAGCCCATCACAGTCTTGTGTCGTACACACCAGCAACAAACAAGTATTCTCTCCACAAACGTATGAAAACGGCACAGAACTGCAACACCAGCTTTTTGCACTAGAAGTACACTTCTATTCCACCATGAGGAAGTGGAGCCATAGCAAAGAAAGCCCCATGCGTTTTTAATGGCAGTAAATAATTTCCAGAATAAAGAGTCACATGCCAACCTGGACAGACCACTTCAAAACCACAGTCCTCCAACTCCTTAAGTAAAGGGTGTTTTCTTTACCTGACTCCAGTACATCTTTATCCTCCAGAGCCATCTACAAGGAAGAAACACCGCAGAGTGGGAAAATTATATGCTAGCCGTTTCTCTCCAAGCTAGGCAGTACTCATGCAGATGTCAGTGGCTATCAACCTCAACAGCCTGGATCCAATCCCTAATTAACCCCATGTGCAGATGAATCACATACACACCTGGAAAGCAGGTCCCAGAACATCAACCCTTTCATCTCCCAAAATCAGATGTCTAGCATTCCAGAGCTAGACTTGCTGGCCACGGTTCAAATCTCAGCTCCCTGAGCTGTGCTAGTAATTTCATCCATTTATCTCCAACACAAGGACTTGTTACCTGCTCTAATCCACTCACAGCATATGTACAGTTCATATAGTTCTAAACTGAAGAGCTGTACCCATGCAGCAGTGAAAGAGAACCTTCTGGTGCTGTGATCACAGTCCAAACCAGGCAACCTTTTCCCTAATCTCTTGTTTGATGACAGTGATATAAATTACAATACTTCTTGCCTGCACAGCATTTCACAGCAGCTGTCTCATCAGATACTGGCCAAAGTCACTGTGCTATTCTTTCAGGGCACAGATCCTGTTTCCAGACACTATTTACATTATCAAGGCTAAACATCAAAGTTGAGTAAAAGACCTTAGACAGGATTTTTACAGCTAATATAAACAGACTCAAGCAGAATTGTAATGAACATATCATCATGCTATTTGTTGTAATCAATATATTATCACACTATTACCAAGTTCTTAAAATTCTTGTAGTAAGCAAACTGGTATTTACTACAGCAGTGTTTTCTCTCAAACACATGTACACTTACCCACATAATGCATATTAAGGGCCAAGTACTTGTACTGGAAGAGAGGGTTGTTGTGCAGGCTACTTCTTTGGATCTGCTGGAAGAATGAGCTGACATCCCATCTGTACAAGACATCCAACAGCATGATGCTTGGGACCCTTAGGGCCACATTTAACACTGCCTCCAGCTTCTCCTTTGCAGCCATTCTCTTCCCTTTACGTGAACTGGCAGCAGACTGTAAATAGCACAAGAGAGAGAAGAGTAATCAGATCAATCTCACTGTACAAACAGCTATTAGGCTTTGTGATCATATGAATGGGGTTTTCCTGTGTGTCCACAAATGACTGAATGAATCAACTGAGTTAAATTCAAATCCAGACAGGACAACTTCTATTTTTGCTATATAAAGGTCAATTTGCTAGCAATTTTTCCATGGTAATACTATAACATGAGGGGAGATTAATTTCATTAACATGGTCAAAGGGTATATACTGAATAAACCTTCATTCTTATTTGCAATAATTTTGCATTCAAAACCTCAGCCGAAAGGCACCAATGTATTAGGTATTACATAAACATGAACACAATAAGCTTTAAAAAGCAAATACCCGATAAGCCTTAGAAAGCAAACGCCAATAAAATTCAGATGCTACCTCTACTTAGCTTAACTTTATGCCTCTCAAATGAAATAACCACTAACTAAAGAGTTCTTAAAACATTTCAGCTTCACTTCCTCAGTGCAAACTAAAATAAATAATTTCCCAATATCTAAGCTTTCAAAAAATAATTTACAGCATTCATTAACATCTAGCTAATATATTTATGGAATTTGAGGGCTGCATGTTTTAAAGATTAGGACCAACAATGCAACAATGATACTCATTTTGACATAATTTATACAAACAAAAGACCATCTCCTCACTCCACAGTACTAGAAGGTAATTTACTTTTGAAGCTTGCTATCAAAGAAGATAGATGATGTAAGACAATGAAGGGTGCCACCTTTTTTTTTTTTTTTTAACAGGAAAAAAATGCTGGTCCACAACAGCATCTCTAAAGAGATCTAGTCACCAACAGGACCATTCTGAAGAGCAAAAGGATCAGTTTCCACATCCTGTCAGGGCACTGCTTTCAGCTGAGACTGACAGTTGTTCCTAAATGAAATGTGCTGTTCTTGCCACATGCCACCTTCCCACCCTAGGAAAAGAATTCACCCCAGGCAGTAGTTGGAAGCCACCAATTATATACATTCTACTACAGAAGTGCAGTTGAAGTATTCAGGGCCAAGGTGGGGATGATCCAGCAAGTTTTTACCCACAAGCAGCCTTTCAAACAAGTAAAAACAACTACTTTCAGCACAATCACTCCCTCAGTGAAATGAGAGTTAAAAGAAGGCTCCTGATCCCAATTATTAGGGGGACAACTGGAGAGAACTGCAACCTGACTAAAGAAATAGAAAAATCTGCACTTGGAAACACACTTTTAAAATAAAGTTTTAAATTACTTTATTCATATTGTCCTTGTGTAAGTTCTAAAAGCTTTTGCAGTTATACAAGTTCTACACTATCAAGCCAATGTGGAAGTTCAGCATGAAATGAAACCATGCTAGCAGACAGAAACAAAACCAAAAATCTTCCTTCTTGTACAGGGACACCCATGCAGTATCCTCATGTGAAGTTTTATTTGTGTTGCTATGGGCAAGATGACACCATAAACTGACCATGTGCACACCTAAGGCCACACTGACACTTACCAAGGCATGATGATGTAAAATTAATTCAGCTCAGGAAGTCAGGACAGATCAAAACTGAGATCTGGCTCAGTAAACCACAGGTTACAGGGCTGCTGCTTATCATTTTTTAGTCCACAGTCTAACCTTTCAAGTTACGTAAATGCACTTTTTTGGAGCTCTTGCAACAGCTCTATAAACCCTAAAGACAGCACTTCCTTCCTCTCACAGAGGAAGTGCGTCCCCACTACATCGGACATCCCACACAGTACCAGCATTCCACAGTGCTTCCCAAAACTAATCAAAGGGTCAGCCAGAGACTACATACATTCAGAATGACCAACCAATACCACTGCCAAGCAGCGACTACAGAATACTCGCATTCATCATTTAGTGTGAATAAAAGATGGGAGTTTAGACGTATGGTATTGTACAAACAAAAGCTGGGAGCTACAGAGATCGTATACACTGTTTTGTCAGGCTGAGTACTGAACTACAAGCCTATGCTCAGCACAGAGTTTAAACAGCTCATATACAAATGTTTTGAATGTCCTGGCATCCTCAAAAATCTTTGGGTTTGCCAAGTTTGCAAACTCATTAAAACTTTGAAATTCAGCTACCTCCTGTTTTTTTGTTAGGGCTCAGGGTGGGTGGGAACTGACTTACAGGTTTTCACTCTGTCATAGAATACCCATGAAAAGTGACAGGCAGCACCTAATCTCAAAATACATTCTCGTAACTGTCAAACCTTTTCCAGTCATCAACAACAACCAAACATGTAGGACAAGAAGGAAATTTTCACTTTCCTTAATTACTCCAAAAGCAGAATACTACGGACAACTTCTAATACTGAAAGGTAATTGAGGTTCAGCACATCCAAATTAGGCTGAAAAATGTTACCTCCCAAATTCACAAGCACATACTTGAGAATGGAAGAGAACTGGAAGGGACAGCATTTATGTATCTAATAAAGCCAACCAAATTTCAAATCCTGTTAAAAGCAAAACAAATTCTGAAAACCACATTATGTCACAATGGATAGGCCATAAGAAGCAGCCACTGCAGCATATTCTGTCACTGACTGACAAAGCATCCAATACAAATAAGGAACCCTTTAAAATTAACTCCACTAGAAATGCGGATGTGTTAAATAAAGCCTCGGTTGTAATTGCTGCCAAGTTCTAACAGAACACAGTACAGGCAAGCAACAAAGTCCATTGCTCTAAGCTCATTATATTGTAAAGAGCTCTCACAATACATTATTTTGATTGGTATAAAAACAAACAAAACCCAAAAAACCCACCACAACATCAAACCTCTAAAACCTGTAGATAAATGATGATGACAGGAGTTGCCGGATGCTCAGACGTTAGGAAAAAATAGGTCACTGCTGTACGTAGCTAAAAAATGCACTTAAGAGCAGGAGTGGGAAGCCACTTATTTGAGTTTCAAAAATGCTTCCCATGTTTTCAAACATCTACCTGTTCCAGATCAGGATAAGAGAAAGAAAAGTCTTAGGAAGAATGTCTTTGTTAACCTCAGCTGCCAACTGAATACCATGGAGCTGGTTGCTCACTTGCACTCCCTCCCCCCCAGTAGAATGGGGAGCAGAATCAGAAAAAAAAAGTAAAACCCAGGGTTGAGACAAGAACATTTTAATGTGTATGTACTAAAATGTACTAAAATATAGTAACTGTAATGAAAAGAGGGGGGGAAGAAAAGCCAAAACCCAAGACAGACAAGTGATGCACAATACAACTGCTCCTGGCCAACTCCCCCCAGTTTCTATACTGAGCACGATGGGCTACAGTATGGAATATCCCTTGGTGTAGTTCAGGTCTGCTGTCCTGTCTCTGGTCATTCCTCACTTCTTGTGCCCCTGCTTACTGGCAGGGCATGAGAGACTGAAAAGTCCTTGAGCAGGGCAAGCACTACACAGCAGCTACTAAAACATCAGTATGTCCAACACCTTGGCTGACATGGTTTAGTGTGAGGTGCCCCGCCCATGGCAGGAGGGTTGGAACTAGATGATGTTAAGGTCCTTTCCAACCCTAACTATTCCATGACTCTATGTTACCAACATTATTCTTAGACTACATCTAAAGCACAGCACTGCATCAGCTACTAGAAAAAAATTAACTCTACCCCAGCCAAAACCAGAACAAAGAACTTCAGGCTTCACATCCCGTGTGAATGCTAGCATAGTTGTGCTATTTGACCAAAATCACCTTTTAAAAACGTCCCATTATAGCTGATTGTTCATAGAAACATTTTTGGTTTTAACAACCTTTACAAAAATCCCTCCCTTACCTGACATAGCCTTTTTGTCAAAACGATACTTCTGATTAAACAGCAGAAGTGGCAAAGCAAAATATTTATAAGTGTGTGTATATATATATGTATATGTTTGCCTAAAACCACCATAAGCCTGTCCCAGCTCATTCCATTAGCAAAACAGATTAGCAGTAAACTCAGAGGAAAAACAACCCAAAACCTCAACGATAACACACGTTTTCCTTTTAACAAAATTTTCTTTCTGAGGATTTGTCATTACATAAAATGTTACCATTTCAGCTGAAGCTGTGAATTATGCCACTTAAACCAGCGTAACTGTTGTTTATGCACCAACATAAATAGAAATCTATTGCATCACAGGCAGAAAATACTCACTGCTAAAGCAGTACAAGAGGCTGCACAAAATCTGCATCCATTTATCCAAGCAGGTGCAAAATTACATTAACAGACTAGAGTTTCTACATTAAGAAAAGCATTACTTGTAAAGTTATTTACTAGTTACAGAAATACACTGGAATATCTGCAAATTTAAGAGTTATTCTAATATTATGATCAGCAAAAATCACCATGTAAAGATGCAGAAATTCCAGTCAGGATAAGAACTTCAAAACAGGACTTGATTCTGCAACTTTCAGCCTAACATCTGTGAACAAAGTGCTCATTCTCCTACAGGACTGGAACCTAAAATACTTGGTAAGACCGACTAGAAACCAAAAGAGACAATTTCAATTTCTGTTCCTCACATCTACGAAATTCTGAGTACTTTGTTACCCAGCAGACTTTGATCTGTAATCCAGTTTCCACTTGGAATTATTTTTCAGTGATACATTCTGAAACTGAAAATGCCCTAGCTAAAGCTTTTTATTTTCCTATAGGATAAACTTTGGTAGACAGATCTTAAAGAGGGTGAAAAAGAAAAAAAAAAATAAATTCAACCCAAAATATATAACTCCTACCTGTAACTACAGAAAAGTTCAGCATCACAGTTCAAAAACTAAAATTAGACCTATCAGGTGGGCTGGATTCATGTACTTCCCAGAGCCCTTCCTTCTATACACCTGTCCTGCTCTTGGAAGCAAATTTAAAGGAATCTGAAGTACAGAAGAATCCCATTCTTCAGAGATGTAGATCTTTGTATCATCAGTTTGGGAGGGAGAAAACAAAGAGAATAAAAGGGAAGGAACAGGATAAAAAGGTCTATCAGTTACGCACTTAGAAAACAATTTCCCTGTGTGAGTCTGTATCAAAAAATCCCCTAGAACTCCAGAGAGTATGTGAGTCATGGAGCCATCAAAACAGCTCCTTTCCATGCAGTCAGCAGCAAGGAAAGCAAAAGATGTCTCGCTCCCATACAATTTAAATTGGCTAACAAGGATAGCTCTCTAAGATTTCTGCTGAGAAGGCCAGATACAGTGAGCGTACCAAGTGCACTAATGAAACAGTGAAACATTGCAGACGTGTGTGGTAGTACTGTCATCAGCATCCAGTCAGCATTTCCAATACTACTCAGGTTCTGTAGTTTACAATAGAGTAGTTCAGTAATTTCAAATAAACAGAAAGTATTTAGCCCTCAATTTAAGGATTTAGAGAGAATCAGGCACCAAAGACTCCTCAATCCTGCTGTGTAAGAAATTAACAAGAATAAACATTTTTTTTTCTCCTTTCTTCCCCCATCAGGTCTAACAATACCGACTGCTGTAGAGCTGCTGCAGTGGTGTGACTAGAGAACTGTTACTTCTACCTAGAAAACAAATTAATTCCTCAATTCCTACTCACCCAAGACCATTCCATTGTGAAGTGTAGCACAGGTAGGGTTAATCACTCCAAACTAATACATACCATACTTTGCGAAAAAACAGCTTTTACTGCAAATCAAATTAGGTCAACCTCTTATCTGCCCATAGGCATTTAAGTGAACATGCATTCACGTTAAAGACATAAGATAATGAACAAAACCAACTCGAAACAGTTAACTGTATCAGAAGGAAAAACTGCATTTCCAACTTTCATTAATTCTAGCAAGTTTTATATGAGAGAGAAGAAAATCAGTTTGGGAAATGAGGATATGTATCACAGACCTGTTAAGCTCAGGTTTTCTTTAAATATTTATTTCTGGGGTACATGGATACGCTGTGAGCAGTTCCAGTACGCTCAATTATATAGCAAATGTATAATTTATAGTCAGCCTATAAAACATCCATTGCCTTTTATTTTTCATAATGAGCAGGTAAGACCAGGGAACTGAACTCATGGGCCGACACATGTTAACAAAGGTTAACAAATCCACCAGGTATGCAGCAAAATCTCTCAGGATTCCTACAGAATTGTCAGTCTGCCTGAATATGATCAGTTCAAATACAGCCACACTAAGGGGGATTGCTTGTCATTTTTTAGATCACAGACTTGCACTGGGCACCTGAATGACAGGAATCCAAGTCATTAAAATAAAAATATAACTAATCATAACTTTAAGTAGAATAAATCTTCAGGAAAAAAAAAAAATCTAGATCAAATCCACAAACTGAAGTGCTCTGAGGTCCTTTTTGACTCTACAGTTTCTGCCCAGTCCCAGGTTTGGTTTATTAACTAGTTATTCAACATTCTTTTTTCTGCCGCCACAGCCATGTTTGCAAGCCTACACCTACAGTCCTGCCTCACCACATTTGTATCAGCACATTCTGAGAAAATCTGGGCAGCAATCCCAAAGTGCCTCTGCAGAGGAGAGAATACCCAGAGGACCTGCACACAGAGCACTAACGACAGCCCAAGATGATGCAGTCTGTGACAACCCATCCCAAAGAATGGATTACAGGAAGACCAGCCATAGAAGTGAAGCTGGCAGACCCCATCAAGCTCACAAAAAACCCTGCAAGCCAAATGTGTTACCAGGATGAACTTACATGACAGGATGAAATATGTTTCATTCTCCACAGTTGCTCATTTAGTTTTTTGCCATTTCAGATACAGACAGAGCCTGTGCTTAGAATCTGCAACGCCAAGACTAGTTACCTCACTGGTAAGAAATTAAAATACAAAATAAGACTTTCAAGATTTTTCTAGGTCAATAACTGGTAAAATTTCCATTGCTGCTGCTGCCTTAGCTAATTGAGGTGTGTAAATAAAGAGCATCAGCTTCCAGGCCTGTGAAACAGGCAGCTTAGCTTCCTGCAGTAACAGGCTCCTGTGACAGAAAGATCAAACAAATAGTAAAAATACTGAGAAAAGTCCCTTTTAACACATTCAAACTGAAGACATAAAACCAAAAAAAATTTCCAGAAAAACTCCATGAGATGAAGTACTCACTTCTGAATGTTCCTTTCAAGTATGCAACTAATTACAAAGCAGCAGGGCTTCTCTGAAGTGAAAGGAAATGTCATAAAAGCAAAGGCAGGGCAACTGGCACAAATCTCTGAATCATACTGAAGGCACTAGACATGAACATGCACTTAAAAAGCAAAACGACAGTAAACTGTCCACTCTATAACCACATCAAATGCTGCCAGGTGTATCTGGAGCTAAAAATGGATTCAGGGAGTAAATAACCATACAAATATAAACAGATCCGGACAACTGGAAGAGAAGCCATCCGCATGTCTGTGTAAAGGAGGAAACCAACTCAAGCTGAGCCAAGAGCTTAGAAAATGTTTTGAGAGCACAACACAAAACACTAAGCAGGCTTATACCGCTTTCCATGGCACACCCATTTGTACACATCTTCTTGGCATGATGTACCCTTCTGCATCTGCATCATGGAGCCCAGCTGTTGAACCAGAGTGAGATACTGATCTCTTTCCACCATCTCCAAAGAAGGAAATCCCCTGTATGTCACTTGGTTCACACCTCCATCAAAATTGAGCTAACATCAGCAGCTCCTGACAAGACTGACATAAACAAGGTGAATCCTGGTTTTGGACAAGCAGCAGCTCTATGTTTTGACAATCCTTCCACATAACAGTGGTCACAAAGACAACTATTTCCTAATGCTAATGAGTTTAGTAATTAAAGCTTTTCATGACATTATGGTTCAAACACCAGCAGCTGAATACAACAGTTACTAAGGCTAACTAGAAAAAAAAAAGAGACAGTTTCTTACACAGCTCCTTATTTAAGGTAACTGGCAAAAATAAGCCAAGGTTACAGATAAGCCAAAGTTACAGGGTGCAATAGCTTAACAGCTCTAACCTTAAATAAATTTCAATATTTAAATCTACATTCATTAACCTAAAAAGTGATCAAAGACAGTAATTAAAAATTATTTCCCTCTTTCCCTCCTAACTTTCGTCTCTAGGGGTGCATTATACATGCAAAAAACCCTAACACAAATTTAACTAAAAGTATCCAAGTCCCAAGTCCACAAAATAAGTTAACAGAAAGTCTTATACTAAAAATTGAAGAAACAAATATAGCAGCACCTTCACAGTTTTTTTAAAAAGGATGTATTTTGAATAAGATCACAAATGGCTAATATTTATTAGTCAAACACGTTACCAGAATCTCCTTTTTCACTGGCAATCTTTTGCCTACAATGCCTGCTATTCTCGCTTATTTACCAATACCTACATGCATTAAACAGAAAACCCTACCTTCTTTTTTTCCACTTTATTCTCCCAATCACATTCTTTATGCACCAGGCCCACACACCCCCCCAAAAAGGGCAGTGCAACCAAGAGATAAGAATCCCTCTAAGCCCAACCATGTCCCAAGTGTACTTAGTGCCCAGAAGTACTCTCGTTCACAGAAATAGAAATGAAAATTCTCATCACAAACCTTATTTTAAAAGACTACAGAAGGTCTCCAAAAAATCGCCTAACATGACATAAGTAGGAATGATAGCACAAGCCCCGTTCTTCAAGCCACGGAGGATGGTTCTTACATAAGCATTACCATATGCTCCAGGGCCCGTCTCCAGCAGGCAATGGCCGGGCCTCCCCACTGCCCGCCCGGCTCCCAGCACACGGCACCGCTCCGCCTCTCACCCGCACGGCGTGCAGCGCCAGGACACCAGGAAAGCGGTGTGGGAATATCGACAGCTGGCTGCGGGAAGCAGAAAGCAAGGCCAGACCCCAGGGAGGGAGGGGAGCACCGCAACATCCACAGCGAAGCGAGCACCTCCGTCACGGCTGCAGCACCGAGCAACTCATCCCCGGGGCCCGAGGCGAGCCGCGCCGCCAGGCCGAGCACACGTATATGCAGGCTCTACGGCCACCCCTCCGACGCCCTCCACACACCCTCCCCAAAGGGCGACTTATTTCCTGTCCGCCGCCAGCGCGGCGAAACCCTCGCGTTCACCCCCGGCGCTGCAGAGTCCCTCGCATCCTCCCCCGGGCCCCGCGCAGCTTCGCCGCCTCTGAACTCTAGTAACCCCCGCACAGCTCGCTGCGAGGCACAGCCGGCGGAGGGAGGGGAGAGAGGATGACGGCGGGCGGTGGTCACTGCGCGCAGGAGAGGCCGGGGTAGCCCCGCACACGCGTGAAGCACCGGGGTGCGTGCAGGGGCGCCCTGAGGGGCGGCGGGTGGGGAAATCACCTGGGCCCGCGGGTTCGCCTCCTTCTCCTCCTACCTCCTCCTCCTCTTGCTCCTGTTCCCCGGTGTCGCGGCGGAGCTCCGCGCCTCACAGCAACGACTGTGGCGGCGGCTCGGTGCCCGGCGGCAGAGCGGCTCCTCGAGGCACCATGGCCGCGCCGCGCACGCCTCAGGGCGCCGACTAGCTCACGGCCCTACAGACAGGCAGCCATTGCCCCGCTGCTTGCTTGCGCGCGCGCGCCCCCTCCGCTCCGCGCATGCGCCCGCCCCGCCCGGGACCGCCGGCTATGGGTCGCGGTGGGGCTGAGAAGGGCGGCTTGCGGGGTCCGTTCATTCCTCGCAAACGTGCGCGGGGAAACGGGGCAGGGGTCGACAGAGCAGAACGTGGTTTTTGAGCGGCAGGCGCCGGTTTGGGCGTAGGAATGTGGTCAGGGAGGCTCCGCGCACGTTAGCTGCCCCTAATGCCGGCTACCCCCGCACCACGCTGTTAAAACACCCCCCGGAAAAGGCAGAGGGTTGGGGTTAAGTTCGGTGGGGAAAGCAGGGTTTGGGTTCTGGGTCCTCCAGGGACGTGAGGACTCGCCAGGCAGCTGCGAGTCTGGAAGATGACTCACAAAGGCCGGTCAGCAAGATCTGAGGTAGCGTCTGGGCAGATGCTTAAAAGGCAGCTCTGTTATTTTAATAATACTCTTCATTGGCCTCATGGAACACAAAGAGCTGCATTGATTTCAAATGCTAAGGTTGTCTCTGTGCTTTTTTCCAGTAGTGTACTGTGGAAGCTATAGTCACCTTTGGTGTGAGATCAAACAGAAAATACCGGGCTTTTTGTCTCTCTGCTCTGACATTTTCAGCTGGAGACCTGTGCTGGGGCAGCTCCAGCAGCTCAGCGCAGCTCAGCTCTGTTTAGGAGCTCACACCTCACACCCTGTGCTCACAGCCCTTGCATGAAAAGTCCCTCTGATGTGGACCCATTCTGTAAAGGCTGTATGGCCACACCACAGCATACTAAGGAAAAATCGCGGCTCGAGAAATAATGTTTTTTACCTTAATATTTGAAAAAATTACAAAGCCACATTGTCTGGGACAAGAAATAAAGCTGCAGTGAGGAATGAGGGAATACACTGAACTGGAAAATCCTGTAGTTCACAAGGGTTGGGCCAGCCAACTTTGTAATTGCTTTTTTCCATCCATCTCTAATGAGAACTGGAACATTCATAGGCGTGGGTATTAACAATGTGTAGCCTCAACACAATGTCTTTAACTGTGTGAAGATACTAAAATAAGGGGGTTGGGTGCCCATCCATGTTCTGCTTTTCAAAATTACCCTTGTCTGAATACCCAAACGTTTTCCAAACACCAGAAGAGAAAAGCAGTTTGAACGTGCCTGTGTTAACTTCTACCAAATCCGGGATTAATCCAGGACCTGTCCTCTGCCTAACTCCAGTCAGGCTGGAGTGCAGCAGAAAGGAGCCCAAATGGCACAACTGATGGAGTTCTCCTAGACATAAACCTTTGCTCCAGCACCATAGGGGAGCTCAGCTTACTGATACAATTCTTCACAAGCTTCAGATTTACGTGTTGTTTTTAAAATAGCAGGCTTTTATATTGTAAAGCTTTTCATTTAAAGCTATCAGTTCATGCATTGATTCCCTGGATTCCCTAAATCAGTAATTCTTCTCTTTAGACAGAACAAATACGCATGTTCAGCCAAACTAAGGACATGCATGTCCATGTGGTTATTGCTCACAAGTACTCTTTGCTCTGGTCAGGCTCATGAGGTTTATGGAGACCCTTCTGCACAGGGCTTCTCTCGCTCTCCTACACAGTTAGCTTCCTCCTTTGTCACTTAACATGTCCCTGCACTACAGGTGCTTCAAGCTATAGTTTTATGCATCTTTTTATTAATAGTGCCACTATCACCTAATTCTTCTGTTGTATCTGGGGTAAACACACTGCTCCAAACCCTGGACTCCTGCAGTCCATGGGAAAACAATGGTTTCATGGCCTCCAGCCACTCCATTGTTCCTGACTCTGCCACAGCACTGCTCACCAGCACCTCCTGGTACTCTGCTTCTTACCACAAGGACTCTGACCCAACTGCCATACCAGGTGTAAGAACTGCAGCTTTATTTCTAGGGCTTGCTTGTCTTCTCATGCCATACATGGAATAAAAAATCATGAGTTGATTATTTTCTGTTCTTTGTGGGCTTGGTTCAATGCCAACTGAGGTCAGGGTGATGGTGCAGGATCTGCAAATTCCACCACCTGTCTGCAGTACTACTTCTCAAAAAAAAAGCAAGTGGGAGAGAAACACAAATTACATATTCACAACTGCAGGCAGCAGCAGGTACTTAGAGGAGATGGACTGGTAACCTCTTGCTATTTTAGAAGTAATTATATAATGAAAATATTGTAGCAAGTCACCAAACTTCCTCGCTTCACTTTGCAAGCAAACAATAAGAAGTGAACCCCACCTTTACTTCATGTTATCATCTCTCAGCATTTAACTGTGAAAATATGTTCCTCCACAAAAGCACAGGTTCTCTATTGGGCAGAGCAGGTATGTGGTGTTACCACTGGCTTGTCAGGCATGTCTTTTGAAAAGCACCTCAACTTTCTGCCTCATTTCTCTGGAATTTTAAAAGCCTTTCCTCCATTTGACACTGGGTGGCTAAGAATTCTGAACTCAATGACTGTTTATTTCTCATTATTAACAGAGGCATTTGGATTCCAAACATTCAGTGATCAGCACCAAAGACTGACAGGGGCTACTGTGGTGACATCTCATTAAAACTCTCAAAAGCCCTTCTCCAAGTTCAGATATTGTGGAAGCTTCATTTGTCCATGTGGATGGACAAATGCCAGCACCCCAAACTGCTTACAAAGAAAATTCCTCATAAGAATTCTCAAAAGCAGGAAAATAGGCTGACATAGGACACTGCATGCCTAAAGTGGACAGTAAGATGGGCAGTTTTATTTGAAGCTTTTTACAAGCCATTGTTTCAAAAACAAAAAATCAGACATACGTATGTATAAGCAAAGGAACATCTTAACAGGTAGGTTACATTACATCAAGTCAGACAAAAGTTAAATAAAGCAAGAATTAAGATTGCCTGCAAAACCTAATCTGGTGCCTCATGCTGATGCCTTACAATGGTGATGGCAGCCAACCCCCAAAGCCTTTGTGCTCTCTTCTTGCAATTTTATCCCATTCACTAAATGAAGGAAAAAATAAACTTTAATTGCTGCAGAAACAAATACCCGGACACAGGCATTGGGACCATTACTGGGTCCCACAAGGGCAAAAGAGCTGGTGCATCTCTTTCTCTGATTTACCTTCTCTCACTCCATAGCCCCATCTCAGAAATTCCCCAGCTTTTCCCTAATCTGTGACCCTATTTCCTAAATTTCTCCCCATCACTTAGCTTCTCATCGACTCTCATTTTGCCTCTCATTCTCGCTGCTTTTCAGAGCTTTTTCTAGCCATTCAGATAGTTTCAGTTTCTCAATTTCATATTTATTTTCACTCTCTTCAGGAAACACTTATGCAGTATCTCTGATAATTACATATCTCATATGATTACATACATTTTTACCACTTTTATAACACTGGAAAGCACTGACTCCAAGCAAATGAACAGCTGCTGTGATTTACAACTTACCTTTAGGAAGCCATACCAATCTCTGTGTTGAGATGCTGGAGAGCTGGGTGGTGATGTAAGGAAAGTGATGAATCAGGTTTTGTTCGGCGAACAAAAGCATCACAGTTCTCTCCCGAGATCCCTTGCCAGTGAGGCATAATCTAAAATACAAAGAACTGAAGTAAATAAAATAAAAATAATTGGGCTGAATAGTGGCAGAAGAATAACAGTTGTATTCAGAAAGTGGAAATCATTTGGTATACTGGTACGAGCATCTAGTATTTACAGCATCTCACAGTGCCAACATTAACTAATCCTGAAAAACCTGCTGTTATGAAACTATATAAATATTATTCTAACCTTCACTTTACTGATAAGGAAACTGACAGAGACTTACTGTATTAGTGATAACTTGAAAACAGGTTTAATTTCAAACTTGAGAGATTGCCATGTCTCTAACAGAGATGCCAGCTGCTAAAGCACACCACATTACTGAACACTGGAAATTCAGCTCTTGGTGTTCACATTCCAAAGCTACATTGCTAGGGCACAGTGATGGCAGTGTCCAGTAAACCATGCTGCCTGGTGTGGAACACTGAAGTGGTTATGAACAGCACAGGCAGCTCGCACATGCATCTGCATTGGGCTGGAACCGCTTGGACACTACTGACTTGAAGAGTCTGACATTCTTGGACATCACTGCTTTTACTGCTTGCTTAGAACAAATTATGAAAGCAGAAGAGAAACTGGGAAAAAAGTAACAAAAGTATTGTAGGAAATAGAACCACAGAATAGTTAGGATTAGAAAGAACTTTAAGAACATCTAGTTCCAAGCCCCTGCCATGGGGATGCCTCACACCAGACCCATATTGCCCAAGGCTCTGTCTAACCTGACTCTGAACACTGCCAGGGATGGAGCATTTACCACTTTCTTAGGCAACCTGTTCCAGTGCCTCACCACCCACTGGAGAGCTGGGTGATATTCTTCCTTATATCTCTCCTGAACTTCCCCTTTTTAAACCCATCACCCCTTGTCCTATATCTACAATCCCTGATGAAAAGTCTACCTCCAGTATACTTGTAAGCCCCCTTTAGATATTGGAAGGCTGCTATAGTAAATAATAGCAAAAACAGTCAAGAGAGGAAACAAAAAAGCATAAAACAGATCAAAATACACTGGTACCGCAGTGTATTTTAAGGATTCTTCTATTCCTAGTGGAGAACATGGCCTCTGCTCTAGATTTTTTCCTAACATGGGTTCAATTTAGAATTGCAGTAGAGACTGGGGTATAGTCAAATAAGTTCTCTGAACAAAAAAGAAATTTGGGGAAAGGAAAAGAAAAAAGGTGCAAAATCTTGAAATCTGGGATGTGGCTCATTCATAGCCTGCATAACGTTAACATCTGCACTGACCCTCCACCATTAAAGTCACAGAATAGAACAAGGCATCTCTCAGCCTGGCAATGCCATCATTGTGTGTTTTCTCACTCATGAGATCCCACAGATGTGACAATCTTTCTCTTAAATCTCAAAGCAACTTTTTGATCTTTCCATACAGTTTTCAACTTTAAATGATGATTTTAAAGGATTCTTACCTAACATCCCCTAGAGCTGCTAGTAGGAAATTTGCTCCTACATGCAGCATGAATAGAAATTTAGGAGATGAGCTCCTGGGCTTCAGCAGTTATGCACAGAAGCATATTCCTCAAAACACTTGCTGTGAACATGAGGTACTGGAAGGGATCCAGAAGGCATCAGTTTGACATGCATTTGACATTTTATTTCACCCTGGAGCATCCCAGGACATAATGCACATCAAGGTGAAAGGCAACATGCATTTGCTTCAAAAGTCCCCCACTGCTTTTCCTTTCTCCTTGCTCTGCTAGTTTACCACAGTGCAAACCCAGAATACCACCATAAAACAAACTCCTGAGCACAAAGAAAAGATGATGCTGTTTGGGCTCTGAACTATAATTACACAGCCTTAGTCAAATTACTGTACCACTTTGCCCTTATTACAGTTGGGATTGAGCACCACCATGCGTTTTCACAGCTAAGTAAAAGGACATATTTGTCTGTGCCACATGAATGTGGGCAGGATCAGAGCACTTTTCAACAGTGCCTAGCACAAGGAAATCCTAGTCATAGCTTGATACTAAAACACCAGTATCATATCAGAAATGAAATATGCATAAATACTTATACTTCTTCATATTACTCCTCAAATAGGAAAAAAAAAACAAGCAAACCCTGCTGCCTCCTCAAGAGAGCTTTTTAAAAGTGAAGCAGAAAGTAATTAAAACATATTTTAAAAAGAGTCAAGGGAAGTGGTAACACTATGTATCATTTTCATAGCTTGAATTTTCAAATAGGCCTGGAGGGCGCATAGTTTTATGACAGGGTGTGACTTTAATTAGGAGTTGTAGCTCTGTAAACTTTCCAGCACTACTGTAATGAGCTGCCTCTGTGCAGAGGACAACTGTGTACCATTAAACGAAAAAGCAAACCCTTCATGACCAAGACACGCACATACTGACTGGTTTTACATGGATTTAAGTGCAGTCAGAAGCTAAACTCGACATGAACAGTCACTGCAGCAGTCTCCAATTTGTACCAGTCATTTGGAACCAATGTGCTTTTATGCTAAAACTGAATATAGAACAGAACTCAAAATGCATATCCAGACAGGAAATGCATTGAATTTGTACCAACTCAGGGAAGAAAGGCTTCTATGCAGTTTTTGTTTATACTGCATTTCTTCACCAAGATTTACTTGCACTAGGAATAGCTCTTAGAAGTTACAGCAGACCTTCTAAAGGAACTTGTACTTGGTGCACAGCTGTTCACCTTTGCTCTTTTGTTCACTTCCCTATTTATCACCAAATGACAGAGAAGAATCATCTAACCTCTCCACAGAGCAAGACGTAAGATGACGGAGGACCTAAACTTTCACTTCCTTCCTCAAATTTAACACTATCTTTACTGATAGCAAGCAAGACTGCAGTCTGCATCATTTCCACTTTATTTCACATCTGGAAGAAAAGACTTCACTGCAGAACATTTTTTTTCTCCTTCAAACTATTTCTGCAAAGCAGAATACCGAGTACAGAAGGTCATCTTTATGCAAAACGTATTTTTCCTTTTTCATGTCCATGCACAAAACTACTGCAGCTGAAGCCCAAGAAGCCCAACACAGCTGAGCAGTGACCCTTGATTCAACAGACCCGGTAAGACAACATGCCTACAGTCAACTTAGGAGGTAAAAGCACACCGAGTCAGGACCCCCAGCTGCAGAGAAATCTTTCAGTTAGGCATGAAAAAACCACACGGAGGAGCAACCGCCGCACACAGCAGCTCCCTCCACAGCCCTCTCCGTGGCCTAGGCCATGCTCTACCAAGCTCCAGCCAGTTCGGCAGCACAGTGGCCGTGACGAGAGAACGGGGGCTCGGCCGCGGTTACCGCGGATTTTACCTCACAAACCCACCATTTCCTGCGTGAGCCAGGCAGGAGCAGCCCGAGGAACTCTCCCCAGGCGGGCATGAGGTGAAACATCCCCCTCGCCTCACAGCCTGCCGCGACAACAGCGACAAGGTCTCTCCTCCCTCCCCACCACCACTCGGTCAGCGGGACACCCGCGCCCATCCGGGCCTCCCCCCTCGCCGCTTCCGGTGGGCGCCAATTCCGCTTCCGGTGCGGCGGATCGCGGGACGGTGCCGGTTCCGTTGCCAGGGTGAGGGGCCGCATCGCGCTGCCGGGGGTGCGGGCAGCGATCGGTCAGCTGCATTGCGACCCGGTGGGCTGCGGGAGCGCCGCCGCGACCTCGATCACCGGGGCGGTCCGGTGGGTCTGCGCCCGAGCCGTCCGTGTGCGGCGGAGGCCGGGCTTTACTGGGCCGGGGTGAGGCAGGGCCGGTCGAGGATAGATGGGGCCAAGTGCGTCTCGGCCGGGTCGATAACCCCATAATGTCTGCGGGGCGGGAGCGGCTTCCCCGGGGCCGTCAGCAGCGTGTGAAGCTCCCCTCTCGCCTCGCACCGTGTCGGTGCCGGGAGAGCTCCGAACCGGGGCCGGGGGCAGCGAACCTCATCTTGTGAATTCGCGGGTGCTGTCCAGGGACGCGGTTGCGGTGGTGGCTGACCCGGTGCAGCTTCGATTCGAAGCCCCGTCTCTCCACCTGTTGCTGGGTGGTAGAAAGGGCTGCGGTCCCGCCAGCAGCATCGCGCATCCTATGTCTGGGGTTGTTACGGTTGTGTTTGATGTTGCTTAGTGAAACTGAAAGATGCGGATGTTTCTCTTTTAAATATTCCAAGACAAGGGGCGTAACGCAACAATTTAACCACAGCAACACAACTTTAGCACTTTCTCTGACCCAGTGACCTTCCAACCCGCAGGCTGTTGGTGGTAAGGGCTCTGAAGATGTAGCTAACCAAACCGAGCTTCAGTTTTGCATTGCATCCAGCCCAGATGGTAGAAACTTTGAAAATCCCTGTGTCTTTCTCTGTTCCTCATCTGTTTTCCTCTAGTCATCGATTCTGGTGATCACACTTAATCCCTTAGCATCTTGACATTGAATAAAGGTATCATTTCTGCTCGGAGTTGCTGATAACGTTCATCCCAATAGGACTGTAATTCAGTAAGGACAGGTGTTGGGCAGGTGGTCACCTTTGGAGGGATGATCTTTTCAATTTAGCACTGGATGGAGACTTGAGAAGTTTTCTCACAGTTCTTGCCCTGTGCATTTTCTTGCAGAATAATTTGAAGTGTGTGGTACCGGTGAGAAAACAGACAGTAAACTCTTCTTGTGTAAACTTAGTCTAAGGATTATGGGGAGGGATAACTTATGAGGATCAACTTGCTTGATGCTATGCAGTCTGAACGTCAGATGAATTTCTTGGTACTTCTAGGACCCCTTTTTCATGAGTCTCTTTTTTCACCGGGTAATACCAGGTCCCTTTCTGAGTTGGGAATATTGGGGGTGAGGGGGACTGAGAAAGAATTTCATTTTTCTGTTACTAGTTTTCCTCTTTAATTTGTTTTCAAGGCTCTTAGAAGCAATAGTGTAGAGTTGTGGCTTATTGTGTCCTCAGCAAGCAGGTTTTATCTAGCTGTCTGTTTCTCATCTGGTCTGAGCTTCATGGATACACCTGAGTTATAACTTGTTCATTTCTAATAGACTGTACTGTGTGAATGAGAAGTATTTTGTCAGAGAGCAGGTAACGTCTGAGAATACAATGCTAGAGAGAGAGAGGAATCAAAATTTTGGATTTGGATTCTGAGATTTTTCAGAATTGCCAGATCTGTATTTCTTGGTCTAATGTATTCGTTGAAGGCTGATAGCCTTGCAGTTTTTTTTCTACAAGTGTGCTCTCTCTAGTTCTTGAATACCAGTCTTTTAAGGACAATCTCACCATTAGTGGTGCAGAGGCCTTTTCTGCATCCCTTGACAGTCTGTAATAGCCTTTTTGTACCTATCTCCTTGATTCTCTGTTTCTAGGCTTTAATAGGAAAAAAAAACACATTCTTTTTTCTTCTGCATAAAGCTAGAAAACTTGGCTTTCTGCTGTGTTTAATGTAGGACTAAACTATTAAATACAGTTTGTATAAACAATGCTGTGTAAGTTAAAGACAGTATAATTATGGTTGTCAGCACTGCAATGAAAGTGCTGTTCTTACAGTGTAATGCATTGTGTAGGTGTGTATTTTGGCTTTGTTTTCAAACTCCTACTTCGATATTGCTACAGTGAGATGTGACCTGGGGTGTGTATTACTGCAGGTATTGCACAGTGAAAGTGATCAGAGAAAACCAGTGCTAAAAATGAACTCTTGGCTTCAGAACTGTGTTTATGGGTTTATATATTTTATGTAGTTCACATTTGCCATTTGTTGTTACACATGTGAGGACAGCCATGACTGGTTCGGTTGCATAATTATTGCAGAGGACATTTCTGAGCTTTGAAATGACTTTTATGATACTGCAGTACTCTGCTTGGGTGCTGGTTATGCAGTGAACATGCTGTACCTGCACAGAACACACAGCAAATGAGCATATGCTGGAGCAAATGGTGAATGTGACATTGCTAAATACATTGAAGTGGAACTCGGAGTCCCAGTTTTAGTGCTGTTCTTTCTCCCTTCGTTTCAGCATTTAATCAACATGTTTATTATCTTCTTATGCAAAACAAACAGCTCTTTGATGTACAACATAATGAAAGATCAAAAATACTTTAAACAGACTGTATGGTTTGTCTCTTGAAAAGAGCAGTTTTCCTGTTTCCTCCTTACATGATCATTGTATTTTCCTCCTGCAGCAGATTTTTCAGAAAATAATACTGAACATATGCTTCCAGGATGTCTCTCCCTCTCATAATAAAATGGGGTGGACAGGAGTATACAATAACCTCTCTATCAGAAGAAGACACAGTGTTGGATCTGAAGCAGTCTCTTAAAGGCCTTACTGGAGTGTTACCAGAGCGTCAGAAACTACTTGGACTTAAAATGAAGGGTAACTATTCATATTTGCTATTCATTGTGGATACGCCTGAAATGTTCAAGGACAAACATCCTTTAAACCTAGCCAGGATGTGTATACTAACAGGTCATCTACCAGAATGAACATGAACATAGAAATGTTATATATCACGGGATGTAGTTTATTATTGATACATCTACCCGGTCATTTTTTGATGGCTGAGATGGAAATGCTGCAAACGTATGTTAAAAAAAGTTAAATTGCTGCAAGCCAGACCAGCAACATATCTGTATATGGAAGAAGATGAAAATAGAGCTTGGGGTGTTCTGGTGTTTAGAGGGGTAGCTTGTTTCAATTAACCATGAAAAGTTTCAACAGTTTTCTAAAATCTTTCTACTCCATTAAAAAAGAAGCAATTATCTGCTTGCATTATAGGCAAACCTGCTGATGATGATGTTAAGCTTGGAGCTCTCAAGTTGAAACCAAATACTAAAATTATGATGATGGGCACTCGTGAAGAGAGTTTGGTAAATATTTTAATTATTAACTTAAACAGGAAAAAATGCCTATAGGTCTCCTAATTATGATTACTGGAATATTCAAAATTTAAAATCAGCTGAAAAATGGTGTTACAGTAGATTTCTGTTGGTGTTTATTTTTCTACATAAAGCTTTTCTGCAGAACTCTGCTGGCAGTGTATTCCTGAAACTCCTGTATTGTCCTGCATTTGAAGTACAAATCTATTATTATGATACTGACTTCTCAAATCTGAACAATCTTTGGTGTATTTCACTAATTCTTTCCACTAATAAAATGAAATAATTGTGGTTAAATAGTACTTTTGTCCTGTAATGTGCAGTAATAGGAACTTGATACCCAATGTTGTTTTCCTTCAGCGATCCTAGTTATCTCTTATTATTATTCCTCTAGGAAGATGTCCTTGGGCCACCTCCTGATAATGATGATGTTGTCAATGACTTTGATATTGAAGAGGAAGTTGTGGAAGTAGAAAACAGGTTAGGAATTGTAGCTGTTAAAAGACAGCCCTGTTATCGAATGTTCAGTATGCATTTTAATTAACTGGAACTTTCTGCACTGTTACATTAGGGAAGAAAATCTACTAAAAATTTCCCGCCGAGTTAAAGAATACAAAGTGGAAATTCTGAACCCTCCTAGAGAAGGAAAAAAGCTGCTGGTGCTAGATGTTGATTATACACTATTTGGTGAGATTTTATGCTACTTGTGGGTTTTGTTTAAGAGCTCAGTTTATTTACCAGTTCACATTCCTTGATTTTTGCTTTACAAATCTACTTCACTAACTTTGATATGTCTTGTACTGTAACATTTCTGTTTTGTAATATTTTGGGGTCTTCTGCTCATATTTTAAAAAACATTGGGCATTTTAAGCATTGCATATTGTTGATTTTAGTGCAGCAACTGTTTACTTTCTGCAAGAAGACTTAAAAAAGTAGCGATTTAATGTTCTATCCAGATAATCTCTCTTGACCAACTTATGTCTTGGACATCACAATGACAGTGAGATATTGTAAACTAACATCTCTGTCTATACTTGATTAAGTCCATTTTGGGGGGGGGGGGGGCGTGGGAGAATAGCTTCAAATTTTATTTCCACATTGTTACTAAATGCACATAAACATGTTTTACTTGAAAATTCTGCCAGACTGGTTTCTTTGGAAGCCAGAATTTTCCTTATGACTTAATTTTCTGGGATGTAGGTATGTCATGGCAGCTTGACTATAAGCAGTAATAAGCTTGTCTTATTCTTCTTCCTTAGCTTTCCTTTTTGATGAGATCTCTTTACAATCTGAGATCAATATTCAATCTATTAGTGAGTTTAACGTTTTTATTTAGAGGTCTTCCGCTAGCAGAATTAGACATCAGTTTTCTAATTGGAACAAGCAATGTTTGCATGTCTGAAATAAGCTTGATATGTGTTCACAAAATTACTGGACTAGGTTTAAAGGAATCCTTTTCATATCTCTTCTAAGTGCATAGATGAACTAGTTGGCTTGACTCTTCAAAGATACTCAGACCCACAGATCTCCAATTTAGTTGTTAGCTGAGCCTTCAGATACCTGTAAGGATCAAAGACCTGCAAGATAAATATGCCCTCTGTTTCTTCTTTCTACCTTTAAAATGTGAATGGTAGTTTGCTATGAGTTCCTTCATAATTTTAAAGTGCCTCAGTGCTTCCTTCATGAAACCTTTAGGTTTCTGGATAGATGAGAAAGTAAGAATGAACTTTCATAACTTAACCTAAACTTTAATAATGGATTGCTTATCTATTACATTCTATTTAGATCACAGATCATGTGCTGAAACTGGGGTAGAACTGATGAGGCCATACCTTCATGAATTCCTGACATCTGCATATGAGGATTATGATATTGTAATTTGGTGTAAGTTTTATATTCAGTACTTAAGATTTTATTGTATTGTCAGAGCAGAGACTCCAGGAGGGAATTTTTTATATTGCTTTTTAGAGTGAATCACAAGATCTGAAACAATACATGTATGTTGAGTATTAACATTCAGCAGGAATGTTCACATAGCTATTAATGCTATTATAGAAAAACAGTAATTTTTATGTAAAAAACCACCACATATTGCTCATATGAATGGCTCTAATCACAGTATAAAGCTCAACATCACACTAAGTGTGACTTTGTACAAACAAACAAGTGCTTGAAGTAGCAGAACTGCATAATCAACATTCAAACACTGTTTGATAGCTATCTTTACAAATACTCTGAATCCAGACAATAAGTAGTGAACTGCCAAATGAACCAAAGTGTCCTGTCTACAGACTTTGCGTACTGTTCCACTTCCTGTCTACAGCTGGAGAGCAGACTTGAACCAGTGCAGAGTTTACACAATGTTGAAATTGTATTACAAAATACAGTTTCTGAGGTCTGAAACAGTGCTTCCACATACCCTTAGATCAGTGGGCAATGTTGACACTTTGTCCTTTCCAGGCCTTGTGTATCCTTTTCACTGCTTCCAGAAGAAAATCCTGCACTGGCAGTATGATTCCTCAAACCAGGTGTAGCCCACTTCTTATGGTCCTGCAGACTGTAGTTAGTTGATCTAGAAAATGGTTTAAATGCATGCAGTGCTTCATCTAGGTTTTCATTTGAAACATAAGCTTTTCCAAATAACAATAAACTTCCATGAAGGAAGTCTGGCTTCAGGGCAATGAACCCTAAAAGCTGTAACAAGGATGAATCTTTCTGAACTAAAATTATATGTAAAAAATTGATATGAACAGCTTCTTGGCTTATTTCTTTTTTCCTGTCAGTGACTTGATTTGATAAAGAGTTCTGTTTTCTCGCTTTTGTTTCAGCTGCCACTAATATGAAGTGGATTGAAGCTAAAATGAAAGTAAGTTGTTCTGGAAATGTATAATTTCTTTCTAGTCTGATTAGCTGTTCATGTAGTTCAACTCATGCACAGTGTTATAGAGCAGGAACTGGTCATATGGATCAAAACCTGAGGGTTTTTAATCTTCAGTCACTTTAAATTATCTCTGTCACAAAACTAGATTAAATCTAATTTTAGAATTCCACACAAACTATCAGCAGTAGGTGCTAAATTTAGCAGAACTAAACACAAGTCACTACCTGGTGAAACTGAGATTAGTCACATAGCATTCACAGTTGTTTTCATCTTTCCTCTAGAGTTCTAATCCTTGAGTGTAACATAATTTTCTTTTTAAAGGAGCAGACAGATGTGGCATGCTGGAATAGGTTATCAAGAGGAAACTCTTTTCATATTTATCTTGTACCTCTTGCAGCTGTGTGGTTCTGTTTCTTCCTCTGTCTTATTAAACATCCGTAAGAACTGCTCTTTCAATCCTAGTTTCTCCGTACCTAAATCGGGCAACTAGCCAGTTTTGCACAGCTGACCCAGTGATAAACATATTTACAATCAGGCTTAGCTGTAAATCTAATGTGCTTACTAAGAATTGCTCTATGTTTGGTTTGTGGGGTTTCTTTAATGCTTATAAATCAAAGTTTGTTTCCATTTCAGGGAAAACTTTTCCAAATCTGAGCTTTTATATCTCTATTCTTCGTTACAGACTAACCTTTTTTTTCAGGTTTTAACAGAGCAAAACATATTTTTGGTGTTTTCTTCCTCAAAATAATTAATTGCTACATTTTTTTCTAAACGGAGGAGAGATCTCAGAAATGAGAACCTTTAATCACCCATGAAGTGGAGCTAGCTCAAGTAAAATTGGTGTTGAGCCTTGCAAACATTGCACTTCTTGTGGCAGTTATATCTCCATTTATGTCGTGGCTGTCAGTATAGTGCTAGAACTCAACCTTGTGGAAAACCATTGTTAAAAATTTCTTCTGCACTGGTTGCCTCTCTAAATTTCTAGGTCACCTTTCCAGCCCTTTCATGTTCTACTGAATCACAACCTTTCTAGGCCTACTCCAGCATCCTGATGAGTTGAGATTCCTACCACTAGAAGCCAGCTGCTATTTCTCTTTAAACTGATACCACCAGGGGTGCTCACCTCAAAAAGTTTCACTTTTTGTCAGAAAGCAATGGTTCCAGCAATACTTGTTTTACACTACAAAGCAGGAACAGCATTAAAAAAGAAAGGATTATCAGATAACCAAGTTTCATCTCTCACCATCTATTTATGTCAGGAATTCAAACAGTCTAGAACAGCGAGCTTTTTCAGTGTAACAGGACACTGACCCAGGTAGGCAGCTCTTTTCATTTGCAAGATTCACTTTTTCATATACAAGCAAATCAGTTAAGTGTGGCTGGATATTTGCAAGAGAGCTGTTGCAGTGGGTATTTTCTCCTTGTTCTGTAGCTTTGCATATTGCTGCTGCTGCACACACCAGAAATTGTCAGCACTATATGTGTTATAACATGTCAGCAGATTTTGCTATTCCTTTTCAGCTTTTGAAAGGATTTGAGATGGAAATGGTTCTCTCTCATCAGAGTTTTTTATTTCTGAAAATTGTGTTTTCCTTGGAGTCTTTATTTCAGGAGCTATCAAATCTTTGAAGTGCAAATTGGCAGATTTCTGATACATTGGTTATCTTGGACACATTTAGGAGGAAAGGGTAACAGTGAACTGTTACTGTATATTTCATCTTCGATTGGGCTGTGATTTACTGGAAGGAGCTGTCCTAGTTTTGGCTGGGGTAGAGTTAATTTTCTTCCTACTAGCTGGTGCAGTGCTGTGTTTTAGATTTAGTATGAGAATAATGTTGATAACACACTGATGTTTTAGTTGTTGCTACGTAGTGCTTACCCTCATCAAGGACTTTTCAGTTTCCTGTGCTCTGCCAGAGAGCAGGGGCACAAGAAGCAGGGAGGGAGCAGAGCCAGGACACCTGAGCTGAACTAGCCAAAGGAATATTCCATACAATAGAACATCTTGCACAGTGTAGAAACAGGGGGGAGTCGGGCATGAGCCACCAATCACTGCTCATGTTCAGGCTGGGCATCAATCAGTGTGTGGTGGGCAACTGTGTTGTGCAACACTTGTTTTTTGGGGGGGGTGGGGGGTGGGGGTGGGTATTTGTTTGGGAGCAGGTTTCTTCCTTCCCCTCTCTCTCTCTGTATATATACACTTTTATTATTTTTATTATTATTAGGTTTTATTTCAGTTATTAAACTGTTCTTGACCCATGAGATTTTTACCTTTTTTGATTCTCCTCCCCATCCTGCTAGGGGAAGTGGGGAGAGTGAGCAAGCAGCTGCATTGTACTTTGTTGCTCTCTGACCTCAAACCACAACAGGAAAAAATAGCAGACAGTACTCAGGTGCTGTCTTTGCTATGTATATTTAGTGAAGTTGAGGCATGCAGAACTTGTGAAAGATTATGCATGAAGGTACAGGCAAGACCTCTCTGTTTGCCTTTTCTGCAAAATCGCTTTGATTTATGCTGACAGTTGATAAGTTTATGATAGTAAACCCTGAAAAAATTCCTATTAGTTTTTTTCTCATGATAGAATGCCGTACTTTTATGATTCTCATTAGGTAAAAACATTTAAAACCTCCCAGATGCCTATTTTTAGTGTGTCTCTGGTGATCCCCATCAACTCAGGCTTTGACAAACAATGTGTTATAATTGTAGTTCCAGTTGCACTGCAGTAAAACTGTCATAATTAGAAGCTTTAATAATAAATCTTTGTGATGCAGGAGCTTGGAGTGAGTACCAATGCAAACTACAAGATAACTTTCATGTTGGACAGTGCTGCCATGATAACAGTGCACACTCCTAGAAGAGGACTTATAGATGTAAGTGCCTATTTTTTCCTGATCTTCTACATTCAACCAACACATTATCATGCCAGTTTGAATAATTCAACAGTAAAGTTGTGCTGGAGTTTTCATGCAAGAAAACTAAGAATCTTGGAAGCATACATTTGGGTATTTTTCTACTGAAATTCTTGATGTTTTGAGTAGCACATTTGGATGACACTGCTTTCAAATCAAATAACTGTTGCAAGGAGATTTAGTACCAATAGAAAGTTTTCTTTGAGGGGTGGGGGGTGTATTTACTATGTTATACTATTTCACATCTCTTATTAAAGCCAAACTACCTGATAATTTTTCAGTGAAAGAGTATAAGTGTCCATTCAAGTCTGCACTCAAGTTCCTGTAGACTGGTATTGTCATCACCTGCAGTTCTAATTTACCTCAGGTACCTTGGTTGTCTTATTTTTTTCAGGTGAAGCCTCTTGGTGTTATCTGGGGAAAATTTTCAGAGTATTACAGCAAAAAAAATACTATAATGTTTGATGATATTGGCCGAAACTTCCTAATGAACCCACAAAATGGACTCAAGGTAATTTTTAACTGGGATTTTAATTTACTTCTTTTTCTTATACTTCAAGTGGCACTTTCTCATACTTTATCATAAAGAAAGGCTGTTCTTAACTAGCAAAGATGCATGTTGGGTTTTTTTTTTATTTAGATTGCCATTTGTCTGGACTAATATTTCCCTGACATTAGTATTAAACAAGCTTTGTCTCACTATTAACTGAGCTTTGAAGAGACTGTTGAAAATCAAGAAAAACATGATTTCTGCTTAAATTACACCTGTGAGCTATAATCAAGCTGGGCATTGCTGACAGGCACCATTGAAATACGTAATGGTCAATCTCAATAGTGGTTATAGTCAGAAAATAAATATCTCACTGGGAGAGGATTATCCAGAATGCTCCCTCTAGCTCAGATTTGAAAGATGTTTGTCAAAATGTTAACAGAGCTTCAGACAAGAACATTGAATCACTAAAACAAGGCACAGGTATAATGTATTCTAAGCTGAAAACAGTTGTCAGATAAGCTTTATTTCTGACATCTCTTTTCACAGAAGCTATGATTGTAGTCAAAGGCTTTTTGTTGAAAAAAGCACATCTGGTTCCAGTGATGCCATAGAACTCAAAGCAGAGCTGAAAGCCCCTCATGTCTCCTGCAAAAATAACTATGAAATCATATCACAAAGTGTGGCAGTCCCTTCCAGATCATTTTATCTTTCTGTCTGACTGGGAGGGGAAGGCTTGAAGTGCAAGACAAAAGAAATGTCTTCCTTGTGGGCATGTCTCTACAGTCCAGTTTGCATGAATAACAAGACAAATCGGATATGGCCACTAGTGGAAAAGGTTTTTTTCTTCCTCTTACCCAAGAGAAGTTCTAATTTAGAATAGTACTGAAAATGTATTTTAATTAGTTGGTAAATGAAAGAGAATTGAAAGCATTTTTCTTACTTTGAGCAAATGGTTCTACCCAGTTTATTTATTTTGTATAGATAAGACCTTTTATGAAAGCACATTTAAATCGGGATAAAGACAAGGAGCTTCTAAAGCTCACTCAATACCTCAAAGAAATAGCTAAATTAGATGACTTCTTGGAGCTGAATCACAAACACTGGGAAAGGTAAGAATAAAGTCAAAATAATTTCTTCCTTCTGTCCCTGACCCTACTGTGTTTTGCTTGAGATTGTCTGTACAATGATCAGAAACATCTGAGCTGATGAACTTTGACATCGCTTACAGTTATGAAGATCCTTTACTTTGAGTGGGATTTTAATAAGGCTATAGTGTTTGGGCTGCTTCCCTAAAATGATAAGATTTTGACAGAATGGAGCTTTTTGCATCCTAATTCTTGCTAGAGAATGATTAGCTAAAGTGTTTGTGCAAAATTGTTGATGGTTTCATGCAACAGCCTGAAGTTACAACACATGCAAGAAAAACGAGTGCAATATGCTATTCAAAAAATGCTCATTCACTCCTTAAAAGAGCAGCCTTGCAAACTTCATACAATTTTCTTTCTTGTTTCTGATTAAAACAGAAAGTCAATTGTTACACTTTAAAAGCCGTGAAATTCACTGGATGTTTCACACTGTCAGTTGAATTGGTTGGATTTTTTGTTCTGGAGTACTTGCAAAGACTTCAGTGTCACCACATAAACCAATTGCTCCAGCTATAGTGGTAGCAGAACTATGAGATCAGAAAACAAGCATTTTAGAGTAACTCAGATCCTCTAAAGAAGCTAGTGGAAGGCCATTCTTTTCAGGTTATTCCAAATGACTGTTCATTCAGGTCTTGAGTGTATTTGAAGGAGTGCCATATCTAATGGGTCTTTTTATCTTCAAGGATAATAGCTGTTTTTCCAACTGATGTAATTTTCAGCCTCTTAGAATAAAATGTTTTCATTTCCTTCCTCCCTTTTGCTAAAAAACAAACAAACCCCCCAAAAACCCTTAATAGAGCCTAACTCTGTTTCAAGAACTTTGAAATAAAATAAAATCAGAAGTAGTATTGATCACGTTTCTATTATTTTGTTATCAATAGGGGGTTTCCTAGTGAGAAAAGCAAGCAGGTTCATACTTGGAACTTATAAGACATACTAGATATATTTGTGCCTATGAAAAACTGTACTTTTGTTTCTTTCAGGTATCTTTCAAAGAAGCAAGGACAATAACATTAATAAAATTGTGTGGCACTGAATTGAAGGGAACATAACTAAGATCATTGGACTTTTCCTTGCTTTTACGCTAGAGTATAATAGTGCTGGACACTGGATCCAATGCCAGAATGACTGCTATACTTGGTCTTCCAGTTGGTTGGTTATGGGTTGTTTTGTTTTGTTTTTTTTTAAAGATCACAGCAATAAGCTCAAAGTGGGAGAAACAAATCAGTTACTTTTCCTTGCATTCAGTTCTGGTGTTACTACTTAAAATACTTTCCTCTCCTTTGCTGCCGAAAATACAGCCATAACCATTAAAGACCAAAACCATTCTGAAACTAGAAAAACAAATATTTAGACCAAAAAAGTTGAGTAAGGAGCCAACCTTGGTGGTGTATGAATTGTATAAGCCCTCTATTCCCTCCATCTTTAGAAACAGCCTCCCTCTCCCATTCCAGTATTTAAGTCTATAAATTACAAGTTGTCTAAGTTTGGTATGTATTAGTATGTCAGTGTTTCTCTGTGCAAGACAGTAAGATGGGAAAATACCACCTCTGTGGCCAATTTACCCCAGTGTGTGAACTTGTACTATAAAGCAGTGTTTACTGGAAAACAAAAGACTGAAGTTTGAGGGAGAGAAACCCACTCTTATTTGGTAAGTGAAAAGCAGTCTGCCTGAAAAACTCTCATACGTCAGATAAAGGGTTTAAACCTCAGATGGGAAAGTCACATTCCTAACAAAGCATGAACAAAACCCTTGTTCTCTTCTAGCTAAATCTTGTCAAAGTGCAAACACTGTGTTTAAATACAATATTCAGCCATACTGTTCTTAAAATATCATTTACTTGCGCTGCTTATGCCTGCACTATAGAAGTGTGATGTGACTGCTGTTTGGCATTACCAACACTTGTGCATTATGCAGTTCATGTATTTGAAAGAAGACTGACCCTTTCAAATAAAAATGGTATATATTGTTCTTAAGGAACTATAGCAGTTGTGTAAATAATAAATACCTTTTTCATAACATGTGTCTTGTGCTGTCTTAGATATCTGGTTTGCATAGTAGAGAAGCTTTTGATGATTTTGGGCAGGGGGATTGAGGGGGTTTCTTTGGATTCCAGAGACACCGATTTTGCAGTTAAGTAAGAGACTGGTATGTGCCACTGCAGATTAGAGCAGTGGTGTCAAACACTGAAGCGCCTCCGCCTCCCAGGAAAGAAACCTTGACAGCAAATGTCAGAATGCCAGCACAGCAGACACAAATGAGGGGAGCAGGTTAGGCTTCAGCTCAATGACCTGTCAGAAAGTATAGTTTCTTTTCTGCTGCTCTTTGTGATTCAGTGTCATCCCAAACTGTTTTAAACTAGTAAACCAGAAACCTGATGCATAAAAGTCTTAGTTTTAGGTAAGCATGGAAAGTGAATATCCAAAGTTTTGTCTCCTAGAGCTGTTTTTTTGACTGTAAGGCTGGCTCACTCATGTATGCAACAGGGCAGATCAGTCACTGAGGTTAGAACATTGATCCTTTACCTAGGAAGGCAGCAGTAGCATAGATGCTGGGATACAGGACTCATATGTGGCAGACGGAACACCTTTAAATTTAAGCAACTGAAAGAAATCAAGGCATTGCACTTGGATCACCTACAGAGTTTGTTGTGTTAGTCAGATAGAGCAGACTGAACCAAGGAAATGTATTTCAACATGTGCCCATATCTTTTCGCTCAAAGTTGGCATACAAGGAGAATTTCACAGTGAATGAGTGATACTCCTTTCTTTTGCTTTATACAAGGAACATTTTAAAAAAGATTTTAATTTAATTGACACTGGGATTTCATCCCAGAATTTCAAAGTACAAGTAGATGTGCACTCCCCTTTCAAATATTTTATAAGCTGAGCTGGAATACGTGAGAGTGGGATCTCAATGTGATGGTAACACATAGCTGTTGCTGACAAGTCATTATGTCTTTTATGACTAATGTTGTTTCCCTTACCAGATTGTATGTTTGAAGACTAGTCTTGCAATCTGATTTTTTTTTCCCACAACAAAAAAAAATAAAAGGAAACATATATTTTACTGGCTATCTTCTAAAAACACTGCAGTGATTTACTTGGCTGAGACATGACGGAGCTTTGAGCAACCCAGTCTAATGGAAGGTGTCTCTGCCCACCACAGAGGGTTGGAGCTAGATGAGCTTTACAATCCCTTCCAACCCAAACCAGTCTGGGATTCTATGATCGAGATGTATAAAATCATGAAGCTGTGTATAAGGCAAGTGCAAAACTTATGTTCATCAAATCCCACAATACTAGGGTGAGGGGTCACTCAGACAAACAGGAGAGTGGCTTAAGAGCAGCAGGTCGCAGTCTCCTGGAATTTGTTTCCATGGTTTGTTGTGGAGGCAGGTGGCATCAGCAGGTTCAGAAAGGAGTTAAACAGCTTCATGAATGAGTACATCATCAGGTGCTAAAGGGAGCGCACTCAGAAGGCCCAATATCTGTAATACAAGAATTGCAGGTGCACAGGAAGGTAGAAAGCACCTCTGCTGATTTTCTGTTCCTGCTTTCTGATATGGAAGGCAGTTTTGACCTACTTGTATTTCCAAAGTGTAGCTGATCCTTGGGAATAACTATCAACAGCAAAGTTTAAAGCCTCATTCCCTGATAACATTTAGTTTTCTTTTAGATTCTGTTGAGGTCCCCTAGAAGCATTTGATCAGTGGCTTTCACAATCTTTGTTAAAAGAAACAAGATTCAAGCATAATCAGGGGGAGCGTGTGGCTTAGAGTTTGTAATTTACTGTTCTGAAAAACTCTGGAGAAGCATTAAATGGAGTCTGAAATATTCCAAATATTTTCATGTGTCAGAGACTGTACTGGGCTCCCAGTACATGTCAAGCATTTTGTATATTGTTCTGTCTGATTATTCGTGTCAAAAGAGACAGTCCATTTTAAAATGAAGTTATTTCTGTAAGCTCTGGATATCTGACAACTCTAATGTCTCACTGTGGCATGAATACTCATCACTGGAGGTACATGGAGTGACAGCTGAAGCCAAGAACTGAACTGCACATTCAGCTCCACAAATCCTCCTGCATGACTGTGAAATCTACAGCTAGTTGCCAATTTTTATTCCTGACTTGACATCCGACTGACAGCAAGTGGATGCCAAAGGGTTTAAGACAATTTTCCACTCCGTCTGTTCAGGATGCATTTAAGACTGACGGAAGAAGTGCTGAATACTTTCTATCAAGAAGATGAAGCCGTGGTAAAAACTGTGTTCCAGAGGGTAAAGTACACAGTTCTTCTGAGTCATTAAAGCTGATTAAAACAAGAAATGCTGAATAAAGAGGTGTCGGAGGGCAGAACCCCCTGACATTTCACTATTGACATTGCAACCCTCGTAGTGGATGCCAGCCAGTATTAGCACTGACGACCACTACATCCCAGCATAGGGTGGCTGATGAAGTGCTTTGGCTGGGGGATTGATGGAGAAAGATTTCAGTGAGAAGGAAATGTTGAAAGAGAGAATTACAGGACTAGAAGAGAAAAATACTGACCCGTCCTGGAGAAGACAAGGTACATCTTTCAAGTGTTATGAGTTTCTTGTGTAAGTAATATTAGCAATATCTTGTGACAGCCAAAAGTTATCCGAGTACTATACTGACATCTGTGCTCTGAAATGGCTTCTCACTAATCAGGACATGTTTTATATATAAACGACTCAAAAGACTCAAGGTCTAAAGGGATTGCCTCATGGCGAGAGATGAACAATTTCTGTTCAGTTAGGTTTTCCTAGAGAATGGAGAAAAGTGGCTCTGATGGCGTACAGTGCTAAGTGTGACTCTGACTTTATCTGCTGGACCTTTATTTCCCAGCCCAGCTGTATTTTCCCTCATCTCTTAGATTCCCCAATAATCACACAAGGCCTCAACCTCACCATCGATATGTCAGCCCTTTCCTGTTGGTGTTTTATAACAGAGGATTTCAAAATGAACTTTTTATATACCTATGAGCTTTCTCATACATCCCTGAGCATTATTTATGCTTACTTATGAAGTCTCCTCATTTCTGGAGATCCTGTGATGCTCCTTTGACATCACAAGCATTTTGATGCTCATTTAGCTCTCAGTAGTCTGTGTGGAGCTCGTCATGTTTCCTTGCTGCACAGACACATACAATGCCATGCCATTAATTTCTTTGTCTCTCCTAGCAAGTAGTTTTCCCACCAACTCATTTCTGTTGAGAACGGTGGGTACAAGTCAAGTGGAGCTTTGTTCTCAAATTGCATAAAGCTCTTGGTGCTATGGGTGGGGTGGTGGGCACAGCAAAGAGAAGTGCACCACTAACACTTGATTTAAAACTGTGTTTTCTTTCAACTATGTAGTTGAAATTACACACCCACCGTTTTCGCCCAAGGTGTTTATATATCAGGAAAGAGCAGCTCTTATCATTTTCACCATACCAGGGGCCAGGGTTGGCTGGAGCAGAGCCTCCATGGTCACTGATGCTGAGCCATGTCCCCTCCTTCCCTTGCAACACCCCAGAAGATTTTGACTTCCTAGAGCAAGCTGAGATGGCTCTAGAATTGTATTTAGCAAAGCTTACCAATTCCTTACCCTGCTTTCTAGATTCAGTCCATGTTTCCTGACATATATGGGTATGTAACATCTCATCTGTGATTAGTCAAAACTGCAGCAGCAGTTTTGTAGGTGAGCATGAGCAGAGTTTGAAACACATGCTTGAAGTGCAACTGATGCACTTTTGGGTCCCTCTGCTGTCCTAATGATGGCTATTCCTTGAATCAGGACCAAAATGAGCATGTTTTTGGAAAAGTTAAGTGTATTAAACTGTGTCAGAGATAAAAATGATAAAGTGATGTGGGTTTTTTTAAATCTGATTAGTCCCTTACAGATGTGACTAAACAGGAACATTGTAAAGCCTTCTCCTGTAAAAGAGTAACAAATTAAAAGAAATTATTTGTGTCTGACACTTGGAAAGAAGGAAATTCTGAGCTGCAGATGCATGTGGCTTTGTAATTACATCTGAGCAATATTCCCATCAATAGGAAATTAGTTGAGATAAACATATTCAGAAGCTATTAAACTGGGCTGCTTTGGATCTAGTGAGTAGCTGCAGCTGGAAGAAAGCAGGCAATTAATTGAAAATTAACTCTTTTAATAAGAATCAAAATATTGCATTTTGTATGTGCATTTCTACTTTCAAGTACTCTTAAATTTTAAGAATTTAAGTAACCTAAAGTGATTTTTTTCTTCTGAAATGATTGGTTTTGTTGGTTTACTGAAAAATCCCAAACACCCCCCTAAAAAGATATTTTCTTTAGATAGACAGACCAAAACTGAGTAAATTTAGGTAGATTTAGTTGTGAAACTAGAAAACTAGGTAATAACTGGTTATATGGAACTGAACTGCACACATGCACCATTGAGATGGAACTATTGTCACTGACAACACCGAATTCATGGCTCTTCACTCACTCATTACAGCAATCCCTGGACAAGTTACACAACAGTTTGTCTGGTTTTCAGCTTACAGATGCTATAAAACAGTTGTCCAGTTAAACTCACGTCACTGATGCAGACCTCTCATTACTCTCCGATGCATGGGAAGATGTGCTGAAGCATGTACACTGAGAACCCGACAGCTTGATGCTGGTCCTGAAGCTTCAGCTGGGTGCTGGGAGCCCGACTGCACAACTGGGGGTCAGAGATAAGAGCAAGTTAGGGTGAGACAGGCCGGTAGAAATGCTTGCCTGTATCCCTGCTCACCGTGCAGTTAACCCTGCACATTGCAGGCAGAGGGTATGGGCAGCCGGCAAGATGAAAACATCAAAATGAGCAGTCGATCTTGTGAGATTAATGCATCAAATCCCTTAATGGATTTGCAGGTAACAGAGATAATTACAGATCCACAGAGCATGACTCAGTCAAACACAGGGCACAGCTCCAGAAACTGTGAAAGGAGAAGAGCTGCAGTATTACTGTCAAAGAAATTTGAATCAAGCCAGAGACCAACACCATTACTAAGTTATCAGACTATTTAGGCAGTAAGAGGGCAAATGGAGACTTGTGGGCAGAGTTTCCAGTACTGGTCCCTCTTCCACAAGAATCTGTTGAACTTTATTCCCGCCCAATGCCTTGCCTTTCCAGAGGGTTGAGCAGAAACCTTGGGCCAGGCATGGGACAAGCAGTGTAGCAGAAGGCTGGGAAGGAAACCAGCCAGGAGCTTTCGAGCCAAAGCTTCTGCCAGAGCCAATTAATGTGCAACTGCTGGATTGCACCGGCTTTACAGCGGTTGGAGACAGCAGAGCGACCTTATCTTACCTCATAAATAAGCATAAATAATGCTTAGAGTGGCTATATATATATATGTATATATATATTCAGGAAGGTAGAAGTTTAGGTATCACCTAATCATTATACTCCAGAAGCTGAGGCTTTGCAGAAAAGCCAACAGCAAGAACCGCGGCCCGCTGCCAGAAGGGCTCAAAGCTGATCTGCGCCGGACACGGTACCACTGCTAAAACCACCCGGTCTGTGGCAGCATCCAGTGTCCACCACAGGTACTGCACTCTCTCCCCTCCATCTCCCTGCTCTGCTCACAAGAGCAATAGCCTTTCCCCGCTAACCCTTAGAGAGATAACGCTGAAGCCTGGACCATTCCAGAGGATTATCAGGATCTGGACAGGCCACCAAGACACAAGAGCAAACAGGAGAGCACCCTCAGGAGCAAAAATTCCTCTGAGACCCTCTCAGGGTAAAGGGTGCTTGCACTAATTCTATGGCTGTGCCATGGCATGCCATAGCGGCTTGAACACAGGGGTGGGCAATGGCTTTCTCCTTTGTCACAGAGTTAACAGAGGGGAAGAGCTTCCCAGAGGCAGAGTCCAAGCCTCAGCTGCTGCTAAATCTCAATGTTTGCATCCAGCTACAGCATAGCTGAAAAGTTCTTCCCAAATCCTGGAGATACAAAGCCCAGCTCAGCTGCATTTCTCTGCCCCCAGACTTCTCCTTCTGGTGTCTGCAAGGGAGGTGAGCAATCCCCTGGGGAAGACAGGAAGTTGAGTGGTCTCAGGGCAAAGAAGTCATTGATTAGAGACACCTTTTATCTGTTATGGTGAAGGGACATGTTAGGACTTCACCCTGTGCCCGAGCTCTTTCATGAGAGGTAATGGGCCGTGCAGGACTACAGGAAACTCATTCAGAGCACCCTGACCAACAGCAGCCAAAGGAGATGGGGAGAACTACTGCCAGGAGGGAAGGCTAAGGGGCAGAGAACAGACAGAAACAGTTTACAAGGAAGTTCAGAGTGCCAGTGCCTCCCTGCATGGATCTCTTGGTGTAACTCATTGCAAGAGCAGCCGTTGTGCTCAGCAAAAATAGGCTAATGCAGACACCCAACCTGAAAAGAGGATGGGTGCTGCAATACAAGGAACTTCTGAGTCTGTGAGGGTGAACAACTGTCACTATTTGGGCCCAGCCCTGTTATGGGCACCTCAACCTAAATTCCAACAGGTCGAAGATGCTCTGTGGCCGGGTGATGCCTCCGCAGAGGGCGGGGACCACAGGACGGCGGGTTACTCATCCAGCGGAGCTGACCTGCTCCCGAGGCTTGGCCCGGGGGGCTTTGGGCCCCGCTCCGGGACCCGAGCGCTCTCCGCCGCCAGAGCGGCCGCAAGAGGGCGCTCGGCGCCCGGGAACCAGCGGCAGCTCCGGGCGGTACCCCCGCCCCAGGGATGGCGTGACCTCCCGCGGCCCCGCCCAGCGCCTGCATCATCGTCATCGGCACCGCGGGAGCGTTCGGCGGCTGCAGTAACTGTGAATAGGGGTTAAGGGTACGTCTGGGAGCAGGGGATGACAGGAGAACGGGTCACAGGGCAGGGCCCGGGAAGCTGATGGCTTTATCACGGGTGACTCCACGAAACCACCCTCCCAAAAGCACGGCATTCTTTGGGAAGAAGGCCACAAGTGTCACAGCCAGCCCTGGCCACCATACCAATGCTCCTGTTCACTCCTAGTTTATTGAGCAATTTTAGGTCGGAAATGTGAACAGCACCACTGCTCCCCACAACCCTTGCTCCACAAGCTGGGTACTAGGTCCAACCCTACCGCAAGCACTGCAGCCACTGCTTGGGACCAGCCTCAGGTTGGTCAGAGCAACCCTCCAGGCCCAGCAAAAGCTCAGTTTTAACCTTATCTTTTAAGTTCTGATTGAGGCTCTTCCAAAGCCCTGCTCTGATAAAGTTTCTGCTGACCTTGTTGAAGCTTTTATCACTCATACACAATGAATGTCAAAGCTTTAAAACAAGCAACTCTTGTTTTAAAGGCACCTGCCTTTCTACAGGGATATTTATTGTGCTTCCCCCCATTTTCCCTTTATGTATTGTGGTAGCTCTTGTCTTCCATGTGCTTTTATAAGCCTTCCACAGCATTTTTAGAGCAGGTTTATAAGACACCATCATCAGCCACAATTACTGCAGCTACTCATATGAGGAGTTCCTAAAACACACTGCTAGTTTCAGCAGGGGGCATGGGGAAAGGAATCAACAAAACAAACCCAAAACAATCCACACACAAAACCCAACTAAACAAAGCAAAAAAAAAAAACCCTTGCCACCCCCACCCCACCCAAAAAAAAAAAAAAAAACCAACACCAAAACTCTCAAAACTCTCACAACACAAGCAAACCCCTCACCTTCTGTGCTCTGAAGTCAGCCTAACAGCCAAATGCTTCTCCTGGGCTCCTACTTAAGCACTTCAGCAGCAATGGGGTGGGGGAACTGTTGGCAGATTCCCAGCATCTGGGAGCCATTTCACCCCAGAGCAGGCTCAGCTGCTTCCTAATCCTTAAAGGACCCAATACACCTGACACTGTCTTGCTGCTCCCTGAAGCTGTCACCATCTACATCTTTTCAGTCCCTTGCAATACTCTGCAGTTCTCCCAGCTACTCTCTGAGCAGTCCTTTTACATGTCCCCATAGCTCAGCCTTCCCTTCTGTACTCAGTTTTGGGCCCTACCACAGTACGAGAAAGGCAATGAAAAACTGGACTAAGTTCAGTGAAAAGCCACCAAAAGAGCTGGGGACTGGAGCTCTGCAAGAAGAGGCAGGGGGAGGTGGGCTTGTTCAGCCTGGTGAGAAGGCGGCTGCAGGGGGCATAGGAGGAGCCTGCCAGTTAACAAGCAGGTTAGAGAGCACACAGATCCAGGCTCTCATGGTGGAGATGAGACAGTTGAAAGGACAGAGATTGAAACCAGATACAAGGAAAAATTTCTGTACCATGATGACAGTGAAACCCTGGGACAGGTAACCCAAGGAGATGGTGCATGCCCCACCCTGGGAGGTTTTCAGTTCTACACTGGATAAAGCCCTGAGCAGCCTGATGCGACCTCACAACCGACCCTGCGTGAGCAGGAGGTTGTACCAAAGTGCCTCCCAACCTGACCCAGCATGCCTTCTCTTAGGGAAAATGGGGTGAAGCAAAATGATAACCAAGTCCAGAGCTTCCTTTTCAGCAGGGCTGTGGGAGCCCTGCATTCAGCACCACCACCCTAGGATCATCCCATGGCAGCTAGAAAAACCTTGTCAAACACTGTGAATGTCAAGGGAAAAAAGTAGGACAAAGGACTCAACTGAGTTGTGACAGTGACACGTGCCTGTGCTGGGGGAGGAGGAGGAAGTGGTGGAGCACACAAGTTAAATGGGCCAAGAGCCTGGACACAGTAATCTATCAGCTGCATCACCGGCAGAGCGAAGCTGTGAGATGGCAATACATCCTTCCCCTTCTGCCATGTGCATAGCCCGGTCACAGGAGGGTGCTCAGCTGTGAGCAATGGCTTCTTTCAGTAGGGGCAACCATGCACAAATTGAATTCTTCCATTATTTTAACTGCCAAGAGGGACTGAGTGAGCCGCAGGGAATGCAGGGCCCTCATTCTGCTGCAAGGGACAGTGGCTGAGGTGCTGGGGCAGGTCCCACCCCAGCCTCTGCCCCTTCCTCCCTAGGCAGAGAACAAGCTGTGAAGATGCTCCTGTTCTCCTGTTATCCAGTTATCTTTCACTCACCTTTCAAAGCTGTCAGAACCCCCAACAAAACCCAATACAACTTAAAAGGTGAAGGACGGAAATCTCTTGGCCTCTCCTGAGGAGGAAGTCTGGGAATTTTTTCCCAACTGGGGGAATTAATTTCCTCAAAGAAGACTACTCCCATTCTCCACTTCCCTGGCACAGATGCAGGAGATAGCAGTTGGGTCTGTAGAGGTACATTATTTGCTATTTGCTTTGAAAAGCAAAATGCAGGATGGTTGTCAAGTAGTGAACTCCTGGAGTTTGTGTTCTCTTGTGATCTGTCCTTGTTATCTCAGCCTCCTCCAGATTAAAATGGATTAGATACAGGAATATGCTGTGAGCCACTCAGACATAAAGATGTTCCATACCCCCTCACTCATTAAAATGTCACTTTTCATCTTAAAAACGGGGTGGGTTTGCTCCTGTACACTGAATATGGTGCTGATCCAGAGCCATGCAACATAGTAGGATCACCTAAGGATAGGTCAGTAAGGAGAGGACATGCGGAGGTCATCCTGATCCAAGCGGGAAGAGGAAGGCCCTTCCTCTTTCCCAACATGTCCTTCACAGCCATTTGTCCTTGTGCAGGAGATGCTGCTTGCTTCCCTCGATCTCATCCATGTTCCAGATGTCTTGCTGTTGAATTTACGACTGTAACGTCTGAATGTGAAACCAAGCAGGTGTACTTCCCCTGGCTGTACCAACTGCGATACAGAGATGGTAAGTCTGCTTCCAAGAGAGCATGGAAGATTTTGCAAGAATCCAGTAGGTTGGGATGGGAAAAAACATCAGGATCAAAGATAGCTGGTCCGAAAGAAGCTCCAAACCAGCCAGCATGGAATTCTGCCTGCGTGGTTTAACCGCTGCCGCCTGCATCCTGCCTGTAAAGTTACCAAATGACAAAGGATTTGCCAGAATTGGCATCACAAATGTGAATTATCAGAAGAGAAGCCAGCATTAGGTGTGCTGAGAGCACTGCTAAGATCTCTCTTTTTAGGCATTGTGCACCAATTGAGTTCAAAGCCTGGATTGTGGCATGATAGGCAAACACTCCAGCTCTGTCCAAACAAGGTCCAGAGGTTTAGATGCTCAGCATTTAGGTGCTTGCAAAAGATGTTGACCCCTGAGGCTCATGATAAAATCTAAAGCTCCCTTTGAAAGTTAAGTGTTTAACATGAAGGAGCTGGTGTCCCATTGATCTGCTGCCAATGTTTTAACAAGGGGATGCCACAACTATTTCCCTGTGTGAATTTTGCTCAGTGAATGGGGAGAGACTATAGAATTCATTCTCTCATGTTTGCACAAAGGAGGAATTTACAGCCAGCACCAAGAAGAGAGAGGGCAGCATGGTAAAATGTAAAGAAAGGAATAAAGCCTACTTGCATTAAAAACTGTAAATAAATACAAATACTGGTGCCTGGAAAATCAGGGTCTGTGTACGATGAAGGGGGAGTTTATTCCAGAGGTGGGGAAGGAAGCCCACAGCTCTTCTCCAGGGAATATGTTTGGGGGTTTTTAATCATTGACACTGCATGCAATCTAGTGCTCTTGTAAATACAATTTTATTAGCATGAGAAGCCAATGGCTGCAGGAAATTAATGCTGGTGAGTTCAGCTTCCAAGACAAAGCATTCTCTTAGAAGGAAGAAGAAAGAGACCGATTTGGAAAGAAGAGCCTTGCAGCTTCTGCCTAAAACCAGCCTCCACCTGCCATCTTCTTGTTGCAGGCTTAAATGGAGCAATATTCCCTAGTCTCAGCTTGCTTGTCTCTGGTTTCCAAAGGAGATGAGGCATATGCAGTCACGCTGTTTACCAGCTCTCCTGTCACCCTCCCACAATAACCTCTGAGAGAGGAAAGAACATGTCTATGGAGGCTGGGTAAAGAAGAAAGGCACCCGCTGTCACCCACCCGCTGGGATGGGGAGAGCTGGGCAGGAACCCCTGAGGTGATCGCACTGCTTGGCTGTCCAGCAAGCGTGTACCAATTTGCCAGGCAGGATGGGACAGAAGAACTGCTGTGGACAGGAGGACACAGCCCATGGGAGCCGTGGGAATTGCCGCTCCGGCACAGGGAGCGCCTTGCTTCCCAGGAGGAGGGTGATGTAATACCATGGTATAGCAAAGCCACGCATTAGGCTCCAGCATGGCTCTATCAAAGCACTTTCCTGGGAATTGCAGAAAAAGGAATCCAGCCAAAGAATTGCGCTGAGCTTTATTTTATTGAGCAGAGATGGCGGAGATGAGGGCAAGCTGCTCTCCTGCCCGTGAACAGGTGTCTGTGGCTGTTGCTGATGGGGGGTCAACTCTTGCTGCTCGGTGACAGTGAGGACTCAGCATTTCCCCAGGTGCTTCAATCTTATTTTCCCTCCGCTTCTCCTGTAAAGGAGCAAGACAGTCTTAGACAAAGCAGTGTAGGACAGATGCAGCAGTGTGGGACGAGGAGCTCATCCCTCTGAACAGGACCATTTGCCTGACTCATGCTAGTGTACCCTGGTGCCTCACAGGCAACATTAAGACATTTTCTCCTCTCCTTACTCCTCTCAGATTTCCCCTAGGATAAGGCAGCCTTGAGTGTGCACCAAAAGTTAAGGACTTCTAAGGAAAACTCAATATTTTTCAAGCACATTCAGTCCAAGCATGTGGCTCCGATTGCATCTTCTTTAGAAGGTGGCAGAGCTCAGCAAAAGGAGGAACTCAGGTTCCTCCACTGAGATTTTATGTCTTGTTCCACAAAGTCCATTCAGACTTTCTTGGAATAATTTGGCACAGCTCAGCTCCCGCATTCCTCCCAACACTTCTCAGTATCCAGAAGAGTGGGCAGTGAGAGTTGCAGCCTGTGGCATATAGTGGGAAATGTGCATCAAATTAGTGTGTGCAGAAGGTACAGGCAGGATGCAATTGCCTCCCAGGCCCCGTGCTGCCTCTCAGCATGGCAACTAGCAGCGTGCAAAGCCTAGAAATGAATTTAAATTAACTTGCATTCACACAGCTTCATTCCAAGGAGGAAATATTCCACTTGCACGATGCAGGGGCTGATCCCTACAAGAGGAGCAGCCTGGATGCAGGGCATCCCCTCCATAAAGAATATCATTACAGACACAGAAGGAGCTAATTCTCTGTTATTTCAATCCCCTCTACTTCCACTTACAGCACTGCCTTGCAGAAGGCACACTTGTTTCCGTATGTGATGCCATCCGTGCCACAGTGAGGGTTGGACTCCCTTGTGCAGTACACGCTTCTGTTTACAAACTCTCTACAAATCTGCAAAAGGAATAACAAAGCACCCTTGCAGGACTCGCATAGTCTTTCTTTCACTTTCCACATTGGATAAAGGTCACTAGTACAATGCCTTTTCTGCCAAAAGGACTAAAGCATCAGTGATGACACTACCTATTTACTGAGGGAAAAAGCCCTGTCAGAAAGGAGCAGAAGCAGTGTTTCAGGGGAACTTTTGCCCCATATTTAAGGAGGGAAACTGCAGTCACCTGGGAGAAGTCTTGATCTCCTGAAGACAGGAGTGGATTAGCCTAGGCATGTAGGAGAAGAGTCAGCACAGATGCTCTTTCAGGCGTTTGGCGCCAAGTTAGCTCAATGCTGTATGGCTTCATGCACCTTGCGAAACCATCACTCAGCGTGGTGCTTGCTGAGCTTTCTGCCTTCCCAGTGAAAGGAGAATAAAACCATAGTCTATTTGAAATCAAAACTGGTGTCCATGAAATGTACAGGTACTTTGTGTCTGGACCTTGTTTGGAGGGGTAGAACACTCTCAACGGTCCATTTGTTTCATGAGAAGGTTGGAACAAAGCAGACAAAAGTGGTGCTGTGTATAAACACAACCCTGTGCAAGCAAGCACCCTAGACCTAATCATGAGAAGCATTTGCTAAACCAACCATCTGTTTCCTTCACCTACTTGCTAATGTGGCCACACATAACATCTCTGGTACAATGGTGGACTCCCCAAACTGTTGGAACTTCTTGGAAGCACCCACCTGCTCCCAGCAGATATTAAAACCTCTTTACCATGCACCAAGATCTTACAAACCCATTCCTCCAGACAGTGCAGATTCAGTAAGCAGAGAACTGCGCTAACCTCTTCAATGTCTTGACCTGCAACATCTGCAATAACAAAAAAAAAAAGAAAAAGAGAAAAACAGACATTTTCCATTTCAGCATTATTTTCTAATGGAGGCTGAACTAAAGCCACAAACCCTTTATGCAAACAGTGAAACACACACCAGGTTTTTCCTACTCTGTCATTTGGTGCGGCGGAGGAGGGGGCAGGAAATGCATTATCTGAATTGCTTTTCAGTATTTTGCTTTTTTGAAAAATGTTACTAAAATACCATGTAATCAGTCATTCAGCTGCTAACTGCACCTCAGACACATAACCCAATCTCCTGGAAGGCAGCCACTCCCGGGAAAGTGAGCTGCCATATCGGATCTGGAGCCGCACTCAACAGAGATTTTAAAGCTGTATTGACTTTTAAGGCTTTTAAGCTCCTGCACCTCTGAACAATGAAAATGGCTGGTACTGCTAATGAGAGGGTACTGTGCAGGAGACCCCCTCCCATGCTCAGCTTTCCAGCCATCCTCAGCATAGCACAACCCAGAGACTCTCCCAGAAACAAGTCCATCCTGGGCAAGATACAAAGAGATGTCATGGGGTGATACAGAGCAGAACAGGGACTGCTGATCAGTAAGAGTGCAAAAATACACACTGTAAGACTCTGGGCTTGAAGCCAATCAGTTCATCCTTTGTATATTTCTGCACTGCAAAAACTGCAGCCAGATGCGTATGTTGAGTCCTTGTTGTGAGACTGAGCAACCCTGCCGTGTCTCTAAGGGGAAGCCTGATGCTCAAGGGTGGGTTGAATGCAGATTTGCAGAATTTGGGTCACAACACTGGGGAATAAATAGCCAGCATCTCACACAGGAGTAGAGATTCAGTAGTGAGGTCACTGCCCCGTGTTGGTGCTCTGGGCAGGAGATGGGAGGAAGCTGTCCTGCAGTTGGGCTCCCACAGACTGGAAATCCCATCCAACCCAGTCAGCTAGAACATCATCACCCATCAACCCACCTGACTTCTGCTGATTGTATTGCTCTTTGATGTTTTATCCCTGGTGCTGGTGTGTTTATCATGTCCCCAGGTTAGGCTGGGCTGGCTTAATTGTAAAGTCACTGTTATGGCTATCTGCATATTATTTACAAAATAGCTCATTAGATAGTTTTTATAAATATTACATGTGGCTACAGAAGACTTTGTGATGATGTCTCTTGACATCTGTTTATTTTATAGGAGATCACAGAATTTGCTGCTATTCTGCCTGGCCTTGGAAGGAAGCTTCAGCACTCTGACAGAACCCAGACCCAATTAAAACTCAATTAGAGACAGATGAATATTTCATAATGAATAATGTGTACAAAGTAATTCATCTCTTTTCTCCATGCACAGCTTGCCATTTTCTCAAGTGAATTCTTTATTCAAATTATTCACAGAAAAACAAGTAGGAATAATTCTTGTTCTGCACGCTCTTCAATAACTGTCACCACAAACTTTGCAGAGCTGGGTCAGCTGGACATAAGTAATTGTTAACACTGACGTGACCTATAGGTTCAAAAACCATCACTCAGCTTCCCCAGATCATCAGAGAGATGTGTAAATCTCCAGATAAATAAATGCTGGCTCCTTTTAATTTGCCCTCTTTGCTCTGACTCCTTGAGGACATTCAAATTTAATTTTAAAGCTTTTCTCTGCCACATAAGCAAAAGCTGAAACTTTCATCTAATTACGTTTTCACATCTCCAAGGAAAACACCAGTACCAAGATGCTTAGGATCAAAACAAGAGCTGATGACCCTGAGGTGAGTGAGTTTCTTCTCTAACTGGTTCAGCAAAACTCTCCAGTGAACATTTGCACCAAAAAAAAACCCCTCATCATTACGCTCTGCTTCAGTACATTTGTTGAAAGAGCAGCTTAGGATTTGCTCGCTGTGTCTCCCAGTGACACCTCCACTGCGTTATTCACTGCGGAGGCACATGAGGAGCGGAAATATGTCATACGAGTGAGCAAGTCCCGCAGATATTTTCTACTTGCTCAGCTTTATCTTCAAGCCTGTCATCCGGTGATGAAGGCTCTCTCAAATTTTATGTTGTCAGGAAAGGTTTGGGATCTGTTTTTCTTTTCTAGGCTAGGGAAAACATCACTTACCCGAGAAGAAAGAGAGCAGCAGCAGGCTGAGAAGCACTAAGGCACCTGTTGCCTTCATGCTGCAGGTAGCTGTTTAGTCCAAGCCAAGCAATGTATGCAGGAGGTGTCGTCTCAGCACTGGAGGCCACAGTGCACACACAGACCTGCCTTTCTGTGTATTTATGCTCCCATCCGTAGCTGTCCTCGTTCTCCACCTTAATTGTGAGAACTTCTCCACTTCATTTCTAAAGCCATTATTGGTCCTGGCCTTGTTTATGGTGCTTTAGGAATGCTGCCCTGTCCACATCAAACCTAGAAAGGGATAATTATATGAGTGATAGATGGGCTTGTAATATCTTTTTTTTTTTTTTTATCTAAATAGTCACAGGATTCTCACAAGGGTGAATTTTCAAAGCAGTGATTCATCGGGGAAGCTGGTAATTTTCATTCTCTGGGCCCTCACTGAATGCCAGCTCTGAGGCTTTGAGTGCGGCGTGATGACACTCACTAGACGTTACGAAATAAATCACACCATGAGAATGTGTTGTCTGTGAAACCAATTATACGTTGTTCCCTGGCTATTTTTGAGGATGGATCTAAATTTGTTGGGTTGGGGTGGAGAAGCTCTCCAGTGTGACATGCTCTCATAGCTGTGTGCACAGTCCCAGATAGGACTGCTGACTCTCCCCCCTGAACTATTTAAACTCTAGCTGTCAGTGTTTTCCAGCTTTTCGCATTCACAAACATATGTTAGGGCTCCTCTCCCACAGCAAGTAGCAATGCAGGGAATTTGATGGGGAATTGGGAGATTGAAGATCTATTTCCAGCTGAATCTGCTTGAGGATTTGTGTTCAGCTCCACTATTTGCAAAATATATGTCCAGATCAGAATAAGCTTTAAATTTTAATATATTTGCCTAAGGAGACAAGGCTTAGGAGAGCAATGAGTCTAGATATATCTGATTATTAGTTTCCCCAGTGAATTTTGAATCTGCAACTAATTCTAACCATAGGAGTAAAAAAGAAAATAAATAAAAAGTACATTCTAAGACATTTTTCTAACAACAGAGGAAAGATGCTAGTAACATCCTCAGCCAGCAAAGGAGAGAGATTCTGAGTGAGATCAATGTTATGAATGTCTACACCTGGGGAAGCATTACACTTTGCAGCTTGCTAGACATCTTAAAACCCACACAGCAGAGAAACCGTGACTGACAGGTGAATTCTCAGATGTCTATTAAGGGTGAGCTCACGACCCAGCCTCTCATATAATTTAGTTATCAAGGCAGTCAGCCGCAGCGCCGTTCAAAACCACGCTCAGTTCTGCCGCTCGCAGCACTACTTGTTTGCCTTTTCTCGTTTCATACGTCACTGCTCACGACCACAGCCTTAGTACCTCAGTCCTTTATCTACCCAAGCGTTTCAGTTGCTGCAGTGTAATCAAGTGGCTAAAGCCTCAGCATACGCACCATAGGGACCAATCACTTCCATGCTAAGGAAAGGAAGAGACTAAATTACCAACCAGGTGATTATTGTTATTACCCCTTTCCACTTCTTTACAGCACTTGAAACAGGCTACTTGCTGGCATGGGTGAGGGCCTCTTTCTGTTCCTCTGACTCCTGTGGAAATCAGGAACGGACAAGGGCATATGTACCTTCTTTTGCAGGCCAAGGGGTGTAGCTGGGCAGTCTTGCTGGTGTCAAGCCAAGCACTTACTGTGCTGGGCAAGTATTATGTGGTACAACCTTTCCATCTTCCAAAGAGTTCTTGCTTAGAGGCTCTCAAAGCATCTTGGATACAGCCACATACCCAGTACCTACCCATTTGCCCTCCCTGTCCAGTAGATGAGCAGCTCTTGTGTGGGCTTTTCCAAAGTCTTCTGAGCTCCTAAGCCAGTATCTGTCTTCCTCAGGCAAAAGCTACCACTGCAGAGGAGGTTCATCATAGAATCTTGCTGTTGAAAAAAGTATCGTGCTATAACCAGAACTCCACTAGTCTGTGGCCACTTTATAAACCTCATGGCCAACAAGAAATGATGAGAGATGTCTTGCCATCTCTGTGTTCACCTCCATTGGATACTTAGATTGTTTCTTACTTCAGGAAACAAGAGCTAAAGAAAAGGCTTAGAAATCACAGATTTTGCCCTAAATATCAGCTTTAGCAGCAGATATTCTTGCTAAATATCAAGAGAATGGGAGGTGGAGAAAGGGAGTGTGTGAGCTGTGGCTCTTGAGACTTTTTGCCTGGGATGTTTGCCTATTAACAGCTTGAGTCACCCAAAAAGATGGCACATCATCATGAACATTCACATATATCATTGCTCCTCCAGTGCACCCTTTAGGCTTCACAGAGATGTTATCTCCATAGCTCTTTTCCCAAGATAGAAAGCATTTTGGAGCTACCAGCACATCTTCTGGCCCTTCTTTTCAAGGGTTAGTAAATCCAAGACCTTTTCTTGAAGGGTGCTTTATCCTACCCCCCCTGCCTCACATACCCCCAGCACAACTTTTCACATCTCTCTCCCCAAGAAGCTGAAAGCCTGAGCCCAGTCTAATTTCTCCTCAAGTTCTCATTAGGCTCATTACAGCCTTACCCAGCTTGCTGCAATTTTGTGCTGATCAACACAGTCTCAATGGGCACACCCTTCAAGGAAGCAGCAGTTCCTAATTTTCTTTCCTATGAGATAGCCTCCTCCCTTTGCCATAAGCCTCCTTTCTATAACACACTGCCAGACCTGTCTCTTGCCCAGGTCTGACAGATAGGGCTGACTACAGCCACCTTTCCCCTTCACTCTTCCCCAGGGACATCACCTGTGCCAGGGACCCTAAAAGAACCAGTTCCCCCAAGACTCAGTGCTGATACAAAGACAAAACCATTTTCACTTTATAAGACATGGAAACTGGGAAAGTGGCAGTAATTTATAGCAGCTTGGTTTCTCTTCCGATGGTTTGGTATGGAGTGACGTACACCCATGACAGCTTGGGCTGGTGTGTGATGGGTGTTACGCTTTGCTCTTTATTGTGGTTTGTTTCACAACTGCTCCTGACTGACAGATAAGTACCTAAAAGCCTGAAGACCATTACCCCTGCCCTGGAAAAAACAAACAGCAAACCACCAAACCAAAAACCAGTCTGTGGCAAAGAGAGTAGTTGCGTTTAATTTATTGATCAATCAAAGCAGAGACCAATGAGCAACAGTCAAAGGAGCAGGGAGGATGGTGTGTGTTCTCAGGATTTGTAAGGGAAAAATCAGGGTGAAGGGCACAGCTCCAGCGCTCAGCATTCGCCACGGTGCCTGAGGAACAGACCTTCCTGGCTCAATCTGAAGAGAAAGAGGGAGAGCAAAATTACAGACGTGGATCTCAGTTTTATAGTCTAACTTTACCCAAATAAGCCAATGCTCTCCGACTTATGAAGTACTTCACTTAATATTTCCTGATTCCCCAGGTTACATGCTTTCTCACATTAAAGAGATTAGGAAAAAAAAAACCCATAATTTCAGACACCTTTTACAGTTACAATTTAAATCACTTTGTCAGGGAGGGAGTCAGCAGTGCTATGAGCCTGCAAATGGGGATCTGGATTTAATTGCAAGGGAAGTAGAAGACTCACTCAGGCTTTAGATGTGCAGTGCCTGGGGGATGACAGAGGAGTGAGAGGAGCATGGAGCAGGGATGGATTTACCGAGGGGTTAACAGGAGCTCCAGACCTTCCACACCAGCTGCTGCTGTTGTGTGTGTGCTCCAGCTCCTCTGGTTTCATGGCTATATGGTGAGCTCCATACTTACGAAACTGCATTGCAGAAATGGCACTGGTTTCCGTAAGTTCTGCCATCAGAGCCACAAAGGGGGCTATATTCAGGAGTGCAGACGAGATTGCCGCCGTTCTGTTCGCTGCAGTCAATCTCCTCCTAATAATGGAGCAACAATGGAACAAAACCAGGTTTTAAAGCTTTTGTTCCCTGTCTTTTCCTACATGATGCTTTATGTTTATTTAATGTTTATGGTATGGTAAAGCATGAAAGCACTTTTCAGGTGCAGGGCTCTGTTGTTCTAGCAATTTTGCTAGCTCAGAGGCAGAGAACATGCTTGCATGGAGCATCCTGAAGCAGGGAGAAGGCAGGGGCCAAAGAATCTAATAAATACTATTATAAATAACACCATTCTATGAAATGGTGAGATAACCATGCTGATGTTCCCAAGCCAGCCCTCTCACTGGCTGCTCTGGTTCAGCAGGCTAGCAGAAGCAAGTCTACGGAAAGTGGACGGTCACAAGCCACGCTGCAGAAAGCATTCCCACCTGAGAAATCACCACTACTAATAGTGCTGGCAGTACACAGCCCTCCTGCTCTCCTGCAGAAAGGATGAGACAGCACCTCTTGCTCATCCTGTTTCCTGATAAATGTAGGTGTCAGCACCCACTGACTGCTGTATTCCTAGGTCAGAGGGGCAGCTGCATATCTGAGCCATGGATTTGATTCAAAGCCCTTTGACACTGGCATACTTTAACTCTTTTCCTCGAATCCTTTTCCCAGGCCAAATGCACAAGGCCAGTGTGGGCATTTCTATTAATTAGTTAAGATTCATTGAGTTTGTGTTGTAAAATGTATTGTAACAGCAGTGTGCAGATTCCTGCTCTTTACCCTGGCGCATTCTCCAAGATTGTTCAGGTCCATGTCCAGTCCGCTCCTTGGGGAAGAAAGCAAGTTAAGAATGAATGAGCACAGTGTAGCTGCTTCGTGAGTCAAACTACCTCGTTACACTTTAAATACCAACAGGAGCACCTACTGATCCAGACCCCGCTCCCATAACCCAGGCCCTCCACTTACATCACAGCATTGCAGAAGTGGCACTTGTTTCTGTAGGTAATCCCGTTGGTGCCACACATGGGCATGTACTCCATGGTGCATGGGCTCATACGACCCCTGATTGGTCTCAGGTAGCCACTACAGTCGAACTGAAACAGTCACAGAACAGCATTTTAATCTCTGCTCCCTTTTGCATTAATAATGGAGCAAAGTGCAAGAGACATCTTCCCCTCTCCCCAGAGCTGCAAGGGGAGAGCAGCCCCAGAGTGACTGGAGGAGTCAAAGGAGCCTAAACCATTGAAATCCTGCACAGGGGTACAGCAGAATGCTGGAGGATCTGGTTTTTTATTGTCCTGAAGTGGGCTGCATCCCTATCATCTTGTCTGTTTTCACCGTGAATGCCACCATGAAGGATCTTTGCCTAAAATGCCTCCTGCAGCAGCAACTTTTGCTGCGAAATGTCAATGCCACTTGAAAATGGAATTTACGCTCACCCCGGTGTTTCTGCAATTACTCTGAGTGTACTGAAATGGAAGTCATTGTATTATGTTAAATTGCACAGCCGGAGTGTTTCTTTACTTCCTCTCTCTAACTAAAAATAGAGATGCTTCTGCACTTCACAGTAGCTCCATACATTGATAAACAAAGTTTATGTTAAATGTTTTGATAGAGTTGGTTTTTTCTGTTACAAAATTACCATTTAATCAAATTCCAAACTTTCTCTGGGAATTTCTTGGCTTCAATGAGCCTCTAAGTCTGAAGAAAACTGGTTGGGTAATGCTGAAGTGTTATTGAAAACAAAAGCTTCCATTCTGAAGTCTGGTTTTACAGAGAAGATAATGTTTTAAAACTCACTGAGTTTAACAGTTCATACAAAACGTAAAAGGAATTTTTGTAAATCTGTAATTCTTGTTTTTCATTCAACTTCTGACAGTTTGAAATTGTGTGGGTTTAATACAGAATTAATCCTGGGCAACTTTTTTGTCTAGCTCTCTGCCACTGTTTCACCCAGCACTGCTCAGTGCACCAGGAGAAGGAGCTGATCTCAGACCATACCTTAACACATCTTCCATCATGCCTCTTGTCGATGGCTTGGTTACGGCTAGAGGGAGAGAGAGAGAGAAGGAAAGGAAGAATTATTCTGCTCATACCATGCAGTCATCTCACTCACTAAATCTCTCCGCTCATAAAGCCCCAGTAATTAATCAGATTCAGGAGCTCTGACACGGAAGATCGCGGGCATTAAGGCAGACTGAAACTTACAAAAAATCTAGTCCACCCCTGATTAGTCACAACCCCAAAGGCTTTTGTCTGCTGCTTGAATTGGCATTGTAGGCAATCAGGAGACCTTATACTCACAAGATTTCTCTGCAGAGGGAGCACTCATTGGGGTAGGTCACACCGTCAGTCCCACAGATGGGTTCGTAAGCAGTGGGACAGTTAAACTCTGTTTCTCCAGAGAACGGGTACATGTCGCAGGAGGCCTGTCAAAGAGCATTTGTGATGTCTCCAAATGGAGAGAACGGTGTTCTTACGTGGATCCTGTTTTCTCTGCTTTGGGAGACTACTGTCAATCTTTTTTTTTTCCTCTATCTTTCTTCCATAGTGAAAAAGAGAAGGAATAAAATGTAGCGTGTTTCTTACAGCATATAAAAGCACCTTTTTGCTATTAAGACTTAAAGTACTTTCTGCAAGAATTGCAGCCAAAAATGATCATTCCCTGGGGAATCAAGACAGGGAAGATATTTAGGCAGTTATTCAATAGCTGTATAGATTTTCTGCTGGCACCCTGTGCTGTGCTGGCTCTCACTCTGCATTATTAATCGCTGTCTTTTTTGTCACCAACATGGGAAGTTATCCTTCTCTGACAAAGGTCATTTCTTATTTTGGGGAAAAGAGGTGGCATAATACTTAAGGGCACTTTTCTTCTTCCTTTTGGTCTCACTCTCCGTTTTTGTTCCCCTTCAGCCTTTCCTGGGATACAGTAGAAGTATGAATTATTCATCTACGCTTAGACATCAAGGCTAAATGACAAAGAAAATCTACTACTCACCAGTTGTTGAGCAGTAACAATATCTACAATAAAAACAGAGATTATAAAATATAAATACTGCACAATGTCCTTGAATAAAATTCCCTTGGAATCATCAGTTTCCCAACAGAGTAACCAAATAGACTTTCTCATTCCTGAGAAGTGATTGTTTGCCCAAGTTTTATCGATTCCAAATAAACAAGATGTTATAAACTAAGATTAAAAAAAATCTATTATTTGTGAAACCAGAAGTTTTGACTCGCTAAAGAAGAAATAGGATGTAAACTTTTCTATTTTTGCAGCATTATTATCCCCACTAAGGTACATAAGCTTAAATCAGACAAATGCATCCTACCTATCTATTGGCAGAAGGATTAATTAATTAAGTTCATTAAATGAGAATGTTTATCATCACATCTCCAAAAGGCTGAACTCTCCTTTAGGATGTATATGTAAAGGCAAAGGCTCAGGAGGACTGGAGATACAAGCATAGCAAAACTGGCTTACCAGAAAGGCAGCTGAGAAGCGCAAGCCCAAGAAGGGCAACACTTCTTGTTGTCTTCATAGCGGAGACGGTTGTATCGTCTCTTACTTGCAAATCTGTCGCTGTTGAGTTCAGTGGATGATTCTCAGCTTTCTCTCTCTGCACTATATATATATATACATTCCCTGGCCTCGTGAAGTCAGCCCAGAAAGTAATTATTTGCTCTGTAAACTAAGAAAAATGTATCGATTATTGAGTTGAGATTTAAAGAATACTTGTTTGATAGAGATGCCCAGAGGAATTAAACAAAAGCTACACCAAGCTTGTTAACAAAGGCGCCCTGCTGTACAATGAGTGATTTGTACTTTCCAAACAAGAGCACTCTCTCAATAGTAGATGCTGTGAAATTACATATGGAAGAAAAAAACCTCCATTTATTGAAAGCATTTGAATTTATGCCCACCACAGATGGTATTTGGGTTCCAGGATATATGCATGCTACAGGAGAGCTGGGACACTCTAAACTTTTAGTGACATAAATCTGGGTTTTGGCAAACATCAACATACTTTACAGATACTGAGGCCTCAATGAATCTCTCCCTACTCTCTCCTGTAGTTTCCTGGTGCACTGGATTTCTCACCAACAGGACAACGTTACCTAAAACTTCTGAAGTTTAAAATACATTTCTGTGTAGGACCAAGAGTTATTCATCCACTGGCTGTGGGTATTATTAAGAAATCATGAGAATAAGTAGCCTTAAATCTGGACTAGTGTAATGTTTCCCCTTAATGGCAAGCAAGTGGTATTCTGTGCAGGTAAAATAGGCTTCTTAATACCAAAGACATTCAAGAAAAACTTGCAGCAACTGCAAACAGGAGTGAGTCCTTAGGCTTTCTCCTCCCTGCTCTGTTACATGGCATAACATTTAGAGAGTCAGCTGAAAGCCATTATTACGGAAAACAGGTGAAGAATAATGTACTAGGCACTGTTAGTGGTTCAACTCTATCACAAGCATATGGAAAAACAAATAAGGAATATTGCATAAAAGAATACACTTTTGATTTAAGGCAGTCACGGAAGAAACTGTGGGACAGAACATGTTTGTGCTTTAAAAGAAGCCTGATTCATACATGTGGCTTAAAGGCAGCCTGAGTTTTAAATAGAAAATAGAATTGTTTTTCTTATTATCCTGGGAGATGTTCAAGACTTGGTGGGCAGATAAATCATAAAAATGTAACTGAAAGTGTAAGGGAACTGTAGTCACGGAATGGAGCTTGCGGGATTTGGCCTGTTTATATCAATGAAATCATTTTCCTGAAAAATAAATGAATAATGCTATTTGGATCTCATTCACAAATACCACAAGTTGAAGGGTTCCTTTGAAAGTGGTTCCTGTTGTATTCTTAACATCCTGAGTAACTTGACTTTCAGATTCCTTGAACTGATTGTGAGCTTATTTGGAAGGGAAGCAATAATCACAGAAGGATTAATATTAATTATTCTCCAGGTGACAAGAATGACAAAGCCTGAAAACAAGGCTTCCTCAGAACTTGCACCAGCCACTGATAGAGATGGCATTTGCCAGCTCTGCAGTAGTTAGCGAGGCTACAGGAACATAGTTTGTCCCCTCTTGAGCCCTGCAACCCAAGGCTCTCCCTATCCACCTCCACATCTGAAATCCCCAGTTACCAAAAATTGTGCTGCTTCTTCAGTTTGCCTCTCCTGCCTGGCTGAAATCATCCTGGTCACTCAGGAGTTGTGAATGGCAAGGTATCCGTTAGCAAGCAGCTTTGTTCCCATGTCTGATCAACACCTACCCTTTGATAGGTCCACTGGGGAGATCTCCCTCTGATCCATGTGCTGTTTCTGAGGGCCTGGGTAGCCAGCCAGGACTGCTCCAAAAGCAGCTCTTTTCTTCCAGTAATCCCTGCTACTCCATAGGGCAGCAGGGAGAAAAAGAGAAACAAGGAAAGAGTCCTGCTATAGGGTCCATGAGAAAGAACAGGAGATAACTGGCAGCAGGCAGAGCAGTGAGAGCTGTTGTGCTAGATATGATGTAGGATTGCACAAGGAGCTCCGTTAATAAGAAATAGAGGGAATGGGACAACAGTAATTGTGTGGAAGCAGGTGGGTTGAAAACAGGCATTAGGAGCAATCAAAAACAACTTGTCTCCATGCATTTGGAAGGGTGAGCTTCGGGAAATGTCAGACACATGTTGCAAATGGGAAGGGCAGAGTGAACGCACCTGGCAAACACCCTCTGTGGTATTCAAGAGTATCTTTATGGTGGGCTCAGTAAAGTGACTTTGGGCATAGGAATATTTTATCATTTCTACAGATATGTGCTCCACATAGAAGTTTAAATAAAAGTCTTCCTGCTATTTCAAGTTCTTAGAGGGCAAACATTCAGGGAGGTTATGGCCACGTGGATGCGATAAACATTGGTAGTCATGTGATGGATCCTTTAGTATTAAGATAATTTTTCAATAAGTCTGGAAAATCTACCCAGTTTCTAATCCAGCATTGTTTCTTCCCATAGCAGTAATATTTTCCTGTGAATCTTTTCCTCTGGCTTTGAGAGTCCCTATCTCAAGTGAGTCTGTAATCTACCAAGACCTAAAAAATTCTTCATTTATCCTTGGTTTAGTTAAAAACTTATCACAGGCTTCATATGGCTACAAAGAGAAATTATGCTTTTGGGGGGGGGGGGGTTAATAAAAAAGGTGAATGTGTGCATGCAAGACTACTTGTTGTTATTCCAGAATTACCATTGTCCTTGTTCCTGTATCCTGCTGTTACACACCACACTGTAATCAAGAATAAAGTGGTTTTATGCTCCACTCTATGCTACTGTAGGGACAAATGTAAAATGCATTTCTTTGCTGTTGACTAGCAATGTGGCACACTGCAAGAGCTCCAAAACAGGTTGCTGTTCCCAGACCTCTGCACAGGGGGGCAGAACTGGATCTTCTATGACAACATGAATTCAATTTACAGCCAGCAAAGCCCCTGCTCTAAGCCGCACTCATCTAATATTTCTCGTTGTAGTTCAGCTATCTGATTGCTGTCTGCATATCACCAGTCTCTTAAGCAGAGATGATATCACAGGCAAGGGTGTCTGGAATAATTTGACTATCTGGGAGCCACGTACTAACAGCAGAAGGCTGAGGATCTGGCCCTGCGCATCCCAAACGCTCAGTAAATCTCAGCTCTGCCTCACTGCAATAGCTCTGACATAGACAGCCCCCAGAAACGATGTCTCCAAGTAATTTTCTTTTAAAACATCATTTTATTTTTCTCTGCATCGAGAAAGAACGTAGTAACAAACCGATTATCTTGACTGAAGCCTCAGAAAGAAACTGCATTAACAGAAAGGTCTAGACTGGCCTGAGGTATATTTTGGCCAGCAACAAGTAGAACAATACACTAAAACAGAAGCATTGATATAAAATAGAGCAGAACAAAATAACTACATGCAATGTGTTAATCAGATTGTGGGGTAATTGAATGGCACTTCCTAAATTCACAAACATCAGATAATGACATAAAGTGCCGAGGCACTGCTTAAAGAATTGTACCATAAAATACCTCGGCAGGCAGACAATGTTTCCTGCCTTGCATTTCCTGGAGGGAGAGTTAGATTAGTAATGGTGAGAGGATTTTGTGTTGTTGTGGCAAGATTTTATTGAGCAGCAACAAAAAAATTATTTCCAAAGAGGTGGCCATAAAAGAGGACTGCCTTCCTCTCCACCCTAAATAGCTGCCCCCCGGGGCAGGGAGCTGGGCATGCGGCTGGGGTCCTGCTCTGCCTTCGGTTACTCCAGGGTAGGATACTGCATAACTCTGCATCTGGGTGGAGGCTTTGTTCCCATACATTTCTACTCGCAGTTTCCCTTCAATTGCCTGGTGGACTTTCCCATTTAGTGGACATGGGAGTGGACCCCCGGAAGATGCCCTCTGAGGAGCACTGGGATCTTGAGTGTGATCAGATCTGCTTGTCTCCAAGGCATCATGGCTCCTGGAGCCATCCTCATCCTTTCTGCTGCTCTCCCGAAAAGAAGATAGGTGCTGGAGTTCTCTTACACCCGACTCCTTCACCCAGATGAGTGGGGCAAGAAGGTGCATGACGCCCCCGAGCTGCACACCCTCCCAGAGCCTCGATTTGTCTTGGTCTTAAGAAATGGCATCCAACAATGAAATGCCTTCCCATACACAGACCTCCCTCTCACAGGAGGCACTTTCCAGCCCTGGGAAGGGACTTGGCACTAAATGGTTGTAGAGAGTCATGTCTTCTGGAAATAAATTGCCTCCCTTCAGATAGCTGCTCTCTCCAGTCTCTGGGAAGTGACACGTTGTCACTTAAGATCATTAACTATTTGACTGGGAGACTGCTGCTGTACAGCATCCCTCACTGGCAGCGCTTTGCTGTTAATGAATAATAAATTAACGCTACGACTCTGAGCCTTTCCTTTCGTCAGCCAAGGTTTCTGGAGGCCGAAGGATCTCAAAGGATCCTCTACAAACAAGGACAGTCGACGTAATTACCTACAAGCAGCAGCTAAGTGGTGGGTGAGGTGCAAAAATGGGCTGCAATAGCAATTGCTAGCAGTCCTCTGAACATCAGGTCTGTTAGGACTGACTGCCCACTAGTTTTCTGCAATCCCCCACAGTGATGAACACTGCAAACACGAACGTGGGCAGCCAGGTATCTGCCTGCCCAGAGAAAACATCTTGTCCCATTGCTTTGGGAAGCTGAGCGGATTGCAAAAGAGCTTCTCTCACCAAAAGGTGGTTTTCCAATCCTGCTTGCAAGAGGAACAGATGCAGCTGGGAAACTGCCCTTCTTCACTTAAGAAATTAGGGGTAACACCTGAAACTGAAACAGGCTTGAGCAGCTCTTGGTGACAGCAAGATCTTCTGTGCCTGCATAGCTTTTGCAAAGCAGCCACAAAACACCCCCAACCATAACAATCTTGAGACTGCCTCTAACTACGTGTGTGTTCAGGCTTGCTTAGGGTGTCTTCATGCTCCCCAAGTCTGCCACACAGTAATGCAAGGGAGAGGCAGCAGGTATTTGACAGCAGTGGTTAGGGAAGCAGCCAGTTCTCCTAACCCAGAGAGTGTCTGTCCGAGATGCCCTTAGTGGAATACATCATTTAGACTATTGCACTAGGAATCATCTTCAGCCCCGGTTTTCTTTTGGAAAGCTGGATGACGGCAGATGCCCTCAAGATCTACCCACTGCCTTTGTGGTTTTGTCTATTTCTTTACAGAAACCTCTTCCCTGTAATTTGCCTGTTAATATCCGCACCCCAGGATTGTTGCAGTGATGTAATCATGCAACATCTTAGGTAAAAACAGAATGAGACATATTATTAAAGCAAAACATAAATGCTGATGGCTTTTTTATTAAGCAGAGGTTTTTAGGATTCAACAGGAGCTTTCAAGGTTCAGGGCAAGGCTTTAGGGGAGCATCTGCCATGGGGAATGGCGCCAGGGAGGATTCCTCTTTATGAGCTGAAGCCTGTCGAGAAATTAACACTTTCGAAGAGATCTCAAGCGAAGAGTCCGACGGCTTCTCCTGCGGAGAAAGAAATCAGTACCTCAGAGACAGAACATCTGGGCTTTTACTGTTTGCCTCTCCCTCTGGTGAAAGATATATCATACAGAGGCTTAAACAAAATAGAAAACTTCTGAATGCCATTCCAGCTATTTCCTTTTATTACTAACATTCAAAGACAAGATGAAGACTTAATTTAAAGGAAGAACAAATAGTCTGCATGAAATAGACTTTGTTTGCTGAAAGAAAGTTCTTCAGCAAATTACCTAAGAGGGAAATGCAGAACTATACTAAATTCTGGCAAATTCTCCCAATAAAAACTTACCCTTGCTTTTAAGAGAACAGATAAACATGAAGTAAGAGAACTTCAGCTCTCCAACCAGTCTCCAAGACTGATTAGTTAGTTTAAGCTAATTTGTTATTTAGTTAGTGAAGAGACTTATATTCATACTTACAGGAATGCATTGCAGAATAAGCATTTATTGCCATATGTTACACCATCAGACCCACAGTGTGGGACATATTCCATAGTGCAGACATTGCTGGGTACCACGTAGTTTCTGCAGTAGCCCTGTAGATAGGTGCAATCTATGTTTACGAAAAAAGTTCTCAACAACAGATATGGAAGAAAGGTGACATTAGGAGATCAGTACTGGCCAGACAGATATGGATTGCCTCCAGAATGTGGAGCCTGTGTAACATTAAATGCTGCTGCAGTAACTTAGACAATAACTCAGACATGAACTGAATACTGCACTACTTGTTAAAACTACCATCAGGTGAAAATAGCAGTTTCACCCAATAATACCTGTGGCAAATATTGCTCAGACAGCTGAATGGCTCAGGATTTTCAAATGCTTATCACAGTGTGATTAGTGAGGATTTAAACAGAAACTGCTTTAAGTAAAGAAATGATGGAAAATAGAAAGATCCATCCCTTACCTGCAGTGCACCAACATCTGTAAAAAAAAAAAAAAAAAAGAAGGAAATATGATACAAATGCAATTCATGGGTTCTGTTAGAGTTAAAATCTGTGAATGCGTGCCCTGAATATGCTACTTTCAACTCACTGTTAGCAAATTACTTCTTAGCAAAAAGAATGTCAGACAAAATGCAGTGGTTTATTATAGGTTTGCAACATTGATTCTGTAGAATAATGTTTTTTAATGAGAGTTATAGCCAAAATGGAAAAGGGTGTACAAGATGGAAGAAGAGAAAAACATTTTTCATGGTTCAAAGGATGGAGCAGGACATGCACTCAAAGCTCAGAAAGTTATTGAGGCTAACAGGGTCATAAAGATGGCAAGTACTTGGAGGTAGCATCTTATATGCATTGCCACAGTAGTTCTTAAGTACAAGGAGTATTTAGTGCGATGTAACTTTTATGAAGCTTCTACAACTGTTCAGGCTCTTGGTTTGCATCTCAGCTCAGGATGACTACAAGAAATGTTCTCTCTCATTCAGTAAAATAATTTGTGTTTCTGCAACATTTCAGAGGTTAAATACTGGATGTCTGAGTCTCTGGGTTATACCACGTACATGTCACTTCTTTCATTATGCATAAACTAGCGCTGAGAGTAGAGCTGTTCCCACAGTTGTTCTTACCCACTCAGTTCTGTTGCTAAAATATTACCCCATAAGTGATAGTCTTTGATGTCAAGTCTTTTCAACACTATCTTTCTAGGAGTAAATAAGTCCTTGTAGAATGAAGCTCTTTCCAGTCTGAGGATGTTTTTGTGGTTTTAAAGACAGCCAGCACTTACTCAAAAGCAGAGCAGGAGGCAGTAAAGCTACTCACCTGGGATGCAGCAAAGGGCTAGAGCAAACAGCAGCAACACGCCTGCTGTCTTCATGGTGGCTGAAGTGTCTGCGTGCAGCGGAGCCTGTGTTTTGCTCAGTAAACATCACCTTAATTCTGCCCTCAGGTGGTAACCACGCTATATGTGCTCATGTATGCACATGAGTCTCTGCGCATTCGGATTTGGCTCTTCCACCCTTATTCTGAAGTAACATTCCTGGTTGTTTGTCAGGGTGGCAGTCTCGACAGAGGTTAAGCTCTGCTGTAAGCCAGGAAGAATGCTTCTTCATCAACAGGAGTCACAAGAAGTTTAGATATGTTTGATACACCCTCTGTGTTGTTATTTTAAGTGAAATACAGGACAAGTTCCTTCTGAAGGACCATAGAAAACTCCTGCAGGCAAAAAAGCAACTGTACAAACCGCAGCAGCAGCTGCTGTCAGATTTCCTCTGTGTGCACCTATCAGCGCCTATTCATGTGTGGTGCTTTTTCAGGAGCAAAACATTGAATGAACAGCTTCCAGAGTGGAAAGTCTCTACTTGTATTTTCATGCTTCATCCCAGTAAAGCATCATGAAGCTATAGTGAAACTAGGAAAGCAATGAACTGGGAGGGCAAGCAAGAGGGTTTCCCAACAATGAAGGGAGTCCTTGGACTGAACAAGAGATGAAGCAACTTTTATAGGCATATGCAAAGAATTTACAATTGTTATTTCCCCTAAAAACCATGAGAATTGTGGGTTAGATTTACCCTAATGTACTGATAGACCAATGATGGCAGAATGGTGTGAGACCCTAGCCTGGATCCTGGAAAACTTGAACCCAATCTGGAAGTGGCTGCTTCATCCACCTGCCCATCTCAATATAAATCCTTCGTTTTACCACCAAAGCATCGCTTTTTTGGATGACCTCATTCCATCAAGGAAAACAAGCATCCTCCTCCCTTCGGCTCCCAGAAGAAATGCATGTGGGAGACACTACTTTTTAGACGGAATATGCCCAATTTATTTACGTTTCTCTTGTGTGGATCAAACCCCCACCAATTCAATACCCGAACAGTGGACAAAAGCAAAATAAATGTCATGAACAATACGCCAGTGACAGGTCACACTCTCACAAAACAGAAGGATATTTTGTCCTTGGATTGTGAAACATTGCTGAGATACTCCTTGGGCTGGCAAAGAGTATGATGTTATTAAAGACTAGGAGAGGAGACAAGTAGGCAGGAGTAGGAACCGTCCTTAAAGCACTTGAAGGTTGTTAAAGGAAATAAGTCACTTGTAGGACCCACAGACATAGGCAGCGTCTGAAAAATACAGGCTTTGCTAACAGACTGCCCTTGCAGGGTGCTACACTTCAGGTGAGGGCTGTGTTCAGCTCCTGGTGCAGACCCCACCACAGCCTGAGTGGGTTTTGCGCAGGGAAAGTGCACCAGCAATGCCTTAGGGGAGATCAGCTGGTGTCATCACTTGAGAGCAGCATTTCAGCTCTTTACAATGTCGAACGTCTGAAAGGGCCTGAACACTAATGTAGGCTGACTATCATTGATGTGAAAAGTCACACAGCTCCGAGGTTTGTGCATCTGTATTTAATTTTGTGCTTTTTATGAGAGGGAAGGGAGCAAAATGCAGTTTTTGTTATATCCCAGAGCTATCAGCACATAACCTATTCAGCCTGGCATCATCATTCAACAAACCAGAAGAAAATGTTTCATGAAACACATGAAACAAGACAAAGAAATGTTGCTGATTTAGTTTATTGAGAAAGAAAATCAGGAGTGAGCTGAGTTCCCCAGAGGGCAAGATGAACTGAGGTGAGATTTTTAGTTGGGATTTGCCAGTGGGCATCCTGTGGTGAATTCTCTCAGCACTGATACTCAGCATTTTCCAAAATGGCTTAAAGTGAGAGTCCCATTGCTGTCCCTGGAAGAGAGGAGAGGAAAAAATGGATTAGACAGAGTCCTGTCTGCTATAATCTGTCCGTTTCCTTGGCTCCTAGAGAAGGCAGATAGGATCCTGCCCCAAAGACAACTTGCAGACTCATAGTCCCATTAACTAAGAGATGAGTGAGATGATTTAACCCGTTCTTAAGACTGAAAATATTTTTTGGGAAACTGTGATGAAACTCTGAATTTCATTTCTTTGCAACATGCAAGAAAAATTCCATGAAGATTAATGGTGTTCAAACAATTCACACTGACAAACCGGACACAGCTCTTTGTATGCTCCAATGGAAACAAAAATGAATGGTTGGCATGATGGCTGGTGTTCTCTCCTGCCCCATATTCCTACTCAACACTGGTCAGCAAACAAGAAAGTGGCAAAACTGTGCAAACTTGCGCTTATAGAAGGCAACTGGTAACAGGAATGGGATACATGTTTGTACATACACGACTGCATTGCAGAAGCTACAGCTGTTGCTGTATGTTTTGCTGTCAGAGCCACAGAGAGGCAAGTACTCAAGTGTGCAGGCGGGTTTAGGGTAGTCACTGCAGTCAACCTGGAAAAGAAAAAGTCTAATATGAAGGATTATGAAGGAGTCACCAGCAGAAGGGCTTGAACCCCTCACTACAGCTGCAGTGCTAATGATAAGAATCTAACTGAAAGTAATTAACTTCCTTGCACAATCTGATATAAGCGGACGTGTCGGTTCCTCCTATGCCAGAGAATTTTATAATACAAAAATAGATCATAATTTCCTGTTTGAAGAGATGTGTACGATACCCTGGCCATAGCATTTCCAAGCAGCAGCAATTCACTCTGTGAATGTGCCATGCTCATAATCACATTGTACTGTGTTCCCAACCAGGCCAGGAAATTAAATGGAAAAACCCTGCTGTCTGGAGAACTGTAAGTGCTGATGCACTGATGCCTGTGTAAGGGTCCAGTATCACTCCTATATTCTTAAAACGGGAAGATCAACATTTAGCTAGGCACGGTGAGAGAGGGATTTTGTTTCTTATGCTATGAGTGCTACAGTTGCTGAGTATTGTAATGCAGAAATGCATATGGGTCCTGGAAGAGGCTGAGGAAATTAATGGAGAAGAAATATATCGATGCTTATTGGCTACACAGAAACTGCAGCTAGCTGAGGTCCATCACCCAAAAAATAGCTGGAGGTTGAAAGAGGAGAAGTCCCATACATCATACATACCCACTCTACCCTTACTCTCTCCTACACAGTCCTTACAACCCCTGCTAAGAGTGGGCTCTGCATCAAGCCATCGGGGCATGCTGGACTATTGGTCTGACCCCAAAAGGCATTATCTGTTCTTCTCACTTCTGCCCTGATGAATTATTTCTGCTACTACTCTTTCACTCATCCTTTTCTGTGCAGTTACCCTCTTCCTTTCCTGTAATTAGTGTGGATGTATTATGTGTGGAAGAAGAAAATCTTCCCTGTGCTGAAGCACAGCAGCAGCTACACTTCTGTGGGATGCTACTGGTCTCGGGGCTGCTGCAGACACTGACAGTACTTAACCTGACATCAGCAGGACTGAAACATGGTCCCTCATCACAGAGTTCACTTACTGTAGTGTCTTCCTTCTTACATTCACCGTCATACTTCTTGTCAACACTGGTTCCAGCCTCTCTGGGAAAGGAAGAGACCCACATTAGGGAGTTCTGTGAGAAACCTGCTCTGCTCCAAAGCATGTCCCAGGATTGCTAATCAGCCTCAGGTATAACAGACAGAATACAGGAGACATGCGACTTAGGTTGTGTCCACATGGCTCTAGATTGCAGTGCAGATGGTGTCACAGCCTGCCAGTGCTGGTTTATAGCATGATGTGAAGGAAAAGGGAGCATCCAGGGTGTTAGGGTGAACGACAGGGTAGGTTGTGTGACAATGTTGATGCACCTTAGGTCAGTTGCAAGGCAGCATCTGCCACATAGACCCTTTTAACTTCGTAAAGAGAAGCGTTCTGTCCTGTGTTAGATCTCCACCCAGCCCTCTACTTCTCTCTCTAGATCAAAGGCAGTTTTCTTTCTATTCACAAAGGAAAACAAGGTCTGGTTACCAGGGAAAGAGGAGGGTCAAAGTCCAAGCACCTTAGAAAAAAGACCTTGGTGGAAGTCCTGATATTCAGAAAAGAAGTTGCCAGGAGCGCTAAGCACTTGCTGTCCCTCATAGGATAGCTCTGCATATGCAGTACTCACAGATTATGGGCACACAGCAGGCACTCGTTGTCATAGGTGACCCCATCAGTACCACAGACGGGGCTGACATCTTTGTTGCAGAGCAACACCACTTTACCTTCTTCATCTGTTGTGTTGGGATACCCACTGCAGTCCACCTGCTGAAGGAACACACAACAAAGCACTGGTGAAGGCTTACTTATAAGAAGCAAGTAGATCTGGCGAGTGTGTCTGGCCGCCTAGGATACTACCACGGCAGGAAAAATTGTTTTCTCTGTGTCACTATGATGGCAATTCACTTGAAGATGACCAATGCAAGATTTTGACATCTCATATGTCCTCTTATTTAGTGTTTGAATTCTTTCTTGGGGGAGTCAAGCAGCTCTGGCCACTGAGAAGCAGGACATGCCTCTTAGTTTCCCCTTGGTTTCACTTACAGGGACAGCTTCCTTGCATTTTCCATCGTGATCTTTGCCAACATTGGTTCCGTTTTCTCTGGAAAGTGAAAGACAAATATTAGGAAGTTCAAAAAGAAGCCTTCCTACATCCTAGGTTCTGGAAATATGTAACCAATACAAGGGAAAGCTGACTATCAGTCAGGCTTATATATAGCTATTTTTTGAGAAGGGGCTTTGGGACCATTTGGGGCAGATCAGAGCAGGGCATCTCTCCATCCTTTTGCTCTGCTTTGCTGTGATGAGATGATGCCCTAGGGGTTATCATCTGGCTGATCCTTGAGCTGGAGAAGAAAAATAAGGATGAATTACACCAGCAAGAGAGAGACACAGTGGCTAAGGCAATATCTAGGCGATGGAGTGCCATGCAGTGATATCCAAGCTCATTTTGAAGGAATTGACATTACTGACATATGTCAGATCACTATTTGTCAAAAAGTGGTGCTTCCAGAAATCCTAAGAATTGCTGCCTATGAAGTACATACATGTTGTGGGCACAGAGCAGGCACTCATTGCTGTAGGTGACTCCATCGGTACCGCAGATGGGGCTGAGGATCTTGGCACAGACCAACACCTCTTTGCCTTCCTCATTTGTAGTGTTGGGGTATGTACTGCAGTCCACCTGCCAAAGGAATGTACAGCAACAGGGTGGAGAAGACATTTTACATTCACCACTCTCATTTGGCACGAGACAGTGACCAGGTACAACCTGCAGTGGGTTTTTCACTGCCACTGCACACACTTGTGCTGGTGGGTCAATGTGGTAACAGGCAAATCCTTCCTGCAGAGACCTCCCCACACAGCAGAAAAGGAGGAGGAGGAGAGGGCTACAGCCATACAGCTCCTCAGATAGGGTAAATCAGTGGTGGTCTCTCATGCTTACCTGAAATTCTTTTATAAAGGCTATCTGTTGCTCTCCCGTTTTTATATTCTTGTGGCACCTCCAGTGCACTTCTGTTATTACTCTTTCATTATCAAAACACTCATTATGTTTTTTATTCAGAGGAGCAAGGCTAATGACATGGCGCATGGAATCTGGAGTACCTTGGTAGTATTTTGTTCTTCCAGCAGGCTGCTTTCAGGTAGTTTCTGATACCACAGCTTATTCCTGTCCTTTTAAAGCCAGTCAGATATGACCCAACTTACAGCTTAAACAAGTTTAAAGTTGGTGAAAAATGAATTAATAAAAATTTTATATTGTTACTACGGCTACTACACTATTAACATACAGCATAGATGTAGAGCCAAGGACAGTATAATTTAATGTTTTATACTTTGGAATCTGATTACAATGACACTAATTTCACGCTAACTGAAAAACAGATAAGCATCTGCAGTCCTGAGGTTTTTCCTGTTCCTTCAGTTATGTCTTTACCAAGCCGCATACCTGAGAAAAGTGACAGAAAGAAATCTTCCACTCACCTCAACCCCAAAGGCAGCATCTGGAAAAGAAGAGAGAGGCAGAAAGTGTGAAACAAAGCCAATATGATAAGACCTCAGTTAAAGCTGGAATTCTAGATGTAAAATTCCTATATGCAGGACCAAACTGATTTCCAGTGATTGGTTTCCTGAACTAAATAAACTATGTATGATTTTTTTTCTTTTCTGTGTTGATAAGTATAATAACATTGCTTGTTGCTGGCTGCGATGGAACACGTTTTTGAACAGCTTTGTTCTTTTGTATTTCAAGATAAGTAGACATATTAGTTGAAAGTAGAATAACTTTTCCTTCCTTATCTTTCTACACACCCATTTTGACCCTAAAGAGCTACTGTTAGATATCTGAAAAGAAACTTGAATCAATACAAATGTAAATGCAAATAGTCACCTACAGGATAAGCAAATACATACAGCATCTCTTGTCAAGCTTATGCATTTTAAAGAAGCTAAGTGTGAAATAAAAAATTGTCTTTGACTTTATCATTTCATCAGATGGAAATATGCAATGACAACATCAGACCCTGGCTTGTTTTCATCTCTTGTTTCTCCATTAACAGAAAAAGAATTGCACAAAAGTTGCCAGACTCCTGAAAAGAACTTGCTGGTGCTATTGCAACATTTTTGTGATCAGTTACTGAAGGTCTGACTACCTTGTTACAGCCTTGTTTCAAGCATTTATCCACTTTCTGTAATTGTAGAACAAGTGTAAGCAGTGTAGCAGTGTTAAAGCAACAGTGTAAAAAGCATAAAAGCACTAGATACCAGCACAGAACTCCATTTGCAGTTATTTATATTTATGACAGACAACCAGCTACAACAGTGATCCATTTAAGCCTGTCCTGAAATCTGCTCCCGCATCTTACGTGATGCCAAAGCACCAGGGCATCCTAGCTCTTTGTAGGAGAAGATTTTCTCTCCTTGAAGCCACTCTCTTACCTTTTTCGAGACAGCCAGGACTCAGATGTGAAGCCTCTGTGACGCCATAAGAGTTACTTACCTGGGAAACAGCAAAGCACAAAGGAGAGGAGCACAAAAACACCCGCTGTGGTCATGTTGGAAGTATGTCTTGAGTCTGCAGGCTGCCTGCTCCTGCTCTGATCATGAGATGGCCTCTCAAAGGCTGACTGCAAATATATACAAATGCAATGTCTAAACTGTTCAACTGTAACATAAAACAACCTGTAGAATCTGTCACCAGCACAATGAGGCTGGTAATATTTATTGAGGTCTTGACTTTCAGGTAACGGTCAGCATCTGCTACGCAATTGATTTTGGCTGGACATCTGGTTAATAGCTTGAGACAATTATCACATGTCCTCAGTGATCAAAACCAAACAAACAGCCTTTTAGACAAAAGAAACCTCTTTAGGATTCAAGTAGAAATGAAGAAGCACAAAATACCGAGGGGAGTAAACAGCAGGTCCTTCATGTGTCTCTGCAGAACAACATCTCCCATCAGAGAGCAGCTCATGCAGAGCATGCAGTACTATCCTGATGCAGATCAGGCTAAGACTCTCTGCTTGCTTTCTTTTGCTTTGGGTGGGTTTTTTTCCCTGCATTCCCAGATATCCCCCTCTAGGTATGAACATGCATCAGGTGTGGCTTTGCCGTCAGCAGAACTGGTTAAGCTTTGCCAGGTGAGTCCAGCAGGACTGTGTCTAACCTGTGCAGCTAAAGGTATTTAGCATTGATTTGATAAGTAAAAGGGTTTCTTGACAGTTTCACTTCAGCAGACTTGAAAGCAGGTTATATTCTGTCAAATGACACCAAAAATGTCACTTGGACCTTATCCTGAGGGAGCAGTTATTTACAGACCTAGCCACAGTGAAACACACCAACCAATTCAAAGTGTTCCGCCAAGTCATCTTGAGAACAAAACACAGTGAAGGTTTGGGAGCCTATTTACATAGCACCAGCTATGTTTGCAAGTACAGCAAGTCCTTTCCCCCTACAGATATTTTAGAACATTATACTTAAAACATAGATCCTGTCCCAATTTTCCTGTCCGTCTCACACCTCCAGCATTCATGCGATCTCCAAGTGTCTCCTTCCTAAGAGGAGGTCTGAGCCTCTGCAGCTTTAGTAGGAGTAATTTTGCAGAAGTGGGTTCTCCCTTTAACCTCAGTTTCTCACCGTGATCCCTTTCACAGGTCTGAAATGGCAAGAATACCCAGGGTTTTCTGCCATGGGAGCTGAGCACTGTGCTTAGGATAGACTTCAGCATTATTGGAGCTGCAGAGCAAAAGATCTTTTACCGATGCTCCCTTGAACAAACAAGGCACCACCCATTAATCAAATGAAATTCAGTTGAAATCATTGAAAATTAGCCCAAGAAATTTTATTGGTGTCTGATATGTCGCAGTGGTCTACAGGATATGCTTTGACCCTTTAAAGTATATATTGCATGTATTGTATTCATGCATTGTATGCATGGAGTCATCTATTCTGGGCAATGGTGAGCTATGAAGGCAGCAGCATGGCTGTATGGATATATAGGTACATTTTTACCTGGAAGAGATGGGTTTCTTCACAGGGAGAAGCATTAAAATAATTATGCTGCTGGATTTATTTCTATAAATTACAGAGAGATGCATGAATATTTTAGAAGGATTGAGCACACCTTCAAGATATATTGCCCTAACGTGCCTTGTGGATGGTGTCCCTGGAAGCCAAGTACTTTCTCTAAGCGTGCACAGAATCATGCTGAGGCCGCTGTCACATGCCATGCCTGTTGCCTTTATCGGTTCTCTGATGAAGAGACATACAGTCTCTGCACAGTTGGAGGAAGGTACATCTTTCTGGGTCAAACATGAACTTTGGTACTACCTTCTCCAGCCAGGCAGCAAGTCCACTGTAAATCATCCTCACCAGCCCTGACCTGACAGCTTTGGACAGGTTGTCTCCTGCCCGGTGCCCACAGTGCTGCTGCTCCCTGCCTCAGATGGTGCAGTTCTCTAGGCAAGATGGACCTCTCCTCGGGTGGGTGGAGAGCGCCTTCCTGAAAAAGGCTGGTGAGTGTGGCCTGTATACACCAGAATAAGATTTTCCACTGCAAATGCCAGGCTCAGCACTGGGTCTGGCACTTGCCCCAGGCAACCCAGATTCATCTCAATCACCACAACACTTGTCTGATGTTCAGCAGATCCATTCCTTCACTATCTCACCTGCAGATGTTCTAGGGAGACTCAGGTATGTGACAGTTAAGTCACGAGTCTCCCCTGAGCTGCTCAGGTGCCCCCTCAGGCAAGCCACAAAAACAACACCCAGAAATCACCAGGTTTCAGTCTCAGCCAGCCAACATCCATAGCTCTAGATTATCCTGCCTCTGGTAAGGGCACGGAAAAATCCCACAGCTGGCTCAGCTCATGCTGTGGGACAGGTTGCTCAGCTCGTAGCTACTCTTGGAAGAACAGTTAAAAAGAGGATTGGTCTGCAACCCTGCCACTGATCTCACGCTGTAATCTACTTCATTACAGTCTTCTAATCCTCAAATTCAGACGTACTGTATGGCTGATGACCATTTTGCTAATGGAAAATCCTCATCCATGCAGAAGCCAGCACAAGGGCAGAGGTCTGCTAGCAAGCAAAGGCAGTACCACATCTCAGGGTACCATGTGTTAGTGCTTCAGGGCACAAGGGCAGAGGTCTGCTAGCAAGCAAAGGCAGTACCACATCTCAGGGTACCATGTGTTAGTGCTTCAGGGCACCAGGGGGTCTGCTGGCAGACACCAGGGCAGGATTTGGCCATTATACAACATCCTCTCTCACTTACACAAAGACTTCCTTGGTCTACATTTTCCATTGAAGTTTTTGCCAGTATCGATTTCATATTCTCTGGAAGAATAAAAACCAATGTGGGAAATTTTCTTAGGCGATATGTGACTTCTCAGTAATAGTAAACAGTAATACCCTGATAAATGAATGACAAATTACTCAATACACTTTTCCAAACATTCCTGGGTTTTGTCACGTTATTTAATTAACAAATTGCTGTTGTAAAAGTGGGAAATAATAATAATTAGTTGTAGCTGTTTCATGAAATTGCCTCTAATCACTCCAAAATGCCTGCTAAATACAATACAGATTGCAGTTTCCATCTTTGTCTTTCTCTTGGCCACAGTATGGTCAATAACTGCTCGCACTGAACCACGTGCCCAGAGAAACCAATACAGAACAAATGGAAGATCTGCCTCTCACCTACTGCCCAAAGGTGTTGTTTGAACTAATAAATAAAGCAAAGTCACTGATAGGATTAAAACATATCAACATGGAAACATATCCAGGTGTTGATGAGCTTATTAAATAGAGCTTGATTCAGGTAATGCCGGTGAATATTTTTCTGAGCTAATAAGACCATGCGTGGAACTTTGTACCCTGTAGGTGAAGGCTAACATGGTGTCACATTACTTATGCAATGAATTAAATGTACTTGGCCCCACTGCAAGGACAGATGTTGACACATAGGAACAAGTCCAGCCGGGGCCACCAGGCTGGTCAGGGACCATAGCACAGGGCATTTGGGTAAGCTGAAGGAGCTGGAGAAGAGACGGCTGTGGGAGATCACCACTGAGGTCTGATGGGGTTCTAGAGAAGACAGAGCCAATCTTCTCAGAGCTGCACAGCAAAAGGATTACATTCAGACAAATGTGAGGAGTTATTCTTTGCCATGAGGTTGATCAAGCGGTGGCACAGGAATCAGAGAAGGCCATGCATGTCCTTCCTAGGTGATACTGAAAACCCAGCTGAATAAGGAAAATCTTGAGGACCCTGGGCTGACTTGGACTTTGGCCTTGTTTTAGACCTCTAGAGAGCTCTTCCAACTTGAGTTATTTTAGGTAAATGGTACTCATATAATGCTCTCTCCTACGGATAGATTTTATTAATGATCATAATATTTCTCCACAATCCAGGAGAGCAGCTTCAAAGTTTTCCTGCCGCCTAAAGGGTCACAGATAAGAGCTCCCAGACACTTTTATAGGGATGACCAGTAACATGTACAATGAAAAGAGTAGATTGTAATTATCATTAAAACACAAACACACTATTCAAATATGAGAATGTTATTAGCTTGCGATGATTTCAAAGTCTCTCCATTTCTGCAACAGCCCGGGCCCCCTGCCATCACAATGCTTCCTCAGAAGGGCATCAGTATTTGAACCTACAGAGAGTTACCTGCACCACAGAAGATCAGCTGCCAAAATAGCAGCTACTTCACTGCTGTGCTGTAGCATCAGCTCTGAGCACATACCTTCAATTCTCGCCACACCAGCTCATGCTGTGCTTCAGCCCTGGGTGGTTTCTGGATGATAAGGATGTCAGGTCAGGTCTCAGTTGCACAGGGCAAGAGTTACTCACATGAAAGCAGGAAAACACTAGAATAAGCAGCAGAAAAAGGAGGCACTAAGGAGCAAAACATTTGGCTGGACAGTGGCCCAGCCTACGGCTCTTTGAAGTGAACATACTGCAGAGAAGGTGTTTTGGAGGTAATGCAGGAGACGTTATTCTGCAGCTGGTCAGAAGAAGAGGAAATCATTGGTTTATTCCGTTTTCCTGACACTTCAGTGATCTCAGCTGTGCCTCAGTGAGTGCTCGTTTCATCTTTGCCACAGCCCAAGCAGAAGCAATGAGGAGGTGGCTGTGGGAAGTTACAGTCAACCTGGGATTGACACCATTCATGGCTGCCTGGCAGGAGAAAGTTAATCTGGCAACTTCATTGCTAAGGCTGGGAAGGCCTCCTTCAGTAGCTGGGGTCAGGAGAAAATCTTCCAAAGGCAGGAAAAAAAATAAAAGGTCAATAAATTCTTATCTGCAAGGAGACATTATTTATAACTCAATGCACAGTTAAAATAGAATGAATAAGCATTTCTGCCATGAAAGCAAATTACTTTGAGGTTATATAAACCAGGGGAATAGTTGAACACGTCCCTAAAGGACAGCAGATGAGGCATTTTCAAGCTACCAGACATCTAGCAACACGCACATCATCAGAATAGCACGCGACAGGGGGATCGTGGCTGTGTCTTTTGGATTCCAGACAGCTATACAAGCCACCAAACAGTGTCATTGCCATGAGAAGCTTATAGGCAGAAGGTATTTTAATTGACTAACTATCAGGGCTGGAAAAACTAATTCAGTATGGTTGGGATGAGCAGTTGCTGCATGCACTGAGCAGCAAGGAGGAATATGAAGGCTTCAGGGAAGATCACTTGATTCCTGGACAGCTGCAATCAAGAGCTTGTTTACAGAGGGATAAGCATCCCAGATGCAACTGCAGTACGAATGCTGTGGTAAGGCTGGCTGGGGAGACAGGTTATAGTCTCCTATCGAGCACAGGAATCACCTCTTCACAGTGAGCTGCCAAGCCTCATTAATTTATCATAGGAACATGCCTTCAGTGCTCGCTCCCCTCAGTTCTGTTTCCTAAGATTGACAGACATGTCTAAAGACCACAAAGTGTTCTTGGCAAGAGGGTAATTAACCTTCGATGTTTACATCTCCCTCCTCTTGGTAAGTAAAACACCAAGTTGTTCATTTCGAGGAGGTCTGGCTGTAAACAAGTCATAGTTTCCTTTTATGCTCTTGATCAGAGGTCAGGAGGACTAGAATAGCAATTATTTCTGAGCTCTATCTGGAATAGTAAGTAACAGAGGAAGAATTTCCTTGAGTAAATGTCCAAAGCCTTGGACTCAGGGCTTTTGTACCCTTTTCACAGCCCCAGGTCTTTGAATAAGATCCCCATGAGGCTGTAGCTCCACAACAGTTTGGGCCAGGATCTGGAACCTTCTTCATGCAAGCTCAGGACAGGGTGAGCTGAGGCTCTGTCCAACTTGAGGGAGCTAAAGGGGAAGAAATCTATACACAGCTAATGACATGTATGAGAGAGGAATTATTCTAAAGTGGTTTTTAAGTTAGATAAACATTCCAAGAGTGTCTCCCCCTAAACAAACCTCATATGGGAGGAAACAACAGGGACAGCAAAGCTGTTCCTGGAGGTGCTAATCCACTGCTGCAACAGTAACCTGGAGGCATCACTGCCTATTGACTGCCCCAAGAAACATCAATGCATTGCATCCCTAGGCAAAGTTTTCTTTCCATGTGACACCAAGGTACAAGGCAATGAAGAAAAGGAGCAAGTAGAGCATCAAACAAAAACATGTTCCCAGATCTCATCAACCAACAAACTAGCAAAAATTCATACAAGAAACAATGTTTGGAAAAGACGAATGAAGGTGGTTGCTTTCATTTAGGGGGAGAAAACACCAAGAGCAACTCTGGGATTTGGGAGGAATGGTGGTTTGCTTTTTAAGACAGATCTTGCAAATAAAGCAGCAAGAAGGGATTTTATTTCTGAGGGATAGGTGTGCAATAGGCTAAGAATGAAAATCCACTGCTCTCCCCTATGGGAAAGGGAGAAAAAGGGTAAGAGACGGAATGCATAATGGTGCCATAACTTGAAAACTTGGCTGGAATAGGAGGTATTGGATGGAAAGAGTTTCTACAGCTGAAGGACTATTAGCATCATAACCACTGAGCACTTTTTCCTTCATTATTAACATCAAAATAAAGGGCAAAAGTTTCATTTATTTTGCAGAGTTGAGCTTTAATGAGACCACTGGCTGATTCTTTGCAGCTGGACATGGGTGAAGCAGAGTTGGTTCTGACAGAAAGCAGCATGCTGCCAAATTACAGGATTTTACTATTTCAGAGAAATTGAGGTAAATAGCAGGACTTCTACCACCTGTGAACTATTACACTAGCAAAGTAATGCAGTTATTTACTTAATACATGATCATATGGCTCCTACATCCCCTGGCTTGTGCACCATGCCCCATTTGCAACCTGACAAAAATTCTTATCTCAGGAGAGCAGAACGCACTGATACCTGCAAATGTTTTGTGTGTCTCCTTTTCTGGTCTTGAAACAGGTTATGCTGCACTGTCCTGATGCTGCCAGTGAAGGTTGCTTGTGCATGCTTGCATAGCAAAGAAATATTTCTCCTACTTGACTCATATTTTGTATCTTTTTTGCCATCCTTCTCTTCATACATTTGAATGAAGCCTGTGGAGAATGGCATTATTAGAAAGCTAGCGTTAAATCCCTGCCAAAGAAAATGTCAACAGAAGGTATATGCATCACTTACGTCCAATCGTATGCTGCCTGCTCAGCATCCGACTGACATTATTTGGGATGATGCCACAGAGAGCAATGGGAGATCAGACTGCTTCTTAGTTTGCCTGCCTTCTTAGTCACTGGGATGACTGCTGTTCCTGAGACTCTGGGTGTGCCATCTTCCCTGAAGAAGGAAAAGTCTGATATTAGAGACAGTATGACCATTTTCCCAAAGGGGGTTGGGTGCTGGGAATGTAAATAAAACTCCCAAATAGTGCAAGTGAAGGAGAGTTCATCTGAGTTAACCACCAGCAATGAAGTGGTTATACTGTCTCTGGCTATTATATTCCTACCAGTCAACAAACCTGTGCCATCTGAATATACTGCATCATCTGGATTTCCACTCCAGCTATTTTCTTTGACTGTTTTCTCCACTAAATCTTCATGATTTCCCTCCAAGCACAAACAGCGAGTGAAAAGGGAGAAAAAGAGGATAAATTGGAAAAGAACAGGGAGAGGCCAGGGGCTAGGGGACTGTCACTCGGAAAGCACGTTCTTTCCATCAGACTGACACATTATGGGCACATATCCCACATTCACTGGTGTAAGTGAGACCATCTGTGCCACAGATCTGCTCCAGCGCCTGGCCAGGGGGCCCAAACCGGCCATCCTCAGCAGTGCCCCCGGGGCTGCGCTTTAAAGGGAGCAGAGTAGAAGAGCTTAAAGCAATACATTTCCAAACGTTCCTCATTATTCAGGGGGCTTGAATGAAATTCAGGTTCTACTTCTATGAAAGAAAAATAGGCAGGAAGCACCACGCTATGCGAATGCTCTTTGTTTGCAAATTCACAGTATATTTAAACTTATGGGGCTGCACCTCAGCTGGTGAGATTCTGGAAAACCCTCCTAAGCAGAGTGGATGTCTGCCAGTTGGAGACAGGCTGCTTTCCACGGCTGCTGTCTGCTTTTCTTGTATCTACTCATTGATCAGCAGAGAGCACACAACCGGAACCCAGAGCATGGCAAAGAATCAAATAAAATTGTATCAAACATTAAATTACAGCAAGAGAATGGACATTTCTGAGTGTGAATGTATTGACGGATGAAACAAGTGGATACCAGGATTATATTTCTTTAAATATAGAGGTCTGGGGAAATCTTTCCAGTTCCCAGAGTATTTTCTTTGCTATCAGACAGTTAAATAGACCTGTGCAACTGACACAATGAGTTCGTATAATTATTTCTGTATTTCTTTTGTTTTGAGGAACATGGAGTTCTAAAAGTCGTAAAAACCATCCCATTTAGATATTCTTCTGAAAAAAAAGAACATTAAAAAATCAGTGGGATGAGCCTTGTCACTCTCAAGCACCACTCAAGAGAGATTGACAGAGTATCCAGGCCCATCTGCATGCCTCGCTAGAAAAAGCAGCATACTAAAAAAAAAAGCTAAAACAAGGTAAATCAGCAGACATAGTTTTGAAAGGCATAGAATTTTTGCTAAAGTGTTTGACTGAAGTTTAGGTACAGACACTATCAAGAAAAAGTTGTTGTCTGTTGGGTTCTTTTTCAAGTCACAGATAGGTGAGTGCTGATAAATAATGGAAAAAAATGTTTGGCTCCATATGAAAAGACTAAGTATTGTTTTCTAAATCCCACTTATCAATCAAGATTTCAGTGATTCACCTCATTCTTCCTCCTCTTTGTGCTGCAAGAAAAATGACTGCAGATTCAAAAAGACATTGATAAGGCTATAAAGGTAACCAAGACAAACAAGGAAGGAGAGAGAACATTTATATTTTTAAAGTATTGCCTTTGTAATATGTACCAGTGCATTCACAGGTCACGAATCCTGAGGTCAGACCTTGGATGAAAATACAGCAAAGTTCATCAGCCCTTGACATGGCTTAGGAGCTTGGTCACTGATATCCAGAGCTGCAGTAGCGGCTGCAAGGCAGTGTGTGGGGCTGGATCCTTCCCTGCAGCCTTGACTGAGGATATAAGGCTGCACCTACAGCTAGTTCTGTTCATGAAAAGAGTGCAGAAAGAAGAGTTCACTGAAGCAGGACTAAATCCATGCTTGTGTCTGATCCTTTTAGTGCCTCTTTCCAAGTTAAAATACAGGCTTTCTTATCATGAGAAGTGAATGAGTTTTGAGAGTAACCTGACCATTTCGAAGCTGCTCAGGCTTTTGTGTGAGGTGACTAAGAAAGTCAGCCTTGGCATTTTGCAGCACTGTGCACCCAAGAAGCAACGGAGCAATGGGCTAAGCAGCCCCAAAGCATCTGTCGGCATTGTAGTGGAGACAGTTACTGAATATATTTGCAGTCTGGCAAGCACTGAACTCATGAGATGATCTCTTGGTGCTCTATTTGTCCATCTATCCAGCCATTCCTCTAGCTATGAACAAACAGGCATCCAACTCACTCAACCATACCTCAAAAGCACCTTTCAAGTCTCCTAGTGGCACTTTGAACCTGGCATTGTCCTACCTGTCTCCTAAACCACAAAAATTCAGCGCTTCCTCTTGAATGTGCTTGTCTTTGCCTGACCCTTGCTTCTTTGTCACAGAATCCATTTCATTGGAAAAGACCTTTAAGATCATTGAGTTCAACCATTAACCCAGCACTGCCAAGTCCACCACTAAATTGTGTTCCCAAGTGCCACATCTACAAGTCTTTTAAATACCTCCAGGGGTGGGGACTCAACCACTTCCCTGGGCAGTCTGTTCCGATGGTTGACACCCCTTTCAGTGAAGAAATTTTTCCTAATATACAATCTAAACCTCCCTTGGTGCAACTTGAGGCCAGTTCCAACACAAAGAAGAAAGAAATCATGTAATTAGCATGCACGCAGTAAGTAACCCTGCAACAGCTGAAAAACAACTCCAAGGCACAGAAAACAGCCCTGTCCCTGAGAAAAAGACTGCTCTACTTTTCTAGAGTTATGTTGCTTCATAAAACACCCCCTGAGCCTGAGGGATATTTAAACTCCAGTGTCAGGCTTTTCTCATTTTCTGGCCCAGTTTTAGTGATTATTCCATTATGTACTTTTACCCGAAACCTACTGGTGAATACTGCATGGAAACCTCTGTCTAATGACTACTTTGGCCTCTTCCCTGGGTTGCTCTGACTTGGTCTCAACATTATACCTCCCTGAGTCCGTGTTTGCCTTTGGTGTCATCAGACAATGAGCTCCACAGAGGAGGCTTTGCCACGGCTGTGCCCAGCTAATGTTATTCAGTTGGATCTTGACAGCTTTACTGCAAAGGCTTGCAAAAGCCAGCAGTCAGCACTAAGTCCAAGTGAAAGTCTGCCAAAGTCCACAAGAAAAAAAATTACTCAGGTCTTATCCCTGAGGGTAACCAAGTAACACTCAAACAAGACTAAAGCAGCATGTTCTGCAAAAACAACTTGACTGAAAATGGCAAAAAGGTTATATAAACCAAAGGAGTGTTTGCATTAGGACATAGACCCAAGAGAAGTACAATAAGCCATTGTTAGCCGCAAATCGTCTCAAAAAGTACATGCCAGCCACAGACACTAATGGCACAGAGGTACTCTGGCCTCATTCCCTGGTACAGTACCCACAGTATCTCCAACTCAGGAACACTTGCCTTCAGCCTATTCTTCTAGCCCGACAATTCAAAGAGTGCCTTTCCAAACCAATCCAAATAATTGTGTTATTCTCTAGTAAACTACAATGGACATTGAATCAGGAAACCATTAGCTGTAGTCCAGAAGAAATCTTTTAATCCTGAAATACTGGATTTGTAATAGCTTTGATGACCTGGTGTAAAGCTACTGGTAGTAGATGTAGCTATGCTGCCAACAGATGAAGGGCAGCCCATATATTCCCCCTAACTCCCTGACATCAATACAGACACCAAAGTGACATCAATTATATCACCAGGTCCTGAGCTCCTTGGCCTTAAAAAAGTAGACAAAACATGACTATCAGGCAGAACCACTTTCCTATGACTTGTTATATATTGATTTAAAACTGGTCACCAGTGAACCTCTGCACCTTTTTCCTTCCTGAATGGCTTTAGAAGTCAGGCAGCTGCAGTGATGTACCAGGGCTGTCCCCCACTCCAGGTGTGTTTTCTGCCCACCAGTCCTGAAGGTATTCCGTTGCATTAATAAATCAAGACATTTTGTGAGTAGACACTTCTGTCTGTGACCCTGGAGGAATCTTGACATTCCCCTCCTGTAGTTTATATCCTATAACAGCACTTGACACTGAGGACAAATTCAGTGGAGAGAGGCTGCTGCCTCTTCCATGAGACAGGCTCCACAAGCAGTGGAAGCCAGGACCAGCCAGGTTCCCTTTCTAGCCCGCAGCAAGAAAGGGCTTTTCTTGAGAGCAAACCACCACCTGCATCCTAGACATTGCCCTGTGGAGAATGTGGACCATGCCCTTGAGTTAAACACCTCCTTGCACTGTGAAGTCCATGGTCAGGTCAGGGAGAAATATTAATGTCTGGATAAAACTAATACTGACAAAGAGACTCTGAAGAGTAAAGAAGTGCCTGGGAGCTCCAAGAAAGGTCAGGCCTTATCCAGAGCAGGGATTACACTGTCACATGGCAGGAAAATATTTACCCACAATGTTTGATAGAGCAGGATATCAATAGAAAAATACATACGCACCTCTAGAAGTACCATGTCAGGGAAGCAAAGGGGCAAAAGGAATGAGACATGGAATTAACATGGAGAAATGTTGCAAAGTGAGTTTATTGAAGAAGTGTTTCAGGAGCTAAGGAAACGAGACAAACTGAAGGAAAGCTGTTGGGGAAGATCAGCCTGTAGGAAGCCACATGTAAGGGAGTTTGTCTTCCTGGGCTGGACTTCAGCACACACTTAGCATTCAGTCATACTCATGAGGTTCAGAGTCCTGTTGCTTTCCCTGGTGAGAAAAGGAAAGAGAAGGATTAGACAGAGGATATTCAGTGAAGAAACCCTGTTCCTCACTCGCTGGCTCAAGTGTTAGCTTAGCATTGACTGTAGATAAAGAACAGTCTCAAAAGCCTTTTCATTATTATCATTAAAGGAAAGATGAATAGTTTCACACATTTGATACAATCCAATTGGTTTGGTGAAGTACTTTCCACATGCCCTGATAAGCTTGTGGGGAAGATTACATGCTGATGAAAATGAGTAAAATATCTTTCAAGTTAACAAACGGGAAGCCACATACAGATCACAGAAATGGGCCCTTTGTGTTTTCCCTTAAAATGCAAAAACACCCACGTCCTTGAACAAGTCATGGTGCATCAGAAATATTCAGTATATGCCCATAAGCAGTTAGTCAAAAACCCATTATGAAAACAGCCCTGCGCTCATAGCAGGTATAGGAATTGATCATGAGAGGAAGAGTTTTACTCTTGTACATACAGGTAGGCATTGCAGAAGAAACATCTGTTGCTATATGTTTTGCCATCAGAGCCACAGTGGGCCATATATTCCATGGTACACAGAGCAGAGGGCTGTTGGAAGTCCTTGCAATGCTCCTGCACACAGAAAATAGACGTGAGTCTACCTGCGAGGAAACCACATCCCATCCCGTCCCCCCCAGCATAAGGAATGACACCCCACTGAGAAATTAAATTGTAACATCATAATAGCAAACTCAGTTTCCTCCTGGTGGCAGATGCGATCTTTTACTATTCCTTCTCAGTGCCACATCTTTTTCTGCACTGTTACAGAGCAATGGGATAGATATTGATTATGACCAGTAAGCACACCACCGCTATCCCAATTCCTAACCCAGAGCAGAGGACAGTCCCCCATGAGTGTAGCAGGCACTGGACCTCACTCTTAGTTCCCATCCTTTCCCACTCACTTTCGTAATATCCTCTTCACAGCGTCCATTCTTTCTTTTGCCAACAATGGCCTGACGCTCCCTGGAGGAAAGAGAAACCATTGTTGCCACAACCCTCCCCATTACAACCACAGTGCAAGAACAAACCTCACTCCTACACAGTGCACACAGGAGATTTTCAGATAAATTTGCTTGGCACTGCCCACACATCACTAACAAGAATATGCGCTTATGGACCAGGCATGTGTCTTCTGGAATAACATTCTTCCCAGCTGACGTGTCTCCCTTTGCGGGGCTCTGGGGTTGAACACCCGTGTCAAACACCAACCGGGGGGAGCAGGAAAATGGGGGTAGACAGGCAGGACCAATTCAGCACAGGGCTTTAGGGGGAGCCCTTGCACACTACTTGACATTACAGATCCAACCACCACCGCTGTGAATCCCCCAGGGAGAATGACTACTTACAGGTTGTTGGCACACAGTGTACACTCGCTGGCGTAAGTGACACCATCAGTGCCACAGATGGGATCATAGATCATGGTGCAGGCCATCAGCTGTCTGCCATCATTCAGCGTGGAAACTGGGTACTGGCTGCAGTCAGGCTGGGGAACAAAGACACAGGCTCAGCTCTGCGTAACCCCCATGCTCATGCTTCTGCCCTTTGGTGTCTGCCACAGGACAAATTATGGTTATACATTAAGTCGTTCTTCATGGAAAACTAGCAATTTCCTTTCATAGTCTTATGCTGGAGAAGACTGAATCAAGGCTTGGAGGTAGACATTACTCATTCAGCTTTGTATTTATCTCGATGTCCCTATACTTTGCTGAACAGACATAATAGGATATTGCAAAATGCAGCTCAAAAATAATCTGCAAATTAAAATGGCATGATTTATGTACATCCTGCAAGAGGGCCGACTGTGACCAAGGTGTTTTTCATGGCCCACAAGAATGGATCAGATGTGCTGACAGGCCTTTTGTTGCAACAGGATGGCTCCGAGTGCTGAAATCTGCCAACAGAACTGACAGCAGCTGAAGCTGATTTACACCAGTTGCAGAACTGGCCTTGTATTTAGCACTCCCAGTTTCTCCAGTGTGAGCTCTTCCTCCCTGATTTATGTATCTCACCCAGTCTGAGCACAGAGCACACTCAGGAAACAAAGGAACGACATTTCATAGTTTGTTTGTATAGAAATGAAATATCTGACTCGGGCTGTTGACTCTTTCAAACACATGCTAATGAGATGGCTTTGTTCTTCAGTTCCCCAGAGAGCGTAGATAGTTTAGAGCTGGCCAAATATAGCTAAACTGGTATTTTTACAAGATTCATTGTTGGTATACATTAGATTACATTGCATTTACAATAAAAAACCAGAAAGTGGTTTGAATGCCCTGGTACATTAGGTATCAGCATGCAAAACACAGGCAATTTTCTAATCTTTGCAGAACATCCTTTTGTAAAACGCAAGCTTCCAGAAGGCACCAGCTACCCTGGGCCCTCTGCATCCCCCTCCTGTATTGCCAAAACAGACTGCTCAGTCCCGGCGGCAGCTATGACTGCTGTGGGAGAAGGATTTCTTCTTGTAAAGCCTTAAATCATTTATGCTACCTGTCTCATAAGTCATTCCTCACCTGTCCTCTCCCCTTTCTGTTCTTGACTGTGTGTAGGAAGCACACAATGTTCCTACTGCTGGGAGAGTGATATTCACCCTCAGAAGGAAGGACAGCAGAAGCTGCGATGCTGGGTGAAGGCTACACCACCAAAACCAGCAAGCATTTATTGAAGTTATGCAATCAGCCTCCACTCAAGCTCTTAGTACCTAAAGGGCTACACCTGAAGTATCTAAAGGGGTACGCGGGTATATAAATGCCTAAAAGGGGCCTCAAGAAATATGGAGAGGGACTTTTGACAAGGGCATGTAGTGACAGGACACAGGGGGAACAGCTTTAAATTCAAAGAGGGGAGATTTATATTAGATATTAGGAAGAAATTTTCACTATGAGGGTGGTAAGGCAGTGGCAGAGGGTGCCCAGAGAAGCTGTGGCTGCCCCAACACTGGCAGTGTTCAAGGCCAGGCTGGATGGGGCTTGGAGCAACCTGGTCTAGTGGAACGGGTTGGAATTTGATGATCTTTAAGGTCCCTTCCAACTCAAATCATTGTGTTATTCTTGGCTTTCTTTACATTTTACTTACTTGGGGAACTTCTTCTAAGCACCTTCCATCATGCTTCTTTGCAACATTAGCTGAAAATGCGCTGGAAAAGAAGGCAGAGTTAGAAATGCTCAGCAAGTCACTCTGTTGAGATCTCAGGGGTGACCTCCAGGCTTACGCATTGTGGGCACACAGCAAACAGTCATTGGTGTAGGTGACACCGTCTGTCCCACAGATCTCACGCAGGATTAAGGGGCAGGCTGCAATGGCTCCCTTGCTTTCGGCACTGCGCAGGTATGTGCTGCAATCAACCTGGAGAGAGAAAGTAACAATGCTGGGAGATGGAAGAGTTCCTCATCTGCAGTCTGTCCACCCTGCTCATCCAGATTTTAAAGGCTTCTGCCAGAAAATCAGAGGGGTTTTAAGTTCAGTCTTCCATTATAAATGAGTTAAGTAATTGTAGCTGGGGTTGGTATTGTCTGCTAGCAGAGGGAGGAAAGGAACAGCTGGCCAAAAAGATTCTTTTCCCTCCAGTAGTTCACATGCAAGTTTTAAAACAATCATTTAACCCAAAGAATCTGATTTTAAATGTTTGACATTAAGTCACAGTTAACTAAATCTGAGATTTTGTTTCAGCTTTTTCATAGCAGCAGCAAGAACTGTTTCACCAGCACCTGCTGAAATATCTAATTTATGGTATATAAAGTCTAACGTTTTAAATATCTGAGGATAAACAGACAAACTCATTGGAAGTCAGTCTACATGAGCTAAGCATCAATGACACTTCACTGTCATTTTGCCTAGTTTCTCCAGTGCAGTGTCTTTTATTACCCATATTTCCCATGTGGTCCAAGAGCAAATTAAAGACAGCATCTTAAAAATGTGTCTTTAGTATAGAAAATATATTGCAGTCCCTCAGGATGCATGAAATTATTTTTGGTGCTTTAGAGCTGCTCTTCATAAGCAGAATAAGTGTGTTGAGATATTATCAGCACATATTGTTACTGTGCAGGATAATAAAGCTATTTTTGCATCCATACCTGAGAGCAGATTTTTCCTGGCCAACCAGGGCAAGAGGAATATTTTAACCTGCCTGTCTAGTGCAATGGGAATCCTAGCACCAAATGAATACACTGACATCCAGCACAACCTTCTGTCTTCCTTTCTTACTGTGCTAAAAAGGGCTGCCTCTGATGATTTCAGTGCAGGGATCTGCAGCACTGGGACATTTTGTTTCTGAAGTCCTGGCCTGTTCCCATTCTCTCTTCCCCTCATGTGCAGCGCATTGGCAGCAGGCACTGTGAGTGGTCCGGGAGAGCCGCAGCGCCATCATGAGCCCTGTGCATCACCGTTAGGTGTATCCAGGAGCGCTGCGGCTGCCCTGAGCCCAGCCAGGGTCTTTCGCAGGCTGGAGAGGGAGTGGGAGATGATGTGTATTTTACAGCAGTTACACTTACAGGAGTACCTTCTGCCGTGCACCTTCCCTCATGGCTTTTCTTAATGTTAGTCCCATGTTCTCTGAAAGGGAGAAGTTGACGTTAGTGTGCTCATCAGCTAAGCCTTGTGCCACAGAAAGCAAACCAAACTCATGATCAAATATATATGATAAAGGAAGCATCTGATTGCCTAATGAAGCAACCTCTCCCGCTCATTAGTATGCACAATCCGAAGCAGTAACAGACCTATCAGGTCTTCTCACTGTGTGCTATGTAGTAGCCCCATCCACTCTTTTCTCCACCCAAATACCACAGCCTTCATAGTGTACCCAGACTGAGAGATGGCTAGCCCACAGCTTTCACAAGGAGCACAAACAGCATCAGGGGAAAAAAAAACAGGGTGACAGGGTCTTCATGAGGTGAAAGAGAAACAGAAACATACATATAGCTATGTTGGTATCAAAAGAAAAGCCACCTGAGCCCTAATCATGCCTAGTGACTCCAAAATAGAGTCCTATGTACAGTACTCACAGGTTATGGGCACAGACGCCACATTCATTGTCATAAGTGAATCCGTCTGTGCCGCAGACTGGGAGCAGGATCCTTGGACAGCGTATCCGGGCTTTACCATCCTCATATATTCTTGATGGGTACTGACTGCAATTGATCTACAACAAGCAGGAGTGTCAAACCCAGGGAAGTCTTTGTTCTCTGAGAAAAACCACCACGTAACCTCCTGCCAGGTCTTTCAAGCTGGGATGCTGAGACAACACTAGTGCTACGACTCAGTTCTCTCAAACGCAGGCTGAGTCAGTTCTGCATGAATCCTCTCATGCACAGAGGGGACCACACAGCACTGCATAGTTTGGGAGATGTGAAATCACTAGAGTGGGTATCTCAGTCAATCCCACATGCAAGATGTGCCAGAAAAGCAAAGAGAAAAAGTCCCCTTTTCATTCCACACTATAGATAGAAACAAAACACCAAAATAGTGAAGGAATTTGAACTTTGCTGACAATGCAATTGAAGAGCATCCTCAAAGGAAGATCTAAGCCCAGAGTGACCAGCTTCTACATGTATGTGGTGCCATGTTCTAGACACCAGCTCTGGAACTTCTCTGTTATATACACTCGGATCAAAACTTGTGTGCTCCATGTACCAGAATATATCCCCACCCCAAAGGTTGTAGATATGAACTTGTAATGAAAACTCTGTGCATAGCTCCCATGCAGCTCATTTGCCAGGGCTGTGCAGACAAGGAGGGCCCAAAGGACACCTGCCCCAGGACAGATGGGATCTGTAGGCATCCTCAACACAAGGTGCTGACAAGATTTAATATCAAGGGAGAAAGCCAGACTTCAGGCCAGCTCACTTTCAGAGTAGATGTAGCCTCAGGGAACCTTTCAGTTGATAGAGCCAAAAGGAGAAATATGCTTTATATTGAATACTTACCTCAGAAGTCTCCTGTCTGCATTTTCCATTATGCTTCTTGCTAACATTGGTGCTGTGTTCTCTGGAAGAGGGAAGCAATAAAGTTGAGGAGCTAAATACTTAACCTCTTGTTCAAAGTCATGTACAAAATGAAGCAAACCACAGCTTCTAGCTCTTTAGGAGTGTATCGTAATAGCTTCATTACTTTAATCATTAACAAGCTTATCACATCTTCTCATAACATGCAATTTAAAGCAATATACTGAATTATTCCTTCCTCAACTCAGTCACTGCCAAGCCCAAAGACTAATCCAAGGAGCTGCTGTCTGACTCTTGAAGGTTTCCCCTCATGAGAGCAAAGAAGGTACCATAAGGAAACTAAAGGTAAATCCAGAACCAATCCAGTTTCTAAAAGACCTGAAGAAATAGGGATAAGCAGAAATACAGATGAATGGTCTCAGGACTGCAAGGCATTGCTGGCTACTTAGGAGGAGTGCTCTGCATATTGCACTTACCCATTGTGGGCACAGATTCCACATTCATTATCATATGTAACACCATCTGTGCCACAGACTGGACTCAGGATCTTTGGGCAGGATACTAATACACTGCCATCTTCACTGATTATTGTTGGGTACTTACTGCAATCAACCTGTCAAAATAAGGAGAATTAGCTCTGCTTGAGCCCTTACTATGCAAGAAAAGTTGATGCTAAACTTTAACCTTTGACCTTTTCATTCCATATCATAGCCACCATTGTTTCTGCAACAGGACAAAGCCCTGATACAGTGAAGCTAAATCTTCAATCAGAAAGGAGCATTCTATGTTACCCTAGTTCTCTAGCAGCCAAGAAGAAGGACTAAGTTGGAGAAAGGATCCTTCAGGGAGACAAACATGTACAAAATTTCAGGCCCATTCTCATGAAAAAAAAAAAAAGCTGTCTTGGATTTAGAGGGAAATGTTTTTCACCAGCTGGAAATTTTACTAATACTGTTTTGGTTTGTGCTGGGTTTCTCCCCAGTTCTCCAGCTCTAGAATTACTTATTATTTTGGATTCCTTGTAGTTAAGCACAAAGTTTGGAAGTATATATAAAATATGATTATTTCTAAGTTGGAGAGTGAACTTTCTACATCCCAGAATTTTGGTGCTGATATAGAAGCTTCTCTTCCTGAGGCACCAGACTGTGGGTCTCGTATGAATATACAATAAACTATACTCTATAAATATGTATACTTAGTGCTCTTGTGAGTCTCATTATGGCTGTGAAAGCACCCAGCATGGGAGTTCTGATTCCCTGTTGCAATTCCTGTAATCTCCAGAGAGAAAACTGACAACCTGCACAGCATTTTGGCAAGTGAAATCTTGGGCCTCCCCTTCTGCTGGGCACAAAAGCCAGTTTAGTACAAAGGAAGTGTGTTCTGCAGCACTGCAGCTTCTCATTTCATACCCATCTCCTTTATCCTCCATCATTTTGGGGCTGATATATATGGGGTGATGCTCTCCTTGGAGCAGGGAGGGTGCAAAATCCACCCTCACTGTGCAGAAAACAAAAGCTTGGATTGGGACCCTCGTAAGCCTTGTCGTATGGTCCTCTTTCTTCCTAGGGAAATCTGTGGGGTTATCAGAATTCTATCAGCAGCCTTAAGAGATGACTTCTATTGCACTTACAATCTGAGGCTTGCATTCTCCATCATACAGTTTGGTAAGGTTGGTCTGATGCTCTCTGAAAGAAAGGAATGCTTTGGTTAGGAAGCCTTGAGAATAACTTTCCCCATAACACTCTAGGCACTGGGACAAGAAAGGAAGGTCCCACCTGCCTTGTGGGTCACTACAACTGCTTGACTTGTCTGAATGCACCGCACAGATGGTATCAGTAAATGCACAGTATTTCCATATCACACAGTAATCAAGTGCTAGGAGTAATTAGGTGTTACAAGTAACACTTTGATCTGTTCCTAGCTTTGCTGGCTGTTCTCTGCTTCTTTTGTGATTCCCCTCATGAGCACAGACAGCAAATGTAGAAGAAAACTCAGGCTGGCTGGAGAATTACAAGCAGCCAGCTCCAAGGAAACCTACAGAGACACTTGCCTTAAGACAGGCCAGTGTCTTACAGAACTGTTTCTGAGAGCCTTAACTATCACTGATTATCCACAAGGACATTCTATGCACAAAACTTACGCATTATAGGCGCAGATCCCACATTCGTTGTCATAAGTGAGGCTATCTGAGCCACAGACTGGTGTCAGTATCCTTGAGCATGCTATCAGGACTTGACCATCAACTACACTGCTTTGGTACTTACTGCAATCAATCTGTAAAAAGAGCAGGAATAGAGAAAAAACAAGTACACATTTTTGATATAAAGATATAACACTCCTACAAAGTCTGCTTACTCTCCCTCTGCCTTTGGGAACCAATCCAGCATCAAACTAATTCCACTAACAAAAACAGAAGCCAGAGTCATGGATGCATGGAAGCAGAAGTCAGGAATGCTATCCTGCTGACAAAAAAAAAAAAGGCACAGCAAGCACTGTGATTTGGGTTTTGTGAGGCCCTACATAAGATACTGCTAGAGCTATTCAGGTGGTGAGATCCAGCCTTCAGACAACACATTTTTGTTTCATTCCCAGTTACAGAGGCTAGAAGTCTGAGTTAGAAAAGCACAGAGACATGGTACCAGATACCCCATAAAAAACCCTCTCAGCTTTGATTATCATCAGATTCCTGTTGGGCTATACAGACTAGGTGTGCATGTTCTGTTTTCCTTTTGTGTCATGTTTGAAATGTCCCCTTTTACAACCAGCTGAAGACTTCCATGGACTTTATCTTACCGTAATAGGTTTCTGCTCACATTCTCCATCATATGCCTTCTCCACACTGTCATTGTGTTTACTAGAAGAAAGCAGACCTGTGTCAGGGATTACCGAGCATCATCTTGAGGCTGGTAGTGTCAGCCACCCAGCTTCTAACTCACACTCTCTGCCCAGTCCCCCTGTGGTGGGTGAAGCTGCCATCTTTACCATGAGCCCCTTGCCCTGAGGCTTCTGCTAGGTTTCCAGCAATACTCACTGGTTGTGGAAGCAGATCCCACACTCGTTGCTGTATGTGGTATCATCAGTGCCACAGACTGGGTTTATGTTCCTTGGGCAAGCTACCCAGACTGTCCCATCCTCACCAACGCCATTAGGAAACTGGCTGCAATCAACCTGGGGAAGCAACACAGAATCAGCCCCAGTGCTGACTCCCTCAGCCTCCCACCCCGCAGCCACAGCACCCGCAGCTCCTGACACAGGGTAAGTAAGACATGTTATTTTGAAAGTGCTCAGGCAGTCAGGAGGAGTGAATCTAAGGAAGTTCTGATTAAGCTTTCCTGCCAGGTCTGGACATGGAGGAAGGATTGCTGTGTGTGAGACAGTGCCTAACGAAGGCAGGTGATAACTGGGAGCCCAGCTGTATGCCAGAGCCCCTCAGCTCAGACTCTGATCACTTCAAATCTTGCTGCACTCCCTGATGAGTTACAGGAGTCTTGTAACTGCGTGGGAAGAACCTACAGATAAATCCATCGCACAGACCCTGCTGTTTTCCTCTCTGTGACGCAGGTACAGGAAACCTATGCAGGGAATACAGTTCTGCAGGTCTTACTGTATAGAAAAAATGATCAGAATCAGTGTTTGATGCTTTCAAGCACATCATCTTAAGGCAGTATTCCTCATGAGGAGGTAACCTACCGCCTTTGGCTTGGAGTAATTACATTATGTCTAAGAGTTAATATAATAGGATCGTATAATTACTTCCCACTTTCTTCATTTTATTTAATGAACTGAAAATACTGGGGAAAAAAAAAAAAGAAAGGGGGGAATTTTTCTCATGAAATTGCCAATAGCATCCAATCATGGCAAATATTATTTGAACAATCAAATTTGCATTAGATTTAATCCACTTGCTCATCAGGTATTTACATACTGTTTCTGTTTTGCCAGAAACCTGCAATAGAAGAGAATAAATAAATCTGTAGCTCACCTGAACTCCAAAGGCAATCTCTGAATGAAAATAATGGGAAAAAAAATAATCAAGTTATTGATATGCAGAGAAGGTCTATGCAAATCTTTTAATTAAACTGCTAAATTCAGTGACTGTTTCTGTCTAATTTATTGGGTTTAGTAAAATATGGAGGTTTACATTATGCCACTAAACAGTCACAGCATGCTTTAAGAGTTACTAAATAAAGTTCCATTGTACTTTCAAAGGGAAAAAAAAACAGGGGAAAGCACACATATTAATCCATCCCCAAGATGCTACCGGAAAGCTATACAGGTACTCTAAGTTCAGTACTCTTGGATTTTTAATCCTTTCTAAGGGATTTTTTTATATTTAACTTCAAAAAGTTTGGGCATTTGTATTTAAGATGACTGCTGACCACTGGCACTGTTCATCTCCAAACACATCCTTCTCAGTTGCCAGGAGTGGGCATAGTAAACTTAGAGAGCAATCCTAGAGATTACAGTTTGCATTTGTATTGGATAACAATGCCATTTTTAACAGTTTTACTTTGCCCTTATACGCAGTACTCCCATGTACAAGCTGCTGCCCTGCACTAGGACTGCTTATCAGCAATTTGCTCCTGCAAACCAAGAAGATGAACAGTCATCTGTATGAAGTTTGCTGAAACCTCATTCTTGAAGTCTAACTTTTTGCTACAGTCTCTCAGGAAGAATATTTCTCCATGAAATAAAGGTTCTCCTCCACATTACAAGCCCCAAATGCTTTTACAGAAATTAAAATTCAGCTCTGATTCAGCTATATCGATCTCTGCAATATCCCAGCAAATACTCACCTAAGCAGCAACAAAGGGCTAAAGCAGCCTTCACGAAAACCCCTGATATCTTCATGGCAGACAGAGATACCTCTCCACTGCAGCCTGCTAGCTCTTTGTGTGGGAGAGGAAGATTGCAGGTAGGAACAGGAATATATAGCATGCCACGATACCAAGTGGTCCCACCTTATTAGGTAATGCTCCAAGCCTGTCATCATCAGTCAAAGCCAAAAAATATATTTACCCAGCCCTAGATTTCTAGCTAATGATTGACACAAGCACATATACCAGGAAGGGGCCTTTTGTGTGACTTGAGGGGAGTGTGGAACGTGCCAGGATGCCTCTCCTCCTGAACAGGTCTGCCCCATCCCTAGGCTGCCCCTTGCACAGCTGCAGCACATGGCAAGCTCACATCAAACCTGCAACTGGGTAAATGCAATTCTCCTCCTCTATAGTTTTCAACTGAGCTGCCAGCCGATAGCCAAACCCCTCATTACTTAACCTCAGAGCATGATTTTGTACTCTTCGTTGCAGTATTTCATCCCAGTTTGAGCCCAGGCAATTTCAGCCCAGAAGGTCACCCTGTGCTCTGTGGGAGAAATCCTGCTCTTCTCCTGTTTTAAAAATCTCAGCAGTGCTCTGCCAGCTTTCTCTGTAATACAGCAAGGAGCAAGAATACTAAGTTTGCTTCTAAAATCCATCTTTTTTGGCTGTTCCCTGCTAATTGTCATGGTACCCTCTGCTCATCTACTGCCATCTCCCCCATGGCCAGTTCCTGACCCACCTTGCCAAGCTTAAGTGACGCCATCCCACAGGGCAGCAGGCCAAATGCTTTTGATGTTTGCATAGACTAGATGTACTGTATTTCCTTTATCTAGGAAGTCAGCCAGCTTTGCAAGGATTGATATTAGCCCACGCATGGTTTCCTTCGTGAAAATTCATTGTGTACATTATCCCTTTATGCTTTACATCTTCAGTTTTCTTCAAACTTCTCCTGAAGGTTTGCCCACTATTAAAGTAATGGAACTTAGATTGGTCCTTGACACTTATTTTTTTTTGGCCTTTATTTAAGGAGATTTTTGACAATTCTTTGGATTGGTCTCAATCCCAGGCTTCTTAATCCAAATCCTAAATTCTCCAAATTTCTCACTAACTTTTAACCTTTCAAATTCTGTACTTGCTAATCAAAATCCTTACTTACAGGTCTATTTTTGACATAACTTAAACACAGTCAGTTCATGTTGAATCATCCCAGTTTTATTTTCTAGGAGAAAGGCATTTCCAACATCTTTCTTACTTGAAAAATAAATCCACAATAACATGATTTTGGGGATTACCTAGTGGAAAATTTGATTTGCTTTCATACCCAGGAGCTCTGCTAATATTAGTAATTTGCAGTGTGCATCTGCAAAACTGAAGTATCCCCATATACCAACATTTCCAGCTATGTTAATCTCTAGTGACATTACAAAGATCTCTCTTCATCTATCTTATTTTCATTTCTTCTCCCTGATATTCAGCCCCAGTGCCTCCTGCCCTGTCCCTTATTTCATTTCCACCAAGTGTCAAGGACTCCAGACTTTTGGACCAATGCAGGCCTCACCTATAAAGACCTCTTTTCATCCTGATTACAATATCCATCTCTAAGGACTTATTCCTGCCAAGACTACCATCCATTAATGCTTCCTGGCTGAGGAAAATGTATCTTGACAACTTAATTGCCAAACTCTGTAAAAGCTGTCATGGTCAAGCAAATTCCTGCCAGTGTCCACAGAGATGACACCTGAACCTTATCAGAAAGGAGATGTTATTTGCAAACCAAATCTGCAGTTAAAATAGATCGACTCAGTATGTTCTGTCAAGATCAAAGTCATTCTCTTCCGGCTATGTTATTAAATTTGGGGAATAGTTTGCAATAGAAGACAGATTAAAGGGACGGAAGAGCAAACACCTATCAAGGATCTAGAGTGAGAACTGGGATCTAGACTATATCACCACAGCTATAGAATGTGCCTGCTGTCCTCCATGTCAGCCAAGGCTCAGTTTTGGGCTTCTGCCCTGTGCACAAGGAAGATCAATGCTGTGACCCTACAAGCAAGTCACCTGCTTCACAAACAGCAATTCAGCAGTTTTCCCCACCAGCTGTTTATCCATCAGGACAGAGCCTTTCGGGACCAGAGCACAAGGTGCAGCATGTCCCTCCCAGGCAGGACAGGGAGCTGCAGGAGAGGAACACCTTTGGTTGTCCCCATATGTTTACACCTTTGTGTTTGTGCAACCCCTCCTGCAGTCACGCTGTGTTAACATCTACCTATTTACCCCTCACCAGCCATGCCAGGAGAAGGAGGCTCTGCAAAGCCTATCATCTGGCCAAGCAGCCCTGGGCACGAGCACTCTGCTCCCTTCTTCTGCTGCCTCTCCAGGTTACCTCTGGTACCCTCTAGTGAATCATCTGTCACTATTTCTGCAGGATTTTACTGGCACTGGCCAAGAAAGGGAGCGACCCCTTCGAGGCCAGAAGGTGGTAAAGCCAACTCACCTGGGTTCTCAGGAATATATGCAGAAATTGTCCATGCTTCCCATCCTCAAACCAAGTGTGTTTTTGTTACTAGCCCTAACACTAAACTGTCTGTTTAGGGACCTTCAATATCAAGGATCAGGATTTGTAACTTCCAAGTAGTTACATTTATGTCTATTTGCAGTGGATAATTTGAGTGGAGTTGCTCATACCATTGTGCAGTGGAAAGCATTGAACACTGTTTTGTTGCAGTAGCAGTGGAAGGGCTGTGCAATGGGAGGGCTCCTGCCAGCAGACTGGAGCAGGAAGATCCCAAGGAAAGGGACCGGACACAAGCTTCCTGTAGCAGGAACAGCCTTGCAGGAAAAGACAGAGGTGCTAACAGATGCCAAACAGGAGCCATAGAGGAGAGAGAGACACCCATTCACTGGTCCCCAGGGTAAAAGCAGATGGGCCATAGAGCAGAAGTTGTGATAATCAAGGCAAATAATGCTAAAACCCCCAGGTACTCTTACACAGCGATTATTTAGTGGGATTGAACATCATAGGGATGTAGGGAGAGCCAGAAAAGAGCTCTGCAGCAGTCCCAGAGTTGCTTTACAGAGCAAATGCCATCAGGCTCTCATGTCACAGCTCAGTTCTTAAAGCAAATGCCTCCCAACTGCAGGATGCCTGGCACTGTGTACTATAGCAGATCACAAGAGCTCCCCTGGCCAGAGCACACCGTGCTGCCACTCACAGGCTCTCCCTCCACCTTGGCTGTTAGACCAGCAGGGATGTGGTGGGCAGAATCACAAGGCTCCAAATCGACAGGGCTGCAGAGGACTGAGAAACACCACAGTGAGTTCAAGGTCTGCTGAGGCACCTGCCAGAGTCAACAACCTTCCCTATACACCATAAGCAGCATTTGCACGTCCTGAAGAATTGCATAAATAGCCAACACTTTTTATGGGAGAGAGAAAAGTAAGCAAAAATCAAAGGCAGGAGACTCAAGGTCCCTGCAGAGAACAATTTAGTTCAAAACCCAAGCATGCAGAGAGGCCTGGAGACCAAAGCTCTTGAGTCATAATGCCAGTTCTGCAAAACCTCAGAAACTTCTGTGAGCCGCATGGGGTCTGTAGTTACTGGCAAAAGACGCCCTTAATAAAGCATAATTTACAGCAAACTAAAGAATCCCCAGAGTGTTGGTACCTTTCCAGTTTTGTAGAGGACTGTTTTGGCCTCATCATTGTATTAGAAGGCAACACAAAGGGTAACCAAGAGCAAACGGAAAAGAAAAGGGAATAAATCCCCAACACACCTTGAGCTTTTGCCTCCTCCTCCCCAGGAACCTCATAGAAATAACATGCGGCATCACTCACGCATTGCTCCACCGCACACAGTGCTGCTCAGGACAGACATTATTGGTGAGCCCTTAGAGCCATCTGCAAAAGGAGGTTGGAAGCAAGAAGGGACTGATCAGGCAGGCTGCTGAGAGCAGGAAGGAGTCAGCATTGTTACCTCTAGTAGAGCCATGAACAACAGCGGTTTTAGGTAATCAGGGTCCTGCACCACCTCAGCAGACAGGTTTGGAATCTGATTAATGATCCCTTATCACCAGCTGTGATTTTTGTGGAAGATAATTTCTGCTGGCAGCAGGAGAAACTCAGAAGGTGATCAAATACTGGTACAAAAGGCTAGTGAGGAACCTTCTTCATCAGCTCATTGCTTTTGGAGCACGGTAACGCAGGGTTTATGAGTGATTATTTCAAAACTTAAATGCTTGAAATCACTACAAAACATAATAGCCTTTGAGTGCGCTGATTTTCATTTGCAAGAATTTAGCCGCAAATTGTGCACTGCTTTGATAAAATCATGTAGCTGTCCCTGCACATGATTTTAGCTGGAATCAGCGAGCAGAAATCATCATAGAACATTTTTACTATCTGATATTCATCATTCCCAGGCTGCATAAATAACATTCAAGAATTTACTTGTTTCATCGTAGCTCAAAGGCAAAAAACTTTCACATCCACCAAAAGAGCTAACCAGGACCAAACTGGTGACTTTGCCCCTGCATGACTGTACTTAATGAGGGGATTTTCCACGTAGCAATAGGTGTTCATAATTTATTTCTAAGTCATAATATTTGCTCACATTAAAAGTCCGCAAATAAAATATTAACACCTATTTATGTTGGTCTGCTGATAATAAAATCCAATTTTATTATCAGCAGAAATAAAATGTAACAGGTGCGTAAGCATTTTGAGAGCTCAAAATCAATTCTCATTAGCTGCAGTAGAAAAAAAAGAATTTGATAACTTCATTGAAAAAGTAAAATCCATGTCTTTGGTGGGAGAAAAAGTAATTGATATTAGGCAAAATCATGCCAAAATCTGAAAAAAAGTCACTGTAGCCTTATCTGCAACAAAAAGTGTTTACATATTGGGTCACAGCTAAAATGGACTCAAACACTGTCTGTGTTCATTCAAGGTCTTCTAGAAATGTTCTGCCATAAAGTTTAGACAAATAAAGAACATATTTGCTTTAAGTATCAGCTATAAAGTACAGGAAATGCATGCAAACTGCTAGCAGGCTTCGGTTAACCCGCCATCACAGTCTTCTGCTCTGCAAATCTCACCCCATTCTCAGATACGTTGTCACCAGCAAGCCCCTTAGCTCAAAGACCTGGCTCCATCTTAAAACAGTTTCAGATATAAATGACTTAGAACTGTGTGTTAATCAGTTACATCTCGGAACAATGATACTTTGCATTAAATAGCTGAAGTCATTCAACACCCTGGAACTTCCCTACTTCATCTTCCCCAGCACCAGGACCCAGGAGGAAGGACCTCTCTCCCTTCAAGATGGGGGTGAACACTGGCTTAGCCCTTGTACCTACAGGGTCTGGTTTGGGAGAGGAAGTTCAGGCCAAAGCAGGAGGGTGACCAAGAAGTGCATAGTGAAGGTCCACAGGCCACCAAGATGGCTTCTGCTTAGCCAGCACTGCCTCAAGGACATCAGTACTCCTGCACCCTCAGAGCAAGAAATCCTGCTGGACAAATTCACACCTCCAGTTCCCAGAGACCTTCTCAGCTGCCTCCAGCTCCAGCTTCACCGGGGCAGGACTCCGCACACCATCCAACGTGATCCATCAAGGTATATATACTTCCACAGCTGCTCAGAACAAAGTGGTCTGGATTTCCCAGTGCCTCAGATGAGGATGCTGGAAGAGGACACTTATTGCAACAGCTAAACTGCCAGCCCAACATCTGTAGTGCTTTACAACCAGTTTTCCTCTGTGAGTTTCCAAATGTAAACCAATCAAAATCTCAAAACAACCCTCTGAGGTAGGTAAGTTATCTTTTAATAACTGTTTTACAGACAAGAAAAAAGTGCTGAAAGGGTGGTGAAGTGATTGACCCAAGACCCCACATTGATTTGGAGAGAACCTAATCCCTGGTCCCTCCTCACAAAACCCCAGACCATGCTCTTCCTCCTTGGGTCCAACATCTTCACTGAGTATTTACAGCAGCTGGTGCACCCCAGGGGCCTCTGCACTTACTTATTGCCTAAGGGACATGCAGTGTAAATCTGGAGAGGGGACTGGTGTGTCCCTCCCATGGGGCTCAGTGAAGAAAAGTGACATGAAGATGCTGAGTTATCTTTATTGTAGAAGCACGTTAAAGACACAGCGAGGCAGCAGAGACCGCGACGGCGCGCGTGGGGCAGATCTGGGAAGACACCGCTGCATCCCCACAGCCCTTTGCCCTCCACCTGAGCAAGACAGGGCCCATTGGCCGCAGATGGGGATGAAGACAGCTCTGCAGTCCTGGGGACTCGGCAGCTCTCCTGATGCTCAACATCATCTCTTCCTTTACTTGCCCTAGGGAGACAGGGGAAGACAGTTTATTACTATAGTCCCAGAAAGTGGAGGGACCTGAAAGGACTATGTGAAAACCTTAACGCTGAGGCTTCCACACTCTGTAGGGGTTCTAGGCCACCCCTGCCTCCCCATGATGGGGGACAGCAGCATGCTCCTCTGTCAGTGTCCTTCCCAATCAGCAGGGATTGGAAAACCAGAGCAGGGCAAAAGGAATGGGTAGGGCCCACCACCACAGCACTAGAATGTTTGCATGTTCCCACGGGCTCAGCCCCACCATGCCCTGGCTGTGATAAGAGGGAAAAGCACTCTGCAAGAGCCCTTTGCACCATCTCTACAGCCTGTCCAAGAACAGCAGGACACTCCAACCCTTGTGAAACACAAGCCCCAGAGGACAGACTGGACAGAAGGGAGTAAATCACTGCCAGTCTCGGTACCTTCGGTCACAGCTGATCCCTGGTGTTTGCTGGCAGTCTGAGCTCCATTACTTCTGGAAAGAAAGAGCAAAAAATAAGTCCACCCCCAAGCATGACCACTTCTGTGTGACACTTGCCAAGCATTAGTATCAGTGTGACAGCCCCTTTGGTTAGTTCAGCAGCCACATGGAGCTACAGCAGAGCCTGGCACCAGGGTAGGCAGGCTGGGTCACTGCCAGCCTAGGAAAACAAGACTGATTTCAGCCTGAAGCTAGGTGGTTTCCACACCTACTATATAACTGGGAAAGGTCCCGCTTTACACCTACTCCCCCCTTCCCCCCCCCCCCATTCCACCATCTGAAAAAGAAGCATTATGAAACAACAGGCATTGTAAGAAAACCAGGACTTGTCCACTGCAAACCTGGGAGTTGTCTGTTTGTTAAGAAACAGATTGTTTTAAAACAGAGAAACTGGATATTCCCTTTGTTCCCTGACCTGTTGACTAATTGGTGACTATGGATGGATGGATCTTAGAAAAACCTTAGAACAAATACAGGAACCGCAAGATACGCAGCATTGAAAGTGAAATGTGCTGGAAAACCCCACAATTAGTTTATCCACATGACATAGCCCTGCAGGACCTCCTGGCCAGCTAGCTTACCAACAAAGATATCTAAACCCAGGACTCAAACCTACATTTATCTTCAGTAAAGCAGAACAGGATCAAAGGAATTTGGTCATGGCACAGACCTCCCAAGGAAGGTGGTGAGCCTGAATTCTGGCCAGCCTGAGGCCCCAGGGACAGGATATCCCTGCATGCAAGGTTTTCCACCACAGCACTGTACAGATACACCCTCTGGTGTCAGATCCCTCTCAAGCCCCACTCCTCTCACCCTTTTCTACAAGCTTCCCCCCCCGAAGGCAATGTGGTCACCAGGCAGGTAGTGTGGAAATCCAGTAGGAGGTTTCCCCTCAGGAATGGATGCAGACACTGAGCTGCAAAGGGACGAGGTGACTTGGACACACATTTTGTCAGGCAACAAAATGCTCTCCATGGATAGTTTCAAAACACAACTCAAGGAAATATTACATTTTGGAGGTAACAACTTCTTATCTTCCCCCAAAGCTTAAAGAGGGGCCTTTGCATTTTCATTCTGCACATTGCAACTGTCTAAAACCATTTGTGATGCCAAAAGCACTGCTGGAGCTGGTTTCCTCTGGGTTTAAGTAGCATATATTAAGTGCCTGACTCTTCAGCAGAAAGAAGAATTCATCATATTGAAAGTGACCATGAATTTCAGCGCTGAAAATAACATTGCTCTGTTTGTCATTCAAAAGCTTCTATAAATTTCTAGTCTGATTCTTCGGGTGACATAATATACATAAGTAAAACAATCCATCGTGCATGGGGGTTTGTTTCTCTTGCCCAAAGGAAAAAGCTTATCACTTTCCCTTTTAATTGCATTCAACTCTCCTCGGAATACTTAACACAGCTACAAGCTGTCTGACTTTCAGTAAATGGCGTATTCCTCTAATTGCAAAGGCTTGAGAGCTGTAACAGCTTGATAAAACACAGAACAGCACGGAATCCCAGACCAGGCACAGTTTTGTGGGAACCCCCTCTGGTTTTCAGCTGCACAGTACGCCCAGTCTCATCTGTCTTTGGCAGCACAAGCCACAGGCTTGCATAATGCCTGGTCTCCCTGTGGCCCCAGAATACACAAGCCAACAGTGGCTCTATCACACTAAAGGCTGAAACAGAAAGGCCTCCACTATGATCACAGGCAAAATAATTTCTCTCTGCACTGCAATTTATTCAACTTTCTCAACAACAGAGAGCACTCTGCTGCTTTACAGAAGAGAGAAAGAGGAGCTGGGATGTTTACTTCCTAATGTTTTGGGGACCTGCAGGCATCCTGACAGCAAGCAGAGGAAGGCATGACGTGACCCTATGGCATGATGGTTACCCCGCAGAAAAGCTCTTTGCTGCCTACAAGCACCTTGATAGCAAACTTGTATTCAGAAGCAAAAGCTCCCATCCAAAACTTTACAGAACTTCTCTTTGGCTAGCTCAATGTTTTCATTCTCTTCGGGGAGCAATTTTCAGTATTTCCCTCAGGATTAATATTCAGTTTCTCAAGAGTTCAAGCCAATACAGAGGATGCTCCTCTCAGGGCACTGCAGGGCATCCTGCACACTCAAGAGACACAAACTGGGAAACCCTGGCAGCAAATCAAACTGCTGGAGACTGACGAGCTTCCATTGGTGGAAAGACAAAGTACAGCTGATGAATGTTTAACTCATCTGCTATGTGGGATCACACAAGATGTCAAGGCTCAAGACCTTTCCCAAAAGCGTGCCACCTAGTGAATAATTTTCATTTCCCAGCCATCTCCCTGGGTATTATTTGGGAAAAGAGCCCTTTATGGTTCACACAGTTCTGGTCTTTCTGTCCTCACCAAAGTCCCAAGAGGAAAGCCAGACGTTTTCTCAGAAATGTCACACTCCTACCATACAGCCCAGGTTATATATTAAAGCCAAGTGTGAACCTGTATTTAAACATCTGGACCACAAGCACTCCACTCTTGGGGCTCTAATGATACCATTGCAGGTGCAGGGACCAGACTGGCTTCCCGTCATGCACTTGGAGTGAGAAGTGGGGTGCTATACACAGCAAAGATGCACTTTGGTGATTTTCTCCACCTCTCAGCAACATCTCACCCCAGAAGAATTTAAAAAAAAGAAAGAAAAGAGGAGATGGAGTGCTCCAATGCTTTTGGTACAACAGAGCCCTCCCAGCCTGCAGGATGCCCCGAGCTGACCCTGACAATAGCAGTGTGCTGCACCAGGTGACTGAAGAGCAGTTGCAGACCACAGCTTTAACCTGTTGGTTCAGTAACTTGTTCATTCAATTAAGCTGTTGGTTACCCTCCCTGCAGGGTCTAGGCCTGACAACTACTTCTCATTTTTCACTCTCCATTGTGGCTCCCCGGATCAGGTCCCCACAAGCCGAGATGGTGCTGGCAGGAGAGTTTCACAAGGGGAAAGAAGAGATTGATGTTTCCCCAGCCCAGCCATGGCATGCCGCTTACCACTTCAGGAGCAGGCTTTTTGCATTCACCTCGATAGTTTACCGTGATGTAGTTTGAAGCTTTCCTGCAAAGTGAGGACAAGACATTGCTTATTATTCACTTGCAATGCCACAACACTCTGCCATCAGGATGACATTCCTCTGTGGGCTCCTTAATACTTTGATGCTACTTCCAATATGATGGCATTTATTAGTCCCCAAGCAATCTTACAATCGGGCAGAAAGGGAATAGGGGACTCTGGAAACTTGTGTATCTTAATTAGCTGTCATCAGATTAATCTCAAGCATTTTGATCTATGTTTGCTTAACAGCAAGGCACCAAGGACACACTTGATAATGAGTCATGATATATCAAAACAAACACTGTGCTGCAAAAGACACTCGGGAATGGTGGATGGCCCTGTATTACTGAAATCTCTCCGCCTACTCACATGGCAGCTGAACACAAGTCACATTCATTTTTGTATGTTTTCCCATCAGTGCCACAGACTGGTTCTGAGGATTTGCTGCAGAAAATCCTTCCACCCTTTACCCCGTGCAGAATTCGATCACAGTCCAGCTGAAGAGAGAAAGAAATCACATTTGGCGCTGGTTCACTTGCATGACCCTCCTCTATGTGACTTAAAAGCACTTACAAACCAAGCCTTTCCATGGGGCCCCTCTGCCCTGGAGCAGGTCCAGCACTCCTCCAGCAATGCCAGGCTTGTAGAAGATAGTGTCTCTTGCTGGACCGGCCAGCCAAGCTTTTAGGGACAGAGCCTGCCCCGCCTGTCACAGGCCCGCTCATCAGATTTGCCTTGCACAGAGCAGGTTTATTTCTCTCACCAGGGATCCACAAGAAGATGAGAACTGCTGCCTGACCCTAGTCCTTATCAGGGCCTTGATGCTGTTTCATCTCCAAGAACAAAGACAAAACCCATCAGCCGAAATTAAGGAAAACCCTCTCCAGCAGCCTCGCGCTGCCTGAGGGTGGTGAGACACGCAGCACAACTTCTGACACCCACTGTATGAAGAGACACAAGCAGATACGAGCAGCTATGACTAATTAAGGGTGCCCTCTTGTTTCCTCTTGAGCACGACAACGAGAACATTTAGACACAGCTTTCCTTACAAGCCACACGTGGCACAACCAGGACAAACTCCAAGAACGAAGAGCCCCTTCGGGAACCAGAAATGCCTCTCACACTTAGATGCCCATGCTACAAGCATGCCGGAATGGGTATTGGCAGAGTCATAGCAAATTTCAAACAGCAGAGGTCAGAGATACTGCAGCCTGGCACACACACATCCCCTTCCTCAGCCTGGTCACCCACCGCTGCTCCGGGTGTTGAAAAACAGACCAAGGAGGACTGACTAATGGGTTCCCATCTCTAGGAGCTACAGAACATGGTGCAACAACTGCAAATTGTGCAATCAGAACAGAAATGCATCTGAGATGGAGAGGACATTCCTCCCCCTGTCCCACCTGGAGATGCCGTATTTAGCTCAAAATGATGGCTTATCAGCAGTGCTACAGAGCAGGAAGCCCCAGAGGCAAGGAAGGTTTCAGACCAGGTGGCATAGGGAGGATGGTGATGTTGGGATGCTGTGATAGCACCTGCTAGTTAAGCATCACTTGCTAATTCCATTAATGTGTTGCTTCCTCCCTCGTCTGGGTAATTACGGATGACGTGAAAGCAGACAATGCTGACCTTTGCAGTTCTCTGCTAGATGCCTTCCTACATGCCAGACTTTGCTACCCGCAGCATGACCCGTGTGCCTGCATTACTGCCACCCCACCGCAGCCCAACACATCATCGATCCCAGCAGCCAGTGCCACTATCCCTTTGGCACTTAGGAATTCCCGTGACAAAGCCCACAGGTGGCCCTGGAAAGAGGAGAGGAGGAGATTTGCTCTCTGAATCACTTCTTGTCAATCAGGCTCATCAGCATCCACTCCTCCTCCGGTGCTACCAGGAAATACCACTAAGCGCTTAAGCACACTGGCATTGTTACACCTCATGCCTCCTCTGGAATGCACCAAAATTGCTGTACCTGCAACACCTACCAGGGTTTTTAACTCAAATATCCCTTTACTATAAGTAGTCAGTGGAAAAGGCTTCACAAAACGTTAAGGCAGTTTGTAGTAAGATCCACAAAAACACATTTTCTCTCCCTTCCAGAATGTTAATTAAAGCAGTCTATGCAAATGCTAGAGGGGTTAAAATATCAGGTAGTATTTTTAGTCATCCTAGCCCTTGACAACACCCTATAGCAGCGAGATCCACGGTTTGGTCTCCCTTTTGATGGTAACTTATTTTTACTTATTAGTTTCATATTTTCCACTTTTAGCTCTGTTGAAACTATTGCATTTTCATGGAGACAAGGGACAGCAGACACCCCCATCTTCCTCCCACATTATTCCATACACAGGCATCATCTATCACTCAGTGTTTCCCCTTTTAGCACTCCTTCCTTCTGCCAATCTTGTCCTCATCCCCTGGTCAGCTCCATCACACTGTTCTGGCCATGGCCTTTAACTCAGCACCTTTTCAGCATGAGGAGAGTGGCACTCCTCACCCCACTTTCACTACATGTGGGGCAGGCACCCAGCCTGAGGTCAAGATCAACACCCCCATAGCTGATGTACTTCCATAAGGAGCAAAGCCCAGAAGCAAAACTGGCTTAGGAGGGGCCCATATGGGCACATCCAGCCCCACTCCCTTTCCCTCTGCTTCCGTACTGTGTGATATAGGAGCTAGCATTGGCGTACAGATGATTCCACTCGTTCAAACCCTTCCAAGAAGCTTTAGGATCACAGCAAGGAGGAGCTGCTGGGAAAGGAGCTGGTAGGGACTCAGCACTAGCAGAGCAACCCATGGGAGCAGTCCCCGTTTCTGCCTATGCAGATGCCACCCGAGATGCAGGAGGTGGGATTACCAGCCGGTAGGCATCGGTGTCCCTGCTCTGTGTCTTGCGGCCAGGTGCTGTCTTGCAGTTCCTACCGCTCTGAGCTGTGTTTCCTTCTGGGCTGGAAGGGAGGAAGAGCAGAGAGACAGCTCATCACACCGCCTGTCCTGAGCAAGGGGAGCACAGTGCAAACCCACCCTCTCCACAGACTCCCACCCTCTTCACACACCCACTGACAAAGGAGAGGGTGAGAAACCCCTCAGTCACATGCTAGCAGGGAGGCAGCAGGACAAACCTTGCCCTGCGCTCAGCCCAAGTGCCTCCCCTCCCCAGGGCTCTGGCATCACTTGGTGGATGGGGAGACAAAGGAATGGCACCAGCTAAAAAGTAAGAAATCTCAGAGGTCCCCAGCAAAGGCTCCAAAAAAACAGCAGCTGGGTCCTGCTCAGGTCCAGCAGTTACAAAACAAACAGAAGTGCCTGACCAGTGCCAGAAAGCACGTGGTACACCAGGTGCTGACTCCAAGCCAGCGGGTGAGGGTGAGCCAGGGCCAGGCAGACACGTATGCTCTGCCAGGAAGCAGGGTTTGCTGAGCAAAAAGGTGTCCCAAGAGGGATTTTGAGCACCAGCAACCACTGGTGCTTCACACACAAGAAAGCTAAGGCCAAAAAGGAGCAAAGGTTGCATGAGAACATGCTTCGCTCTATGTGCCTCTTCCCCATCACCAGCTCAGCCAGTGATGTCGGGAAGAATTGCTGTACTGAGCATCAAAGACCCGTGTTCAATTCTCTACCCCAGATAGTGCGGAACCATTCTGGCTCCAGTTAGTGTCCTAACCACCTCTAGGGAAAAACATGTAGGTGGAAGGGGACAGAAACTGATGCCAGGGCTTGTGGGGTGGCTGGGGGGACAGGCTGTCATCCCAGGCACTGCTGAACTTACCCTCTACTCGATGAAAAGGGACGTCTCTCATTCATATCCTGCTGTGACCCTGAACCACCGCAGCCCTTCTGCAAAAGGGGCAGGATCACATTCAACAACCAAACACAGAAACAACTTTTACACAACTAGAGAATTCGCAAAGCTAAAGCGGCTCCTGTCCTCCCCTTCTCCTCCCAGAAGCAGAGATTTATGGGGTTGTTCTTGGAGAAACAGGTTTGATGTTTGCTCCATACCCACCCGTTGGCTTTAATACCCACCAAACATTATCATCTGAGGTCTTACAGGATTGTGGGTGCCTGAACCTGCCCTTTATCTCTCATATAGCATCACACCACTGGGAAAGTGAGAGGGGCTGTTCTGTCAAGTCCAGACATGCCCACTTCGTGTGCTTACACACAGGTTCATCCCACAGATGAGTGAGGCTTTGCAACACAACCTGTTTCTCCCCCATTGTCAGCTGGCTCCAGCCTCCTGAACGCCCAAGCTGACCATCAGGATCCCAGACTCTTACCAGCCCCATTCTCTGAGCTCAGAGCAGGCTCTGAGCTCCATCTCACCTGGCTTGTATTCCCTGAAGCTTGTTTGTTGAGCTGGCGAGTTCCACCAGACTGACCTCCTCTTTGGGCTTCCTTTTTTCTAGAAGAAGGGGAGAAAAGGAAAAGGTATTGCTATGGCAGTGTGACTGCCACCAGCACCCAAGGCTGCCCTATAAAAGCTAATGTCATGACATGAGGCACCACCTCCCCATCGCAGTCCCTGTTTCTGGTGGTCCTGTTCCTAATTCCCACCCCTAAGCCTTCTCCCTTCTCCTCACCATTCCCACTGTACGCTACATCCTGGATCCAGGTGGTTGCTTTCATATCAGGGCTGCTTCTGCATATGCTCTATGGGAGTAGGGAGAGAGCATCTGGAAGGCAAAGTACACATGTGGGAAACTCCTCAGGAGCTGCCCGTGCCCAACAGTCCCCTGGGAAAGGGTTTCCTCTCTATCAGCCTTGTTTCTCCTTCTCTGCTCCACGCTGCTTCTCACCTGCCCCTGGCCCCTTTGCGCTGAAAGGGAAGTGGGAAGAGGGGCAATGGCTGGAGCCCTACTGCCGGAACCTCTCTTGAAGGGCCACTGGGATTCAGGACTCTCTCCCAGGCATTGCTCTGGTGCAGCTTCAGAGGCAGAAACTGCAGTTTTGCTGCTGGAGGTTTCCCTCTCTGCTGTTGTGGCTCAGAGGAAGCTGTACTCACAACTTCTCAGCGCACATGAGACATTTGTTGATGTGCTGTTTGCCAGAGGAATCCCGAACAGGGTCGTTCTCCCTCGTGCAGGACAGTCGTCCACCAGCTTCAAACTGGGAGCGAAACTCACTGCAAACGTCCTGCAGAAGGAGGGCAGTGATTAGGGTACCCTGTCCTCCTTGTCTTATTGATCCAGTTCCTAGAAACGTGATATTTCCTGCCAGAAAAGTGTTGCAGCATCACAAACGCATCACAGGAGAGCCTGGGTGTGGGCAAGAGAAGAGGGTGTGCAGTAGCAGTCACTTAGTATATAAGAGAAAAGTGAGTCAGAAAAATTACGGGTCCTTCTGCCTGCACAGCACGTGTTGGGAGTTTTCTACTAATTATTATGCTCCAACTAATTATTATTCTCCTTGTTGGGCTATCCAAAGCATGCCAGTGATGTGACTGATACAGTATTGAAGTCCCTCCCACTTCTCCCAACATACTTAATACACAGCTACAGCCTATTCCCAGATTGTAGCTCAGATAATAACTTACAAAGCAAGTAGTATCCCCAAAACCAACCACGCTTTGGGCCATGTCAATCAAGAAGCAGTAGTTAAAACATAAAAGCACCATGTAAATATACCTAATAGTCCAAGAGCAGTGGGAGTCTGTTTGCAGAATGGATGATTAATTTGTTCCCTGTTCAAAATCACTGTACAGAAACCATGTTAATTTTCCCCTGTTATGTAACATGGGGCAAATGTAAACATTCAACCTCCCTAATTTCAACTGTTTCAGGCGCTGCAATAGCTGATTCCAAACAGCAAGTACAAAGGGTAAGTAACTGCATCCCACGTCCCATTTGGGTTTTTTACAGGTAGGTTTCAATACTTGTACTTTTCTGCCTGTTTTGTGTGTAGGAGAGTTTTGGTTAGATTGCAGTAAGGTCCTTAGGGGGTCACTGGCCTCATCCTTTGCTTTGCTCAGAAGTTTCCAGCATCTCATCCTCTCTGCCAGGGGAGGATTTCCCCAGGATTATGTTCTGCATCCCAGCCGGGGCATCTCAGCTTTGCCAAGACTGGACTAACCTCAGCAAAATACCCAGAGTACAAAGCCCCACAATTCCCTAGAGCCAAAAGAGCCATGAGGAGGAGAGACACAACCCCAGCACAGGATGACCCTGCTCTGGTTGTGGCCAGCAGCCACCTTACATTGCTCCCATCAGAAATAACTGTTGCACCCCAATTCACCTGAGACCCTCACTGCTTCTTCCCATCACCAGCCTGTACTCACATTCCTGTGCAGCTCAAGCAATGCTTTCCCTCCCCAACAAGCCCATGAAAACTCTCCCAGCCCCTCTGTGCCTTATTCCCTGTGACAAACCCAGCTCTGCACCCCAATCCTCTGCCTCTAAAACAGCTCTGCCTTCCCCTAATAGCCTCCCTCAGTCTTCCTTTAAATTAGCATATATGGAGCTCTCTTAGTTTCCTGACCTCTGCTGCAAAAACCTTGCTGCGTACATCCAAGACTTGCCTTTGCCTTTTTCATGGTGTGCCGTGTGCCTGACCCACTAATAAACGCAGGGCTTTCTTATCCTTTGTCACTTCTAAGTGACAAGCAGGAATTCTTGTTAATCACTGACTCTGTGATCTCCCAGTTATTACATTTTATCCTGTTTCTATTACTCCAGGCCTCAGCGCTATCCAATTAGTCTTGAGTGATCTGCTGATCCTCTTTGCTGATGCTGCCTCCCAGCTTTGTCATCAGCAGATTTCACTTACACTTCCAAAAGTCATTAGGAAAAGCACTGAAACAGGATTATGCCCAAGACTGAGGCTTAAGGAGACCACTCCAGTCCCTACCATAGGAGAAGTCGAAAGGTAAGTGTTGGAAAACAGCTTTTTCTCCCCTTACCAGGGAAACACCAGTGTGCAGGAACATGGTGGCTGCAGGGCTGTAAAGATAAGGTGACAAACGGCATCACCAAAGTTTCCAACAAGGAAAGCCGCAAGTCCATGGAGACAGCTCAGGGCTGAAATCTCCCAGAATACAAGGATCTTGTGAGCTTTGCAGGGTTCAGATTTAGAGTCTTTCTTTTTCACCTAATTAGCACCTTCAGCAGCACTGATTCTTCACCCTTGAGCCAGGTTCTAGGATAGCACAGCACACCTGGTTTCTTATTCTGATGGGATTTGCCTGTCCCTAGATCCACAGGTCAGCAGGATAAACTGTAAAGTTCAGGCACAAGTTATTCACTTGGGGGATTTGAGAATACAAACACGAAATGAGGGAAAGGAAAGTGGATCTCAAAATTAAATCAGTGGAGAAAGAGTAACTGAGTAGAATAATGTTGCCTTTTCTCTATCGTGGGTGAAAATCCAATAAAGTTTTATATTGACCTGCCTAATACTTTAATCTCACCTTATCTTCCTTTTGTCTGTTTTTAGATGACTCCTGTCCATTCTCCCGTTTGCTGGAAGAGAAGCAAGATGAGAAAGTGAATACCACAGTGCTCCAGGGAGCAAGAGGCTTTCCCCACCATCGGCTGCAGGAGAAGCAAGTGATGCCAACCACTGGCATTGGCAACAGGGTCCCTCCAGCAGCTGTTTTCTCAACAGAAAAGGCTGTGTTTTTCCTCTACTCACAACTTCTCTGCACACATGATGCATTTATTGCTGTGCTGCTTCCCAGAGGAATCACGGACAGGGTCATTTTCTCTGGTGCAGGAAAGTTTTCCTTTCTTGAACAGGTCCCGAAACTCTCGGCAGTCATCCTGTGGAAATGCCAAGAGTGTGGGTTGACACAGATACACTGACAGGGATGCATCTCCAAGAAATCCACAAAGGATTATCCACCCAACAAATTACATTTCAAACACTATTTTGTTTCCTTGAGGTGTAACTAAGTGGAAAATCGTAGTTTGCCTGATGTGTTCTCTTAAACTATAGCATGCAACATAAACCAAATGAACTAGTATGTTTAGATGAGCAGATCTGTCTTTTGCAGCCAGGGCAGCCTTATTTCTATTCCTAATAGATAAGACATGCAGGAGCCTGCCTAAAGGACCTAGGTTCTGCTCCATGTATAAAAGCTATAATTTCCCACTGAATTTTGACTGAGGAAGTCATTTTTCCCATCTCTCATGACTGAACACAGTACCAAGAATTTTAAAATCCACACACAGTAAAAAAGATGAAGCTGCAGGCATTAAAAATAAAATAAATCCTTGCACATCTGACATTCCCAGGTATTCTGGAGGAAGAAGTGGGTATTTTTACCTTCCACTTAACATGACATTATGTGTTATGTGAAGCAAAGCACTCCATTTCACCAGAGGCTTTTGCAGCAAAACCTGCTTAAATGTTTAAACCTGGTCTTTGTTTTCCTCTGAACAGCTTTTCTATAACTTTCAGGGCACACAAGCAGTTTGCAGCAGAAGAAACATGCTATATGTGAAGTCTTTAGGTTCTTTTATACGGCACTTTTAAGGTTATCTGCCAAGCGTATATCCGTAATGCATTATTCCCCCCCCCAGTGTGTAGAGGAGATGGTTTGATAACTTATCCCAGCTCTGCAGATGGGGAAGTCAAGCCCAGAAAATTACTTGCCAAAAGCCAGACAGAAAATCTATGGCTGAACAAAGAAATTCAGTGTAGGTCTCTTCCTAACACTGAAAGTGTCCTTCTGCCTTCAGAATCACACTTTGCCATGTCAGGTGTTTAAAGAAAGATCTCCCTTAGGACAGCTGTGCTTTACAAAGCTTTTAAATTGTCCAGGCACACAAGAGCTAGAAAGCGACCCTGCTTAACCAGATGTGAAGAAAAAATAAATCCTGCAGCCAACACTATCTGATGGAAACCAATTCACTCCTATCTAGAATAAAAACCCAAGGCTCAAAAGACAACTCCCTCCACATAAAGACCTGCTATCTAGAAAAACAGCTATGGGTAAAAGAAACCAGCCAGGTGCATCAACAAGATAAACAAGGGACAATTAGAGTCAGCCTGCTCCCACACCCTGCCCTAGTCAGAGCTCACATACATCATCATTGCTATTAATTATTTGTCAGATGCCAATGGTGTACCTTATAAACAGGCAGGTATCCCTTTAGCCTGTGCTCTGGGTCAGACACGGACCATATATGCAATGTTAGTAATTGCCTGAAAGGGACCAGATTGCCTGTGAGGAGCCCCGAGGAGTTTTCGTTTCTTTTATGCTCATGGATGGCACAAAGCCTTGAGCTCCTTTAGACCATCTTCCAAAGGAAGAGTATATTTTCCCTGCTCCCATTACAGGCACATAGCTGGGACCTTCCCCATTGGCCAAGCCAGCATTTCCCACTTCAGACAAGGAAATGCACTCAGCAAGTGGGTCAGAGGAAGACACAATGCCACCACATTGTCCTGCTCCCAGCATGCCAATAAAACTGGCTTTAGTAGCAGCGTTTCACCTCACCTCTCCCAAGGAGTCCGCATTCCTGTTCACCTCTTCACCACTCCCTTTGTTTTTTGAGTCTTTTTCCCTGCAAGAAAGGGAGGATGAGTGACAGAGCAGCATGCAGTCTTCGAACTTAAAACCAAAATAGCTAATGTTTAAAGTCCAGTCCTGCCAACCCCACCTCCCCGTTTGCGCAAGGCAGTGGGATGGACCAGCGCTGGGACTCTGGCCCAGTGAGACCTGCCCAGAGTTTTCAGCATCTCTGCACTGGGGGCATTTTGCCATCCTTTCTCTCTGCCTAAGCTCCAGGTGTTTCCATCCTACTAAACACCATCTATGGAATCAAGAAACAAGTGTTTTCACCCTGGATTTGCTCTTCACACCCTATGTGAGGAGCTAGAGAGCGCTACTGAGGTCACAGGTTTTCTGAAGACCTACTACCTGGTCTGTCTAGCCCAGAACTATGACTTTACACCACGGACAAGAGTCCTGAGAGTGGGCTCATTGCTATGGGAGAGGAGGACGTGCTGCAGATGGGCAGTGTGGCTACCGTAGCCAGCGCACGAGCCACCGGGGAGCCGATACTCACAGCAGCCTTTGGCACATCAGGCACTTGTTGAGGTCTGCTTTTCCATCCGGGCTGCTGATGTGCTCCTTGGTGGTGGGACAGGAAAACTTCCCACTGCGCAGAAGTGACCAAATTTTCGTGCACTCATCCTGAAAAGCACAGAGGAGAGCAGTCAGTGGAGGCCCCCTGAGAGGCCATCTTGATCCTGAGAACAGTTTGTTTAAGCTTTTTTGGGTTGACTATGTGCTCTCAACACAGTTTGTTAACACCAGCCCTGGGGCTACCACACTCCTCATCCCTATCCCTCACTGCACACCACATGTGGTACAGGCAGCACCCAGAGCCCTGCTTGTGACTCCCAAGGTAAAAAAGACAAGGAGAAAGTTCAAAACATGTTGAGAGGGCCGTTATTAATGGGAAAAGGAATACATATTTAGTTTGCATGCAGCTGCAAATTGCTATCCACTGCAGGGGAGGAATCCATGTTATAAAGTTAGTCAAGAGCGGAAAATATAGCCCTAGAAGTTCCAGTGGGATGAATCTACTAGGGTGACTGAAGAGCAATTCAGGTGAAAGACTGAAGCACAGAAAAGGACAATCCTCTTAGGAAACACAGCTGCAGCAACCAATTGCCTCTTCTGCTGGGTAACCGAAATGCAGGAGAAGGAGAATCAATGAAGCATTTAGTTATTTTGGGCTACTATGTTTTCCAAAGGGTCTTTACTATGGAGAGACAAGCTTGTTTGATTAAAACATGAACAGAGCTGACTTCTCAGTCATTGGATCACATAATTTCCTGAGACTCAAAGGACTTGCCTTAATTCTTTTAATTATCAAACTAGGAAGTTATCCAGCAGAAACCCCAGCTTCTGATCAGAAACAAAATCCTGAAATATCATTAGAAATATAATATATGACATTTCTAACTTCATCTCATGAGATTTCCAGCTCAGAGCTGCTCGGGTATGTGCTCAGCATAGTGCACCAAATATACACTGTCAGCTAGAGCCATTGCTGTATTACAAAAGTATTGTCTCTCAACATGAAGAAATTCACTGCTTTTTCCACCACTGAAAAAGTGTTATGATATCTAAGATTAGCCTGCCTAAATGGCTTTGCTCAGAGCATGCATTAAGCAGTATAGCTGGCAAAACAAAAGGAGAATAAGAATAGAAAAGGTTGGACTTGCCTTAATCGAAGCTTGGCTGGCAGCATCTGCAACAGAAAAACCAACAATGAGACCATACAAAAACCTTTGAAGGGAAATTTTAAACCAAAAGCATTTAATTAAAATACTTGATGCAGTTTCCTAATCCACCCAAATAACCTCCAGATAAGAGCTAATCCAGTGCATTATTGCACACTAATAGAAAGGACTGGGCATTAGAGACTTTCTGGAACATTGCACTTTTTGTCATTCAAATGCAAAAGCACATCTATTTGTTGTGTCTTTGTGTCCTCCTTTTACTGTGTTACTTTTCTCAGGCTTAAAGTCCAAATTCCAAGGATGATTCACTGTTTATTATTATATCCCACTGCCTCAGTAGTTGCATCAACCTTACTCAAATTTTTTTGTTGCTTTATCTTCATCCCTTAAAATTGGGATACCAAAGCTAGGCCATATCATTGTTGTTTGTCTAAAACTTCAAATTCCTTTTCAAGGCCCATTCCATTTGCAGTACCTCACATAAATTGCCAAATTAATAATGAGTCAGCAGATAAGCAGCTGATATATGTTTCTTTTTACTACGCCACTTAGAGCCCGTATAATACATTTCATCCTTTCCTCTTGCATCATCTGTAGCATCACAGGAAGCCATCAAGAAATCCTCCACCAGCTCTTTTTCAACAGAAATAAGCAGTAAAGACCATTGCATCAAGCTTAAACTCCTGCTAAAATCTCTGTTGTAGGCATGCTAAAATCTCTATTGTAGACATACAAAAATGGAGTCCTTAGCAAGTGTGACAAGAAATTCCTGGCTTTCTGAATTTACCAAAAATTGCATTACACTTTTTTCAAAGTTAATCTTTTAACATAAAATTCAATCTGCTTGGAAATTTGTATTCCTCCACTTATACAACTGAGTTTGTTTGTTCTTAAGCTGCTACATCTACTAATAATAGATACTCTCACCTATCAATAGAACTTTTCACACGCAAGAGAAAACATTTTCACACACAAGAGAAAGAGCTGTTACCAAGAATGTGTTATAGCAAATCAATACAAGTAGTACAGTAAGAAATTATGGTCTTCCGGTTATGTCACTATGCTTTTTAAAGAACGAGGGCTCTCTAATCCGGTGTCTCACTGCCTTTATGGGAGCTCCCACGCTGTGTCCTCTGCTAGTCCCACATTTCAGCACAGAGAACATCAGAAGTTACTAACCTGAGAAGAAGCAGAAAAATGCCAGAGCAAGGACCACCGAGGCACCTTCTATTTTCATGGTGAGGGTGGCAGCTGTTTGCCTACGTTGACTCTATTAGTGCATTGCTCAATGAAACCCAAAGAAAGGGCTCAGGTCAGATCACATATATATAGATGACCAGATTCTCCGCCTTCATTATGACATAATCTTCCCAAGAACCATCATTAGCTGCAAAAACCAGTTTGATGACAGTAGTTCTAAATTCTAATGATCCCATTAACACAATTAATTTCCATAAGGATGGGACATATTTGAGTCACTCCCTGTATTTTGTCAAGGTAAGAAAACTATGAATAGATTATTTTAGTTCCCCCACATAGCCAGAAGAATTCTTGCCATCTTTAGGGTGGTTCATAAGACAGAGGTACCCCAGTTGACATAACACTAATACCCTTTTTTATCTCAACAAAATAGCTGAAAGCGTTTTGCTTTGGTAACTTGGCTCCAGCAAAGAGAACAGGAAGGCAAGATCACTCAAGGCCTCTGGAAGTTAGTCTGCTTTTAATAAAACACCCCACTATGAACCTGAACAGTAAACTCAGGCAAGGTTGAAAAGCATCAAGTAAGGTGCCTTGTTGAAATTCTGAGTTTGAGGCTATAGTTCACATAGCAGCTGTGCCAACAATAAAACCATACTGCCAAATTCTCATCCCTTTCTTGTCTCTCCCTTGTCTTCAGAAGGGACCACAGTGTTATTAGTGAAAAACCTTTTCTCAGATGAGGTGGGACCTGGCAGACCATACTGCTTCAGCAGATCAGTGCTCTGAGATGGGCTGTTATTGATGCTAAAGGGTCCAGCAGTATGTAAGTAGCCCTGCTCAGCTGCCTCTCAAAGAAGAGGTAAAAACGAAGGTGTCATCCTGTGCAGGGTTTCTCAGACGACTTGAGAGAGGGAAATAAAGATGACATCAAAGTTCTGGAATGTGATTTACGTGGGAAGAAGCAATGTGCCTTGTTGTCCAGTTAAAAGAGAACTGGGAAACAGAAACCATTTGCAAGGTTTGAAACAGGTGGACAAGTGAGTCAAGCAGAGCAGAGGGATGAGGGACTCAAAGACAAGCAAGCAGGCTGCGACTGTGCACAGAGTCGGCTCAGCTCCACCTGAGGAAGAAAACATTCTTCTGCATGACATATGCATTCATCTGGACTGGTCAACACAGCTCAGCATAAATCCTTGTGATAAATTGCTGCCGTATGTTTCTCAGATCAGAATAGTTGTTAGTAGGGTCCTAATTTAGCCAAGTAAGGTCCTAATTTAGCATGTGGTCATCCCTAACATTTCTTTTTGACTCAAAATTAGACTACATGCAGGTTCACAGTGGAGATTTTGGAACAGAGAAGTAAACTGCCTATGGTTCGTGGCAGATCTGAAGAGCTGCGTGTTGCCCTGAATCATGAGATAATTTCTGTATGCGTATTTGGGCGTGGAATTAGAGGGGAGGCCAACAGGAAGAGAAGAAAACTAACCTGATATAGCATGTCTTGGTAAATCCTTGGGAGAAATTGGAAAATATCTGGAATGGGAAAGGCAAAAAATGAAATGTGCATGGTTGCTGGAAAGTGGATAGAGCTTGGAATGTGAAGGACAAAGCCAAACAATATTCTTTGTTACTGAGGCATCTTCCCATGATGTCAGCCATGAGGTAGAGTTTGGGGAAGAGAAGGTGCATTTTTTAATTGGTTTTGTTTTTAAAATTTTCTTTTCCTTCAAAACCTCTATTCCTATGGACAAGTGAAACAATCCTCTGATTCAGAACAGCTGGCTGAAGTACAGCAGGCACCAGACCTGGTCAGACTGGCCAGGTGAGAGCAGCTTCCAGCCTGGCAGTGTAGACAAAGTCAAGAAATGAGAGAGAAAGGAGACACCCAGGTCTTGACCCTAGATCAGCTCTGCAACCACCACACCTCCCTCCCATCATCTGACCACTGGAGAACACCGTCCCCTGAGATGCTCAGAATGGTCCAAACACACCTTGATACCAAAATTAGAACCATGTTCAGTACCAAATCTCAAAAAAAAACCTAAAACAAAATAGAAAGAGAATTAAGAATTTTAAATGAGAATGAATTGAAAGCTGGAGAGGGACTTTTTACAAGGACATGTAGTGACAAGGGGGAATGGCTTTAAACCGATAGAGGGGAGATTCAGATTAGATCATAAGAAGTTATTTACTCTAAGCGTGGTGGGACATTGGCACAAGGTGCTCAGAGAAGCTGTGGCTGTCCCATCCCTGGCAGTGTTCAAGGTCAGGTTGGACAGGGCTTAGAGCAACCTGGTCTAGTGGAAGGGGGTTGGAACTGGATGATCTTAAAGATCCCTTCCAACCCAAACCATTCTGATTCAAGGATTTCCCTCCCAATTATTACTGCATAGCTACAACCTCCTGAAACACTACCAACAGTATGAAATGTGATGTCAGGGGATGGGGAGACCCCTGAAAAGCCATGTGGTTTGAAGAGTTTGCTCTTGTGGGCCCAAGTTACACAAACTGAGCAGAATAATGAGGGATAGCAGCAAGGGTGTATTAATTATAAACCTTACCTGACTCACTTGATTGCCTATATTGATGGATTTACACTTTATTGATAGATTTACACAGTAACATCTCAATCCTGTACTGGAATCCAGACAGCCCATTAATTTCCATAGGAGATATGTAGAAGACAGCCTATGCTTTAGCAATGGGTTTAGTACAGCACCTTCCTAATCTTAATTAAAAAATGATGCCAAGCAGCTGAAGAGCAATATGCTACAGGGAAAAGCAGCTAAAGGCAAGAAGAGATATTCCAATGACTCTTCTGTTCATGTCAGTTAAAATTTTGGAAAACAGCATATAAATGATGCTATGCCTGGCAGGACAGCTCTCACTGGGTCCATTTTCCAACACATTCTGGTAGGAAAACAGGAAACAGGATAAAAATAATCATGGAGAAGCAACTAGGAAAATGAGAGCATAATATTAAATTTAGGCAAACTCTTGTCAGGTGGAAACTGGAGAAGTTGTGAGGAGTTCTAGGGACAAAGTCCTACAGCCACCAAGCTGGGCAGGACACAGCCACAGGGACATTCACCTCTTCCCTCTTCAGGGTCCTGAGGAGTATGGGGAGAGGAGCCCAAGAGGCAGCTAAGTGATTCACACCCCAGTTAGTGATGACCATGCTCACACTCCATTTCCTATGATGTTCCCACACTTCACTCCTTCACAGGCTGTGCCTGCACAGGGATGTGTCTGTAGATATATAAAAATAAATGAGATGCCTTGTCCACTCTGAAAACTGATTTTCTTCCCTTTAGTGGCATGGCACTGTTTTGCAGATGGGATCACCTCCTGTCTAATGGGTTTAGCATCACCTAGGGATGGTTTTGGCAAGGGAAAGCTTCCTGGCAATATAACCAGCTGGGGGCTTTGTTTTGAGAGTTGTCTTGGGGCGAGAATGGGAAAGTTGTTTGTGATTGAGGGGAGGAGGAGGTGTGTGTGTAAGGACAGTGAAGGTTTGTTTGGGTGGTTGGTTGGGTTTTATTGTTGTCGGGTTTTTGTTAGCTTTCCATTGTTTGAATGCCAGTCTCCAGGCTGCCCTTAATGCTCAAAGGCATGAACTTATGCAGCCCCATTCTTACCCTAGAGGAAGGCAGCATTTTGGGTCAGGTATCCAAAGCCACCACAGCAGGACAAAACAAACTCTGATAAGCATCTGCAGCCCGAATTTTACCTACTTTGGCACTGCTGTGAGGGGGTATGCGGGGGTGGCCAGGGACAGCCCCCTTTCACAGCACTGTCTTTTCTCCCACTGGAAAACACACACCTCTGCACTCACTGCTGTGACTTCAGTATTATCAACATAATTCAGCAGGCAAATGGGACTTTACCAGGCATCACTGTTGGGTCCTTAGACCAGACTGGGAAAGCAACACATGCTTGTCTCTGTGCTGCTAGCACAGCTCACTCTTCCTCCTGCCCACCAGCCAAGCTCACACCACCACAACCTTCGCAGCACCTGCTCTCAAGTGATGCCATCTCTCCAGGTGTCCCGTTCACACAAGCACAGACAGCCTTCAAGACTGTCCCATGGCCTGCTCTCCTTTCTCAGGGAATTAAACTCCTTCATACCCAGTGGAAAGTAACACTAGTAGGAAAACTAAATCACATGTATTTCCAATAAAACCACAGACATGCCTATATTCCCACCATAGTTGTCCTTTCCTGTCCTGATTGACACACTTGTTACTTCCCTGCCATCTCTTCCCTCTCAGAGGAACCCCATCACCACCACTGCTTAACGCTTGATTTCTGAAACACTGAAACTTCTTTTTCAACTGACCACTACACCTCTCTCACAATCCAGAGATTCTCAGGGCTAAAAGAGAAGAGGAATAGTTGTTCAGCCTGTTTAACAAAGGAAACCCAGACTAGATGGTATTTGGCTTCACAGCCAGAGACCAGAGCTCTCAACTTCATCAGCGTTTCATGAGTTACACCTCCAAAGTGAGACATTTCAAAATGCAAGGACTAAAGTCACCCATTTTTAATCAGTTTCTGAACATTATTACACTTCAGGTTCGGAGCCAGCACCCCCTTGCAGCTCACTTTGGGCAGCTGTCAAATAAGAAATATCAAGGGTATATAACTGTGCTGTCAGAGTTGTGGTTTAACCCCAACCAGGAACCATGCACCACCCAGATGCTCACTCACTCCTTCCTGGTGGGATGGGGGAGAGAACTGAAAGAGTAAGAAGTAAGAGTGAGAAAACTCGTGGGTTGAGATGACAGTTTAATAAGTAAGGCAAAAGCCGCGCACACAAGCAAAGCAAAACAAAACAAGAAATTCATTCACCACTTCTCATCACAGGTAGGTGTTCAGCCACCTCCAGGAAAGGAGTGATCCATCACACATAGCAGTGATTTAGGAAGACAAACGCCATCGCTCAGAACATCCTCCCCTTCTTCCTGCAGCTCTGTATGCTGAACATGATGCTCTATGGTATGGTATATCCCTTGGATCAGTTGGGGTCAGCCATCCTGGCTGGGTCCCCTCCCAATTCTTTGTGCAACCCCAGCCTCCTCATTGAAAAGGCCTTGACTCTGTGCAAGCATTGCTCAATAGCTAAAACACCCCATCCCCAAATTATCAGCACTGTTTCCAGCACAAACCCAAAACTCAGCCCCATAAGCTATTATGAAGAAAATTATCTCAGGCAAAAATCAGCACACACATTAACACTGTAAGCTAACTTAGCTTTTTGGGCTCCACCTGCCTAAGCGCTGCCCAGAGGTCTGTTCTGCACATCTTCAGGATTCATCTCTGTTAGCAAACAGATGATTTCAAGCCTCCCACAGACACCCAGTTATGCACCCACCATGGGTTACACAGCTGCAAGAAGAACTACAAATCTCACTGATCTCCTCCGAGTAGTCTGGGAGGCACTTCATCCATGTAAAAACATGGCATCCGTTCCACGCAAGAACAAGGTTTATGACAGTGGACAAGCACTTCTGTGACCAAAGCCCAGCTGCTGAACATCCAGCCACTTGATGGAAATGAGTTGGAGTCTCTAGACTGCAACTGTTCCAGAGCTCCCTTGTTTGTACCCGCTATTGCTGCAGCTCTGGTGAGTGCTGCCCAGATCTCCAGGGAAACAAGTCTTGGTCAAGCTGAAGTACCACTGCCACTGATCAAGGTCTACACCATGGTCCTTTCCCTCCAGCCAGGATGAGCCTCCTGAGCTCTAACAAGAATTCCACCGGCCTGACCCAGTGACAAGCCCATCCCAAGAGGCTGCTCGTTTCCCACCGTCGTGTTGGGAATACAACCCAGCTCACCAGCACAGGAGCTGGCTCTTCACGCCACCTGGCTGCACCGCGGCAAATGCAAAGCGTTAACTCGCAGCATCCCGGAGCACGATTCCCTGGCGGGTGACCAAGGAGGGGGAACTGCTAGAGGCCAGGAGAGGAATGACAGGAATTCCCTGATAGCATCCACTTCTGGGAACCAGGTGCACAGCGAGCCCCATGCATCCCAGCGCCCATGGAGCCGCAGCAATAAGCATTTCAGAAACATGCCCAGAGCATGGCAACAATCTTTACTGAATAATGTATAATAATGATCTGTGTCAAGTGGACTTACTGTATCAAAAGGAAAGGAGGCAGATGAACTTAATGTGGATCAGTTGCTTTGCACAGCTTTGCACCCAATCTACCAATTTCCCCTAAATCCAGCATCTACAGCATCCTCCGGAATCAGTGTCTCTTCCCTGTCATCAGGTTTCCTCCTGCCCAAATCTACATATACCTCTGATCTAAAATCCACAAAAAGCACCTTGGGTTATGAACTGCGTTACATGACATTAGTCCATCCAGCACAGAAAGTCCTGCGTCTCCTTGTCACATCTGCAATGCAAAGACAGCAATTTCTAGCATTCTGTACTTGAAGTAGAGCATGGTCTCATCTTTGCAACCCTTTCAGACCATAAGCCACCATGACATGTGTCTGACTGTTCTGGACAGGCCTTTGCCCTGCTGACTTAGCTTGAACTGTGCCAGGGAGGAGGGGGAAATAAATCAGGAAGTGAGCAACAGTGAGATGTGTATGTCCAAAAGGCAGGGATGAGGCCAACTTTGGAAGATCACAATAACAGTGTGTAACACATGCCATCTTCAAAGGACTAATGAATCCTTACAAGGTTCCCCTATTATTATTTGCATTTCACAGATGGGTACACTAAGATGCAGAAGGCTGCATTATCCTCTTGGTCACACCTATTTCAGCCTATTCATCCCTGGTCTTAGACTGAAACTCATCCCTGTTGTGTGAGGGATCCTCTCACAAGTCAAAACAAAAATGCTATCTCTCAGACAGGCCTGGTACAGGAATCTATGGGCTGATCTGCACGGCACACCAGACCAACTGGTCCTATTTATCTCTCCTGGCATTGAAAACGGATCAGCTTATCAATTCTTCCCTCCCATGAGGCTGAAGGGTACACAAAGCTCTGGCTTACTGCTGAATTAGATTTATATATATATGTATATACACACATACATATACAAACATACACACTTATCTTTTTCTGTATGTGAAATATAAGACGGAGGAATCCATGGGAGAGATACATCTTAGTGTCTAACACACCATCAGGCCTCATTCCACCCACCAGTCTCAGTCTGGCCATGGAGAGGTCCCACCTTCCAGCCAGGAGCCTCCCCCAACTCAACAACTTTTACTCACAGAAGAATGCAGCTGCCTTGGGAAACTGTACTTGCTGGGGGAGAAAAGTTGCTCCCCAAGTTATAACCAAAGCCATGTGGGGCTGGGGATGCTGGAATCAGTCTCTACATTCAGAGGGAGATCCAGTGTCAAAGCAACAAGCTCACCCGGCCGACTCCAGGGAAGCAGCCTGCCATTCCTGTCAACACTTTCAGGGCATTATTTGCTTGTTGAAAAGTATTAGGCTGGAGACGGCAGGAGTTGGGTTTTGATCTACAAAAGGCCACAGCAAGTAACATCTGCACAGTGAAAGGATTTCCCATGGCAAAGCACCACGACATCCCCCAGAGCTGCAAAGGACTTGCAGCCTCAGAACGTCACCAGGATCTGTGCTTTGATGAGCCTTACCAGAGAGGCCTGATTTCACTGCAGTTAACAGTATCTGTAGCTTAGACAAGGGTAATCAAAATCTCATCATTCGGGGCATAGATTGATCGCCTGCAGGGGTTACAAAGGAATTTCACCTCGTGTGCAGCATTGCATAACCACACAGATTCTTTGTGGGTATTTTCCAGCCTCAGCTGAGCACCAGCTATGGGCCACAGATAGAAGTAAAATATGGCACACAGGCTGAAAAGCCAGAGTCATCATGCAAAAACACACAGCCCTATTGTTTGGGAACAAAGTACAATATTTTTCTGACTCTGGCTTCAAGTCACACATGGAAATAAAAGACAATGACTGTCATTGGGCTACTGAAACAGCAGAATTTCAACAGAGGAAATAAAATCTGTCCTGAGATTGTTTTCCAGTGGACAGCAAGAAGAGTGCCTGGAGAGCCTATGAACACAGTGCACTAAGGACTACAGAACAGAGAATGACCATTTTGAGTAATGCTGCCCCATCCTGTGCTGCCAGCTGGACCCTGTAAGTGCTACTCCAATGAGGAGTACTAAAACCTGCCCTCAAGTGAGCACTGAGCCCTTCCATGTCACCCAGCAACCTTCATCACCAGCCATCCCCACCTGAACAACAAGGGGCAAGAACATAGTGTTTTTCCCTCTCCAAAATTATTATTTATGTTTTATCAGTAGCAAAGGCTCCAGTGTTGGAACTGGCCGCAGGGTGTGGTGGCCCAAGTGCCAGAACCCATCGCTGCAGTAGCAGCAAGAGGCCAAAAACACGCCCCGTGTGGGTGTTGGTTGCTCCTAGATTATAGTATCACCGCACCCCGCTCCGCTAATTGCGCTGTGAAACTCTGATCTCTACCCTATCCCTGTGCCTTCAGCAGGTGCCTTCAGCCACTCGTGATCCTTCAAGGCATGAGCTGCTCCTCTGAAGATACCTATGGGAAAGACAGTATCACAAATGTCTCTGCCTTGTAGAAGGGAACTGAGAATAAGGCATTTCTGTGCATGGATGTGAAAGACCACACTGTCATTACTAGAGGCACCTGCTGCCATGGGTTGTGACTAGAACTGTATGCCAAAGGGGATAAATTCAAAAGAGAATTATCAACTTTTCACTAAAAAACAAGCAACAGCAACTGAAAGTACAGAATGCTTGCATGAGAACTACAGATTTTCCATAATCTTCTGTTTCTTCTTTCATATCTCCCAAATTTAGGAGCAAGTACACAACTGACATGAATATCTGCATTTGGTCAAAGCTCCTTATTGTTAAATTGAAAGCCACAGAATGTCTTCATACACCCATAACTATTACTTTACAGCCACTGTACACCCTTCCCCCGATGTGCTGATGATGTGGCACTACCTAGGGAAAGACTTGTCCCTTTATGCAAGAAGTAAAAAAGCTTAAACACCTTCCTATGGGAAAGGGAGGCATACCATCAAGTGGCATCATTACGTTCAATAGCATCCCTCTGGTTGCTAAAGAACAATTCAGCCTTACCAAAGATAATTGCACAGCCCTTGATGCTTCAGCAGGGAAAGGAATCACTAGAAAAGCATTAGGATTTCAGGGAATTACTTTAGGTCCAACACACTTAAAGAAAACAACTCAATTCAGTCCTTAATGCTCAGCTGTCTCCACTCACACATCAAAACCTAAGTTTCATGCAGGCATTAAATGGGTAACCCTGGAGATTGCTCCTCTACACTGTGGTCAGATACTCCAGAGTACAAGTCTGCAGTCACTAGATTCCTTGCAAGTTTGTACCTTATTTTCAGCTAATATGCTTGCTACTGAACTGACAATCCGTATGCTCTGGTGGGAGTGTTTGCCTTTTTGGCAACAGTACTAGGATACTATGGCAAATTCCAGCTAGCATGTCTTCCCTTACCTGCAAACATAAGACTTCTGACATTAATGTTCCACGACAAAGCCCTCTTTAGTATCTGACACCAGGACTTGTCTACTTAATACCTTCTAACCAGACACCAGCAGCTCTGCTCATGCTGAGTGGAGAAGAGGTTACTCCAGCTGTGCTCTGAACTGCACAAAGGCTGAAGAAACACCCCATCAACATCTGTCTACATGGCCAGTAAGCTGGGGCACACCATGCCCAGGAAACATGCTCCAAGTCCTGCCTATCCCACAGGTCCAGCCTGCCTCTGGACTTCCCTACAGGTATGGAAACATGCGTCCCAAAAAGAGTGCTAAACACTTACCAAGTGGTGATCTCCTGAGCTAAAGGCACCTTCCATCATCTTCAGCAGACATGGCTGATTGCCGTGGCTGTCCTGGCCTTTTGTTCCAGCTTTTCTTCTGGAGGAGATAAAAGAGAGGAATGAGCCATTTTCCTTCTCTACATCACCAGGGAATGCACCTACAATGCAGCTCCTCCTTTCGTCCTGCACTTCTCTGGCCTCTCACCCTCCATCACAGAGGGGGAAAGAACCCTTTCCAAAGTGTTTCTGAGTCCTTTTGGCTCTTTCATCCTGTTTGGTGCCATCTGAAGCCCCTCAGCCACTGCAAGCCATCCTCAGTCCTTTTGTTTGCTATTGAAGCACAAGCACCTCATGGGAGTTCAGCACACCTTTAACCCAACCCGTTTCCCCAAGGACTGTTATAAACCATGACTTTTCCACAGGCACTCATCCACAAACAGAGCTCTGTTATCCCAGGAATGCACTCACTACATCCTGAGGTTTACCTGGTTATTTTTAACTACCTGATCACTTGCATTTAATAACACAGTTTAACACAACACACCAGCCTATGCACCCATATTCGACTTAATAAGCATCCCATTGCAGCCGGATTGCCAGTCTAATGGTGGAGCAGGTGAGCTAACAAATGCCTAATGTCAGCAGCGGGAAGGAACACACAATCAATGATTGATTAGCAAATTGGCTATTGGGAGTGGCATGTAGCAGACACCAACAGTATCCCAGAGCTAAAACAAGGCCAGGGAAAGCCTTGTTTTTCAAGGAACATCTAGATCATGATCTGGCCCTTTTTTATCACCACTCAGTGCTTGGCAGAAGGGTAAAAAAAGCAATAAAACTTCAAGCAGGCAGTATGCAGCAAAGGACCTCAGCTCCTGTTTGTTTTCAGCTTGTCCTAAAATATCCAGTGTCTCAGCTGAACATACTTTAACTGTTCGTCACCAAGACCAACAGCAAAATTGCCTTTCCTGGTGGACTGCTGGGATTTCCCAGCCTGTGATCCCTTCCAGTGAATACAATCCAATCAGGGAAGGGATTGTATTCACTCTTTGTTTCCTAATGGAAAAGAAGGCTGTAATCCAACATTTGGACTATGGGAATGGAGCCCTCTGAAGAGGATTTAGTAAGTTTGCATAAAGGTTCTATTTGCACCTTGTGTGGGAGCTGGTCATACAGCTGAGGATGCCACATACCAGCTATTGCATGCGAGTACATCTGTACAAACATGGCTACCCTTTACATACAGTGTGAACCAAAAAGGAGATCTTCCCCTTTGCAGCACTGAAACAGGAAGCTCAGTGACAGACAGAGCGCTGGGGCCGGGGAACAGGGATGGAGCTGCTGCCTCAGGAATTCCCCCTTCGCTTCAGTAAGTCTATGCTTGTAGCAAGGTAAGCATCCTGCATTTGCAGTGTCCTTTTCCTTTCTCTCCATTCTGAATCTGTTATATGCAAACTAGATCTGCGCTGCTGCCTGTTCTACCATCCAGCTGCCTTTACTGCAGAGGTTCATCCCTGTGGGAGTTACTGGCTGTCCAGAATGTCTGTCCACTCATCACTGGCTCAGGACCAGATGCAGCATACAACTCTATCAGTGTCCAAATACTATATTTTTATCCTCTTGAATTCATTGCCGTACATGTTTGGTCCCATGGGGTGTTTGCCTGGTGTGCTGACATTAGGGAACACACTCTACCTTGTTAATTACAGCTGTTGGAGCCATGGAGCCTGCTTCCAAAGATGTAGGACAGAGATACATCCATGATTCACTCTGGCATTAACACTGCGCTACTTCCATGGAGCAGAAAAGTGGAAAGGACCTTCCAGGTCATCAAGTTCATCTGCCTGTCTTCACTAGTAACCACATCACTGGATCAATTAGGAGATGTTTGATTGGCCTATCACAGCTAATGGGCTCCTCAGTCTGACAGAGGAATAACAGGATCCAAAGGCTAGAAGCCAAAACTAGCGAGATCAGGCTGGAAACAAGGGGTGACCATTTAACGGTGCCTGAATCTGTGAGGGAGAAAAGCAGTCCAGAGCATCCCACATCACAGGCAAGTTTTCATCTAGTCTGAATGTTTTGTTAAGACAATTTTATCCCCTGGCTTTCTGCCCCAAATCCAGAAGTCCCTGGGAATCTCTGGACTGCTGCTACATGGTTTGTGAGAGGTAACAGAGAGGAGTTGCCATCACTATATAATAATGCACTTAGTGGGACTTTCTATTTTGCATCTGCCCTGTGAGACGTCTAGAGGAATCCACAAACTGAAAGAAAAGGTTAAAAAAAATAAATCACTGCTTAAAGTGAGACAAGAATTAACTCAAAACAATCCTCTGGCTGCAGCCAGCTGGTTTAAATCCCACCCTAAGAGCTACATTCATCATCACGTTTACAAAAGCAAGCAGTTAAATGTAATTTAGCATTTGTTTTCAAGGTATGGCATCAAATAAAATTGAAAAATGCCATATCCACATGCCCTAGGCATTTTCCCACATGCTTTTGAAGATGCTCTCCTAGAGATTAGACTGACATCTAAGATAATTAACATACCTTCAGGACGGAGATTTAATTAATAACAAATAAATAAGTCTCTCATTTACTAAGAGACCTGGACAACTTTTGTTGTAATATTTTCTGACTGAACACACACACTGCACCACAGTTATAGTGGTACTAGTACCCACTTTGTGGACACCATCAATTCCGGGGGTGGAGGGGAGGGAAGAAAAGTTCAGGTGAAGTTAAAAAACTTTCAGGCCCACTGTGAGGTTTTGCTTCATTCTTGAGCTTTTCTACACTCCACAAAAAATCAAAATATCTCACTTTTAAATTATGCAAATCACCGCAACAATGACTGCAAGTCACTGCAGCATTGCAGAAACATTCAAAATTAACACTTGCATCGCATGTGGTTCTGTTTCACATTTGTGTGGGATGCTTAGACTATGTGATTTAGTGCAACTGCCCAGAATTCACAGACCATTTCTCACAAAGGATGCTGCATTTGCGGTGAGAACGTAACGGAAGGGATTTTGAATCACTAAGTGACAGGCTATTACTTCATCTTGCCATGGAGCAACAGAACAAACAGTTAAGTTCTTTTCAGGAATGGAGGTACCCTGGAGGACACCAGCTTCTTGTTGGTATTTGTAGGACCTCTCAGAAAGCAGCTTTGGAAAGGTGTAAAGATCCTATGAAAAGAAAAAAAGTCTAAGTGTTTATACTTGATTATAGCACTGTTCCAGCGAATAAATTACTCAGTCTTTCCCTGTTTAGTGGATGCTTGAAACCCCCTTTCAGAGGATTATCCCATTCAATCTATCTTGATGGGATCACAAGGCCTGAGCAGAGGATTCATGCTGAGGATTTGAGCTGCATTTGACTTGTTGCACATACTCAGCTGGGCAGGGCTGGTCCTGACCAGATCACTCAGGTCTACACATTGGGAAGGGCACCCATGGACCTTAAAGTGCCAAGTCTTGCTACAAGAACAGGCAAAACAGACATCTGCTGGGACCAGAGAGATAGCAGCGACACATTCAAGAGCACCATGGAGCACTCATGCAGACCAGCAGCTCCAAAAAACTAAGGAGGAGGGAGGGGTATTCTTTCATATTAAGGATATGCCTCTGAAAAACAGTTATTTCTGTCAATAGGATGAAAAAGGTCAGTGCAATGGAAACAGACAACTGAGGACCAGAGCATCAATTGTCCGCTGGATGCTAACAGGGTGGTCTCACATCTGGACTGCCCCCTACTCTGAGCTGGGGAAGAACTCATGGTGTGGTCCACATGGTCACCACCAATGCGGGATGGAGAGAACAATCTTCAAGGCAAGATTTAGCTAGTAGCTACGGGGCTAAAGGCCAGGATCAACTCAGTAACAGAAATGCTTCCTCTAATGCCGTATAATGAAATCCAGAGTCATTGCAAGGTTCAGAGTATAGTACCTTGAAGTCAGGCTTGAATAGGTAGAACCTATACAGTAAAGATCCAAGTACTAAATCTACATGAAAATGGATCAAGGCTACTGGCACATAAAAAAGGTCTTTTAAACTAAATATTGTGGGAAAACCAACAGTTTGACAAGACATGTGGTTTGGGAAAATGTGGTCTCCAGTGGAGAAGTCATGAAAATTTTGTATCTTTGAATAAAAGGATAGGAGAGAAGCCAAAAATCAGTCAGGGAGAGAACAGCAGCCTGCAGCCCCAACAGACATCCCTCTCTGGCCTGCAGAGAGAAAGAGAACAGAACAAGACACCATATGTGCACTTCTATCCAAGCACCAAGGGTTTAAAAGCAAGGTGAATGAACAGCAGTGCCCTGTTTTCAGGTGGGGCTATTCACATAACCAGCACCTCAGAGATCTGGTGGAGGGAATATAAGCAGCAGAACATGGTAATAAGTGGGTACAAATTATATAGGAATGAGAGTAGGCTGTGCAGGTGGAGGAGCTGAGCACCAAGGAACTGTGTATTAAGGTATACATTAAGGTAAGCTCAAAGAGCACAACCGACCTAACTGTATCAACAAGTGCCATAGAGTCCCCAGGATTGCAGTCCCATGCCCAGACATTAGAGCATTAGAGTTACTCCATCATCCACCCATCCAGAACAGGGCAACTGCAAAACCTTAAGGGAGAGGAGTGAGGCTCTGATGGATATAAAAGAAGACAAGCACAAACAACAGAAGATGCCTGTCTCCATTTACAGATGGGATAACTGACAGCAGTGAAGATGTCTACATTTAAGACAGGAAGCTACTGCTCCCTCCAGCAGTAATTTATGACATCTGAAGCAGAGAGCCTCTTTTTAAACACATCCTGAGCAGCACGCAGGAACTAGGGGATTTGATTTAAGTTATATTGCCTGTGGTTCTTTGCACCCTAAAACTGACAATCTTGAAGGTAGCCTTGCAAACCTGCTACTCAAAGTTTAACTTGGGGAGGGAGTCACCGAAAAGCACAGACACTTTTAAAGTTAAAAAGGAAAAACCAATAAGGAAAAAACACACCCAAGAGATGGGAAAAGTCATTAGAGTTGGCATGCACCTCTTAACAGGGAAAAAAAATAGGGTAAAGCTTAAAGTAGGTCTATTAACAGTAAAATGATGTTTTCTAAGTAGAAGCACTGTCCAAATAATAAAAACATAAAAACAAAGACTAAAGTGTAAGATCTGCAACTATGCAAAAATACACAAAAGATCTGAGCAGAATTTTCCAAGTCACAGTCACTAATAACAAAATACATTGAAGAATCCGTGATCACAGGGCTAAGGGAATCTCAAAGGAAGGTAGCGCCATGGTAGAAAGTCTAAATTAACTCTTATTCACAATAAACTGATAAATCCTGGTGACGCAGAGCAACAGTCAGGGATTAAACTCCCCCTGCAGCACTAAAGGGGCTCAAACACGCCATCACCCAGCACAAGCTCTACAGTGCACTTTTGGGGGAGAGGAGGGAAAGCTCATATAAACAGAGTAATGAAGTACACAGAAGTGGAAGACTGGGGAAGACTCATCACAGGTTTTGGGGAGGCAAAAAAAGAGTCTTTTCTCCAGCTCAGAGTGGAGGGCAGTCCAGACGTGAAACTGCACTGTTGGCATCCAGCAGTCCCTTACAGTGCCCCCAAGTGTGGGCAAGCAATGGTACTGCTTGACACAATGACCTTTTGTTTCTAATGAACCCATTTCAAGATCCTTCCTCTAAAGGCTTCTGAAGAACACAAGGGACCATAAAGAAGCAGCTTCTTTGATTTAAAAATGGTTAAAATTGAGAGCAGTCACAAGAGGTGGAGGCGAGACCCGACAGGAATTTCTGTAGCTCAGCTTTTTGTAAATGACTCTGAAAAGGCAATTAGCAAAGGGACAAATGGAATGATTCAGAAGAGTTCAAACCTGCAGGTCAACTGAGAGAAAAGCACAAGTCACTCATGACACAGTGGCTGGACAAGAAAGTGGCAGACATTTCAATACTGAAACACAGAGACAGGGGAAAAGGCCAGCTGTATTATACCTGCATACACAGCTCTACATTAGCCATCACTGGCAGGGGGCATATTAAGGAAACATTGTGGATAAGGTCACAAATAAATGTCACCTCATTGTTAAGCAGCAATCAGAAAGGTTTAGCACCTGATAAGAGCTGTTAAGAACCAGAGACAGGCTAAAACAAATCATTTCTATCATGCGGCTGTACAACTGCTGGGTCTGCTCAGCTGCATCATTCTGCACAGTTGCTGCACCATGGCCTTCATCATTATCACAACAGGGATGTAGGGAACTAGACAGGGCACAGGCATTCTCCCTCTCCTGGCAAGAGAGGGCAGAAATAGGAAGGGCTTTTGTCTAAACTCACAGCAACTCCCGTAGTGTAAAACAGGCTACAAAGGAAGGGTATGGTTAAGGCAGAGTCCACAAAATCAGGAGTGACCAAGAGAAAATGAACAGTAGATGTTGTTCGGGATTACTCATAGCACTAGAATTAAGGGATACTAAATAAATTATCCTACAGTAGGCTTAAATAAACAAACGGAAGTTTTTTTTCCACTTCCCATACAATCTAATTGCATTGTGGAACTCATCGCCCCGGGATGTTGTGGATGCCGAACACATCAAGGGAGTCAAAAAGTCAATTAAACACATTCATGGACTGGTCCATCAGTGGCTATTAAACATGATTATGGAGATGCAGCCTCTGGCTGACAAGTCCCTAAGCCACATGAAGGTTTATCATAGGAAGAATTACTTTGTGCTCGCCCTGTTTATTTCCTTCAGGATCCAGAGCCAACCATGGTCAGACCCAGGGCCCAGGTACAGAAATTATCCCAAGATTGTGCAGGCTCTAGGAGTTCATGTAGACATTCTCAGGCCTCAGCACATGCCAGTTCTGGTCTAGAGATCTGGACTGCTTCTTTGTCCTTGTCCCGAACTGACACTAAACCTTCTGAAAACAGGGTGGATTGCCAACATCTTGGGCTAAAATTTTGGGTTTTAAACCTCAGAAGAGTCCTAGGACATGAAATCCAAAAATCACACCCAGATGTCAGCCCTTTGTTTGGATGTCATGATTTATATTTCAAGTGACACTTCCTCTTCTGTCTCCCTAACAATGACAAAACAAAGAGCTATAAACAAATCCTGGCTCCAGATGCTCCTTTGCCCTCATTAGTGACCAGCTTGGCTAATGCTGTTTCATCAGCCCTTTGTTTCAGGGTGGCAAGCCAACATCAGCAAGTCGAGGACACTTTGATGGGCTCCCCCCCTTGGGATGCAACAAATTCCCAGGACACTCCTGCCCAACACTCACTACAATAACAAGCATGGGGCTGAATTACTGCCCTCGACAATGTTTGGTACATGGAAAAACTTGTGTTTGCTAATTACCACGATTGCTCCATATAAATCACCCGCAGGCAGCCACATGCAACCCCGGTAAGCCACAGCCCTGGCCCTCGGCAGCCTGCAGCAGCAGCACAGGTAGGGATGATGTTTCCTCTCTTTGAAGAGCCTCCCCAGCATCAGAGGTGTCCCACCCACTTGCCAGATCTATTCCTAGACATATCCGTTTCTATTTATTTTCCCACTAACTGTTACACTGGTGCAAAGAGACAAGGTTGAGAATCGGTCAGGCCAGACACATAAGTATGCTACAAAACAAAGATTTTTCCCTCTTCCTTTGAAGCCTACTATCCATTATTTTTGATAAGAGGTGCAGCAGATTTATTTCTCTGGTTTGAGCACTCCTAAGCCTCTTTCCTAAGCCTGGCAGCAAGAACCTCAAAGCAGATGCCAAACCCTGCAATCTTTTTATGTATGGTAGAAATAATCCCTTTGCCTGCTGCCTGGGGGAGCTGAACCCTGACGTTCACACAAACTGTGATGGACTGGCACTCAGGAGCTGAAACAGAGGCAGCAGCAGGGTCTCTTCTCCCTACAGAGCACCTTTTCTCTGCAGCCAACCAACAACCACACACTTTGCTTTTGTTTAAGCTCCACCCAGAGTCTCATACTGAGGTTGGAAACAGATACACAGCTCTGATCCCAGAGCCCATCAGACCTCCCCAAGCCAGGTCTCCACAGGGAGATTTGGGCAGTTTTCTCCCTGCAGAGGATCCTTTTCTCTTCCTCCTCCTGCAGCTTCATTTCTACCTTTAGAAACATTATGAATTGAAGCATAGAGCCCAAAGTAACCTTTGTAAGAGGGTAATGCAGCCTCCAAAGCCACCCGTGGTTCCAGATAAACATGAGCCAATCTAACAAGTTCCTTTTGGCTGGCTGGCTGCCTTGAACTGATGAAGTCAAACTGCACGAGTCACAACAGCATAGCCAAATCCCAAGTACCAGCATAATTGCCAACATTTTGAACCAGAACAAGCTGCAAGGGCAGAGGGAAGCTAATAGGAAAAGGAGTAAGTCAAGGGGAAATACTTGGCACTTCACTTTTGGCAGGGAGGAGCTGTTCGACTTTTGCTGTGGAGGAATAAGGAGGAGCAAGAGAGGGAAGATCCACTTTCACTTCACTCCCAGGATGCCCAAGGACTTTCACATTCCTGCACAGAGAATAGCTGCTGTAAGTCCTTACATTTCATAATGATAGATTCCTCATTTAAAAATAAATCAGTGCAGCCTGGGATGCATGCCAACACATTTCCCCAGTTTTCCCACATCCTACATTTTAAAGGCAGCTGATGAGTTCCATCCTTCCTGATCCCTCATCCTTCCTTTAATAACTCCCCATGTTCCCATAAAAAAAACCCGATGTATTGCCCTCCTCACCTTTACATTTCCCCAGACCTGCAGCCCCCTGCTTTGGCTGCTCTTGTTCAGTTTTGCATCACATTGCATTACTGTTTCAGCAGCACTAGCAATCTTTGAAATTCTTTTGGTAACTTCTACCATAGACATCACCACTGAACCCTTTATGCACCAGGTCTAAAAAAACACCTCTACTGAGTTTATCTCCAAAAATGCAGACAACCTTCAGGTTGATATTGTTCTCCAAAACTTACCTAAAGGGACCCAAGGTTTGCAAACAGGGTGCTCAAACACACCATGCTGTGCAACATGGGGGCTATCAAACCTGGGATCTCATTACACCATCTGCCTCCCACTTGGGGTTACGTTCCCATGCCATATCTTGGTTCAAATTAGACTGGAAGTTCATGATGCCAGTGGCAGTGGCACACTGTGGCACCACTTCAGCAAACAGGATCAATAAGCAAGACTAAAGACAGCTCTCAAGCACAAAAAAAAAACAAAGAGGAACATCCACAGGCGTAGGAAAATCTGTGCCCCTGCCCTGAATAAAGAACAACTCTCAAGATGCTTGAATAACTTCAGAATATCCATGAACCTGACTCCTCTGTCATGAACTTCCTTTTTCACTTCTAGCCTCAACACTTCACAAATTACATGAACCTAAGTGAAAAGATGCTTTGCAGTCTGAGATTTGTTTTTTTTAATGTTGTTTTATCAGCACAGCTCAAAGATTTGACTGGTCCATTCAAACTGGGTCATTTGCGTTGCAGACAACAGGGCACACTCAGCAAGCAGGGATACAAGGATTTTAAGTAGTGAGAAAATAAACAACCTGTTCTTTGTCAGCAGACTGCTCTGTGGCAGCCCAGAATCTCACACTCCGCAAAGCCTGCTTTCACCAATGCCTTACTCCCCTGACTTCTGTTGCAGGACTTACCTTTGCACTTAAGCTATCCCTCCCATGATAACGCTAATGGGGAGGTGCTATCTGATCAGCTTTCCAGCTAATTACACCCAGAGCCACAGGTGCTGCCCTTCCATTAGGGCATACAAAGACCTGCCATTTATATAACTGCCCATCATCTCCCAGGGTCTTTAAAACAACTGAATCATTGAAGAAGCCAACCTGGGAGTCTGTTTTTTATCAGCTGGGCTGTAGGGAACGGAGTTATTTGCCACTGGCTGCCAAACAAGTCAGTGGTTAAGGTAAGACATTTGTCTTCCCTGGAGCCGAGGCAGGAGTTCAGTCCACTATCCCCCATCATCTCCCCACACTCATCAGCTCAGGTCCATAATAACTGCAGTGAGGCTTGGGAGGTGAGGTACAGCTTACATTCCACAGCTACTTCACCCTGCTACAACAGAGACAGTTTCATCCCTTTTCACTGGACATGATTTCTGTAACAAGAAGCTTTCAGTAATAGAAATTCCCAGCCCAAAAATTGTAATTCTAATAGATCAGGTGCACAACAGAGATCACTGCTTCCCAGGAGGCCTTAACTCCTTTTCCCCCCTGCCCACCATTCCTAAAAACCATAATCTCTAGAGGTCCACCTTTCCCAGACCTAGCATATGACCACTGGATTTTCCTTCTACAGGAACTGCTGAGACCAAAAATAAAGCCCAAGAACTGGTTCTGGTGATTTTGTATAAGCAGGCATAGTGGGACTACCCTATGGCACTACTACTTTCAGAGCAGCTCGTCGTTGGACAGCATTGCTGTCACTGGCAATACAGACCTCCAGAGAAGGTGGCTCTCAGGGTTGCAGGGTTGCCATGCCCACAGAGGTGGGCACACTTATTCACAGAACACAACAGCACTGGAAAGCAGAGCTGTCATTCCATGGGAAATCCCCAGCTTCAGACAGGATTAGCTTTGCTCCTTTAATCATTCTCCATCCAACTGGTGCTCAGGACAAGGGGACTCGCAGGCAAAGCTTTAGCCTCCCCCTCTTACCCTTTGGTTGCAGCAGCAGTTACAAAGACCCACAAATGAGACCACCATATTTGCATGCCATTTAACTTGGCACTACAGTTTTCCTGCTAACAGGAAGGGTTCCTCCAGCTGGGTGGGGTAGGGCTATCCAGGAACAAAACCCTTTTGTACAGAAAAGGAGGAAGAAGTTAGTTGCCTCCTGCCTCATCCCAGAGCTTTGGAGTGAAGGCGCTTATGGCAACAGCAAACAAGTGCTCAGCAGCACTGCAGTGATGTGGTTTAAGAAGAAAATAAACTTCTGAGCATGGAGCTAAGCAGGCCCGAGGCAGTAATGGGTACATGATGAATAATAAACCCATCTAAGCAACAAGCATGAGTCAAGCCCAGATGAAGAGTTCCTCATATTTCCCCCCTGCTTTCGGCTGTTCCTTGGAAAACCCATATGTTTTATGGATACCCTCATAATGCAAACATTTGGCTGCTTTCTTGAACAAACCTTGGAGAGCCCAAAACTGGGTGTGTGGGCTGAGTCCTCAGCAGGGTACAGTAACCAAAGCAGAAAGAAACCTCCTCCGGGGCTGCTACAGCATTTGGAATGGGGGAAGTGGAACAGAAATCTTTGTAAAAAAGCTATTTACATCTGTTTGACCCTTGTAAGACAGGTCCCCAGGCTCTTCCCCACTTGGAGGCATTTGGATCACAGGCTGCAGCAGCAGTTTGATCCTTCCCAGGGGAAAGGAGTGCATAGAAGCCACAGGTAACCTCCAAGCCGCATAGACAACCTGTGGGGAGCAGTGGGTGCAGGCATAGGGGTCCCATCTGCTTTGCAAGTGTGGATGGGGACCACAGCAGGCTCCCTGCAAGGACCAGGGTGCTGTCCGCTGCACTGCCTCTTGGCTCACAGTCCCACATTTGCAGGAGAAGCCAATGAAAGTGAAAGATACCTGCACCTTGCTCCAGACTCCACCTTGCCACCCCAGCCTTCCCCGACAGGCTGCTCCTCCCTGGGAAACTACTCATCTTCTCCCACTCGGATCCCTTGATCTGCTTGCCAAAGCCCAGCCTGGTCCAGAAGGGTCTGGCTGCTCAGATACCAACAGTCACTGCAGGGCTGCAGCTCAGCTCTGGGTTACCACAGGGCTTCTTTGCTTTGTCCCAGATGCCCATTGGAGGGTTCACCCATCCCAGTACCACCTGCTTGGCACAGTCCTGAGAAAGCCAATCCCATGAGGTACACAGAAGGGGGTGTCCTGGGTTCAGCTTATACCACAACAGCAGGTCCCATGTACTAAAAACAGTAGAGTACAAAACAAACACTTCCGCTGTTGCTGAAACTACTGTGGATGCACACAAGTGAACAACACATCCAGCAGCCAGGCACAGCCCTGAGCAGATCCTGCTGCTGGTTTGAAGCCAGGCTTACACAGCTCACTGCTCCAGCTGGCCTCCACATTTGCTACCCCATCCTTCCTTACCCAGAGGCCAGCACCATCTCCAGTTTTCCCTGCATCACAAGAGGGACAAAAACAGGACTGTGAAGTTTGTCTGCTTGCTAGACCACAAACAGTGGAGAAATGGGACAAGAAGGGCAGACTGGCAGGGTCCTACATCCAGCAGACCACCAGCAACTTTGTGCTATTGGAGGCAGACAACAGGGTCCACAAGAGGTAGCAGGTAAATGTGACCCACCTCCACATGCTTTGCCCTTCCAGAAGGGACGTTTCAAGTGTGGTCTCATTCAGGACAGCACTGACAGGGTGTGACAGGAAGCTCTGCTGCTGGCTTCTGTCACTACTCCTCATCCCACAGGATGAAGTCTTGCCCTGTCCACTACTTCAGCAAGTGAGAAAATAGAATTTGGCCCCCTCTTCCACTGTGAATGCCCTGCAGCACACTGACAATGCATGGCACATGGAGGGCTTGCCTTAAGGGCCAGCACACAGACCCCAGGAGTCCTCTGCCATAAACCCAAAGCCTTGTCCACCCCATGGCAGGAAACAGGACACCCCGTTGTGGCTGGGGCTCCCCACCAGGCTCAGCCAGCACCATGAGCTGCCAGGCAAACAGTGCCTCCTCCTCCTTCAGCCTGTTGAGTAACCACACCAGTGGGTGGACACACACCCAGGCTAAACACAGCTCCGGTCCCACCGCCCCCACCCGCCGTGGCTTATACCCAGGTCTCCAAACACATTCTTGCTTTGGGTGCGCAGGTTCTCACGCTCCTCCCCAGGACGGAGCCCGCCTTGCTCAACCCCGCTCTAACTCCGGTTTCCCCTACGCTGAACCCGGAACCAGATTCCACTCATCACAAAACGTGCTGGCTCTTCTTGCCCACACAGCTCTGCCCAAAGGAAGAGGAGGATGCGATGCTGCCACTTCTATAACAAGAACTGGCCAGCACCTTGCCATTTGGACTGCAGCATGATGGCCTGTCCCCCCAAGCAGGGGTGCAGGCTGGCTCAGGACTTAATGGGGAGGGAAAGGTCTCGGTGTTGCAATTGCCGTTCTCTCTAATCCCTGTATTTGACTGCCTCTGAACACAGGTCAAGTCGTGAGGCGCCCGACATCTGAAGGACAGAGGGCTTAAGACTCACAATGCCTACTCAGCACAGCCTTTACCTCCACATGACACATCCAGCTTTTGCAATCCAGGTTTAGCACTCATCTGCCCTATTTCAACTTCAAAGCACTTCATAAACATTAACCAATTAATCCTCTCACCACCCTCAGAGGGAGGTGAGCATCTTTATTTTTATCCATTTCCCCATCAGTGAGAAGGAGAGAGTTAAGTGCCTCTCCCAAGGCCATCCTAGCTGACTCCCAGCTGACTGCACTTGACTCCCAGCCCCAGGCTGAGGCCGTCAGAAGAGCACAAGCAGTACACCCCAGACAGTGGAAATGCAGCAGAAAGAGCCACAGCCACCTAAGCAGAGCTGTCACCAAGCACCTTTTTCTCTGTGCCACACAGGACTTGGCTACTTGAGTACTTCATGTTCATCAATGACCTGCAAGAAAAATGATCCAAGACAACTAAGACAGAGCAGGCCACTGACACACAGCAACCAGGACCAGCTGAAGAGCTATATGCACATACACAATAAATGCTTTTAACAGGCCTGTAAAAAGTCCTACATCTTGCAATAAAAAGCAGAGGCTGGTGAGGATGATACCAGAGCGTGGCAATAAACTTTGATGTGACTGGAGCTAGAGAGACAACTGAAACACAAAATAAGCTACTGGCAGTGCTTAGCTTTTGCTATAAACTGGGGCAGAATATTCCGGCTCATTCTGCACGTGAAATCACACATCTCCTCCAGCTCAAGCACAGCTTGGTTTAGGGAACACCGCAACCCTCTGAGGCATTAGTGAGGGCAGGGAGCTGGGAAGGGATGCTGGCCTTTGACTGGGAGACTGCAGGAAGTCAGCATGTGTCACACCAGGGTGGTGGCACCTCACTCAAGGTGTGGGACATGTCACCAGGAGAGATGCTCCCCCTCAGCTATCCTTCACATCAGTCAAGACTCACTCAAACGCTGCCAAGCAAGCGGCATAGCACCCACATTCACCAGGTCCATCATGTACCTCCAAGGTGTAACCAGCCAAAAAAATATTTTGTCACCCAAAATTACTTGTACTTTGATGAAGACCTGAGCTGCACTCCTCCATCACCACACAGGCAGGCAGAACTGCCATGCACATACACTCAGTAGAAGAGAGGGAAACACCTTGGTCCCCACCAGCCCTGAGAGACAGCAGGCTGTGAAGAGAGAAAACAGGGTGCCCACATGCACAAGGAAGGGTTGCACACCAGCACCAAACCCCACCATCAGCAAGGGTTGCGTTTATCATAGCCTCACAGATTCCACTACTCGGGACAAGGGGCCTCCTGAGCTGCAGGAGTGCTCCGGCTCTTCCACAGCTGCCTGAGACAGACCAGGCAGGGCTGGGAGGTTGCTCCCAGCTCCCTTTCACTTCAGCATCCATTTCTATCCCCAGGGTTCCTTGGAGCATGCAAGTGAAAGTCTGCCTGCTTTTGCAACACCACGACGCAGAGTGGGACTCCTGCTCCTCCTCCTCCGCCTCTCCGGTGGCGGGGAGAACCCACAATTGCAGGGTTTACAAGGAAGCGCCGCTTCATTTTTCTCACCGTTTCCAATGGCTGTGGCTCAGAGCTAACTGCTGACAATTATTCATTACCACTCATCCTGAGGTCCCAAATTGCTCACTAAATCCTATGAAGATGCAGGGATCCCAAACCCCTTTGAATGGAGAGGGACAGCCTTTAAATAAAGCTCTGCAACGTCAGATCAGTACTGGAAAGAGCTGAAATCAGTCCAGCATCTCTCTCTGAAGCAGCAGGAGAATTTCAGGCAGACGAAATGCAATTCTCTAACTGCAGTTATTAGAGGCAGCGGGGGTAGGAGCCTTACTTCTGTTACAGATACAGTACCATCCCAAGGGAATGCTTTTCTTAGCATCAAGATTCAGTCTGAGCACCCATTTAAAACAGTACAAAATGTGCCTTAAATTCCTTTCTAAGCACAGACCTCAAGTCAAAGTAATACTTTAAAATGCCAGACTTACAACATATGGAGGGGGAGTCACATCTTTACCTATAATATGGTTGGAAATGGGCCCTGGGGAGGGGAGGGCAGAGGTATGGCTCCCCCAGGAGCACCCCAAGGTGCAGGGAAAGCCTGGGGCTGGCTCACAGCAGACAGTGCCATCTACTGACACCCAGTCCCCTTCCCATCCCTCCTGATAGGGCCTCATGCACCTTCCCAGCTCAATTACCTCTCATGTGCTAGTCAGACCCCAAAAGCAGCAGTAATTCTGTATAATATTCTTGGATGCTCATTGTGCCATTCGCCCTTTCCATGTGGTTGTGTGGGGCAGACACTGAGCTGCTGGACGACCCACTGTGTGGCCATCAGTGTAGCATGAGATTTTCCACCACATGCCAAGACTGCTCTTCAATGATAAAGGCTGTGGGGTTTAGGCTGACCCCATAGTGAAGCAATCTCCTCACAAAAGCCTTACAAACTCCTTCTGGCACCATTTGCAGCATGGTCCGAAACAGAATCACAGAGCGGTTTGGGTTGAAAGGACCTTAAAGCTCATCCCCTTGCCATGGGCACCTTCCACTAGACCAGGTTTCTCAAAGCCCCATCCAACCTGGCCTTGAACACATGGAGCAAAGCCACCAAGTTCAACAGGACTATTAGGCCCTAAGTGACTGGGAAAGCCCTTGACATTCACTAAAAGAATGGATTGGTGTGTTGTTAATCATGCCCCCAAACTTATGAGCCTTTAACTTGCTCTTTTTTTTAGTTAAAAGTGGCTGGAAGATAGAATTCCCTTCCCCAGGAAATCCAATTCCCAAGCCCAAATTTGCTATTCTAGTAAGTGGTCACCAAGATACTTAGGTTACAACTTCATTCCTTGACCAACAGTTCATTGACCTTTGTCTTCTCTGGGAAGTGAAAGAGAGGCCAAAGGATTCACCAGGACACATACCTAAAACGACATACAAAATGAAGTTCAAGCTAAAGGAAAAATCTCCAGAAATGAGAGTGTTGGCATGTTCTACCATTATTACTACCATTATTACTGATTATTTATCCTGCAGCAGTCACTACAAGCCTAGTGCCATTGTGCCATGTACTAGATAATATGTACATGTTAAAAGGCAATATTCTTTTCTGTAGAAACTAAAGAGAGAAAAGACAAAATGTAAGAGAGCATTGTTCTCATGTGAAAGCAAAACCAGAAATCAATTGACTACCCTATGTTATATAATGAATAGCAATACTGAGGCATACTGTGCACGCTAATTTGTCTATAAAACATGCTTATTAGATATATTAAAGGCCTTGGGATGCTTGTACTGGTCTGTATAAACAGCACCAACCTGTACGACTCAATTCCCACTTACAAAGCATACCCCCAAATCTTCCTTCCTCCTGCCCTGCCTTCCCCTCACTGATACTCTAATTTTAGAACTAATTAAATTAAGCCTCTGACTCACCCCAGCTCTCCGATTTAGGCTTACATGATCTTTGCTACAAGAGCTTTCCATGCACTTATTTGGCAGCACTCCCCCAAACAGAGCCAGCTCTGCCTCTTCCGCAGCCTGGCTCTGATCATCAGCTCACAGGAACATGCACAGGGCAAAAACTAAAACCCAAAGACCTCTCTGCAAAAAAAAACCCAGCCATAACATTATAGACCCGTGGTCAGTTTGCATATAACACAGCAGCACTGCACTGCCCTGACTCCATAGGAAGGATGCTCAAGGATTTAATTAACATGCAGGTCTCATTCCAGAAACCAGGAAGACAGCATCCAGAACATTCTGCTGTTACCCAGCCACCTAACATTCAACCAGAGACTGCAGCCACACTCTGGATGTGCTCAAGAAGGAATAAAACCCCGAATTCTATATTTCTCATAGTCAGCCTGCAAGGAGTGAATGGAGCCCACTGCCCACAGACCCCCTTCCCAAAATCGTTTTCTAACAGAAATACGACTGACACAAAAAGGAGTAAAGTGACCTGTTTCTAAAGAGCACACTCTGGCTCTCTTGCTGTGGGAGTTACTGGCAAGCACAAAAACCAGTGCAGGCACCAGCCTCATAAGCCTGACACGCACCAAAAACCTGTCTTCCCATGAGCAAAAGCAGATACACACACAGCTCTGATGGGAGAGATTGTTCCTGTGGCCCATCTGAGTGAAGTCCACCCTGGAAAGAAACCATGTACTCAAAAATCACTTCACTGCCCACACCCCCCAAACATATGTTTTTGAAACTAAAAATACTATCAAAGATCACACAGCAGCTTTCAAGTAAAGCCCTCCAAAAGCAGGACAACCCCAGCGAGCATACTTAATTCCCTGCTACCCCAAGTCTCATCATTACATGGAATTCAACTTAATTTAAGAACTCACATTCAGCCTGCAGATCTCTCAAAGCCCAATTAGAGCAGGACGTGCTTCCTCCCAGTATGGTACCCAAGGCATTTCCCAGCACAACTCACTGCTGCCTGCCCAAACCAGCCAACCTCCTTTCGTGGTGTAGGAGAGCACATATTTATAACATCAGGAGCAGTGACCAGCCCTGGGTCAGCTGAACTTGTTTCCCAGACTTTTTCTTTTCAATCTCCCTCCTTCAGCCTAAGTGCTAAGTGGCACAGGATTAGTAGCAATTAAGCCCATATTGAAGTCAGGGTAGTGCTCTTTAGGCCTGGAAAAAACCTGCATGTCACTGCAGCAAGATAAGCAGCAGGTGATGCCAGAAGCTTTTAATTTCCAAGGAGAAAAATTAGTTGTCTTTCTGCAAGCCTCCTCCTCCTCCTCCCCAGTCAGAATTTGTCCCAGATGGAGCCAATTCCCTTCCAGCCTGTTCATATCTCAGCCCTGCTCTTTGCACATGGGAGAGCTCAGCTTCTTCTGAACACCAGTTATAGGGGCTGAATAAACCATCCTAAAGCAACTCCTTTGCTATGTTTGTATTAAAAAACCCCTACCCTGTCTCAGAACATGTGTGGGAAAGAGCAGAGCATTTTGATGGGAAGCAGAAGTTCCCTTTAGTTTGCTTCATCTTGGATTTGCTCATGACAGACTAACCCCAGTGTGCAGAGAGGCTCTGAAAAGAGGACCAGTCCCAACACTCTGGGATGTTCCCACTCCTCTGCCAGATCCTTTCCCACACAGGGTCCATCCTTGCAGGCAGGCAGGGAGTGTCACTCTGGCAATTTATCCTCCGGTCTCAGCCTGTTATCACAGCATCTTGCTGAAGTTATTTTAGCTACAGAGCAGCTTTCTGGCTTCCTGTGTTGTCCCTCAGTGTTCTTCCTAATTGAAGGCTTTTAACATTAACAGCATCTAGCAGCTGTTCTTCTTCAGGACTGGAGGGGGGGGCATCAAATCTTTTGGTTAAACTTCTGTAAGGAATGGAAATGTGCCTAAGTAGATGTCCTTCAAGTGACAAGCCATCCCCACTCTGCCAGGGGCTCCTTTTAGCCATGGTTCCCATAAATTTACCAACCATACATCATCCCCAAGCATGAATCAGTGATCTCTGCTTGAATATTTCCTCCAGGGCCAGTCAAGGGGTTACACATAGTTTGGTGGGAGTTGAAGGCACCCAGGTCCAGTGCTGCACCATAGAATCATAGAATAGTTAGGGTTGGAAAGGACCTTAAGATGATCTAGTTCCACCCCCTTGCCACAGGCAGGGACACCACACATTAAGCCATGTCACACAAGACTCCCTGCTGTGCCACCTGTGGGTAATATACTGGACAAAACTGGATGGTTTCACAAGGGGCTCCTATGCATGGAGAGGCAGAGCACATCCCTGGCCAACAAATGGAGCAGCAGCAGCTGGGAGCTGCGGGGTCCCACCTTGGTGGGTCTTGCTGCATTGCATGGAGAGGAGCATGCTGTGAGCAGCAGCTGCCAAACAAAATAGAAAATGGATGGGACGGTAGCCAGCTGGACACACTGTGCTTTGTGCCTGCAATTTCTCTCCAGCCAGGGTGGGATCTGCACAGCAAAAAAGCTGCCCGAGTCCTCAGAAGAGGGCTAGGATTTACTTTTGTCAAGGCCTTGAAAGTTTTGAAGTCCAGAGAGAGACAAGAAGCAGCATGCTCCACCAGTGCCCAGGGGAAATTGCAACAGAATCACCAGTCAAAAGCATTCAAAGATCACAAACCAGACCCAGATGATCATGAATCACAGCTTAGAAACCGCAAACGGTTCTTAAGCCTCTTCAAAATTATGGCATTTACCAACAGGCTCGTTTGGGCTGGTTCACATTCTCCAGCCTTCTTCTGAACCCAACAGAGAGAAAATGGGCTAAAGCAAAAGGAGAGCTTGGGCGATCCTGGGACTTCAGCCAGAGCAAGACCTATATCCCAGTAAAGTCCATCCATAAAGCTCTTAGGTGTCATCAATGTTTTAATCCCTGTTTTAAATATTAATATAACTGCAGAGATAAAAGCAGTATCCCTGAAAGCACAGGGTAGTCCAGTCCAGCACCCTATCCTCAGAATGGATCCAGAGACTTCCTCCAAGTTTTTTGCCTCTCCATTCCATTGCTGACTTTCTAAGTTTCATAATGTTAATTCTAATTTATAATAATACAGCATCATAAAAGCAAAGCTGGGCATCATGATAATTATTTATGACTTATGCTTCTGGCCGACATTGAGTGTTTCTTTAGAGGCTTTAATTATCATTTATGCATCTTTGTTCCTCATCCATAAAAATCCCAGGGCTCTGTATGGCTGAAAGCTGAATTTATAGGATCCTGGAAACAGCAGAGCCTGGAGTCAGTGAGAAAGGCTGCTCCTAACCACCACAATGCCAGATCCTGTGAAAGAACACAAATGTCGGCAGGGCACAAAGAAATGAAGCAAAAGTGATAGTCCCAGCAGGTGGAACTGTAGCTCGTGGAGTAAAAGGGTCTTGTGAAGGCTGCATGTGATCCATGTCTGCACTAAGATGGAGATTTACAGGGATAGGTCTCTGGACCTGAGGTCCCAAGCGGGCAAGAGCTTGGCAGCACATATATTTGGGCTCAGGGGCACTGGCACCTGGTGCACCCTCCCTCCTGTGGCCAGCAGGGTATCTGCAACCACGGCTGCCCAGCCTTCTGCCAGCAGTGTCTGATCACCCTCCAGGTAATGCAGGAGGATGCTTAGGGAAAGCCTGACCTCAGACCATCAGGCAGCTCTGCAGCTCAGCCTGAGCAGAGGAACAAGAACAAAGCTCAGGGATGTCTCAGCTAAACCAACAGATGCAGGACAACATAATCAGCATCATCGCCTGCCTCCAGCCTGTCACTGTCTGCTCCTGGCAAGCACTTCAGTACTGGAGGAAGGCTGTGCAAGTCCAGGCACTGCAGGGCTGCATTGAGCTTGAAAGCAGGATGGATTTCTTCTTCCAAAAAAACACAGAGAAAACTTCAGGATGCAACATCTCTGAATATTTCCTACAGAAACCACAGCATAATGTGGGAACCTCAGCCGGTTTTTAACAAGTTTCTTGTCAAGTGGGGTTTGAAACTATGAGCCAGGGGCTTCCAGAAGCTCAGAAAATGGGAAGGAATGAAGAAAAGAGGATCTTGGCATGGATGAATAAGGATAAGAAGGAAAAGCATACTGCAGGCAGCAGCCACAGGCTTTGGCAGCCACTTCCTCATGTAGAAGGAAAAAAAAACAAGTTAAAAGCTGCTTGGGGAAAGGAGGTTCAGCAGTGGATTATTTCATCTCCATTACCACAGCAAAAGCACTGCTGCTCCTCATATCCCTGATGGGCTGCAGACAGTGCGTTCACTGCAAAGCACCTCACTTCCACAACCAGGCTGAAAACATGCAAGGCATCAAAAATAATGTCATATTTATTAGGGAAGCACTTCAATTGCAAAGCTCACAGAGGGACGTAGTGAGCTGACTACATGCAGAAATCAAAAGGAAACCCTTGATCGAAAGGAAATGTTTAGCCACTATGTTCAAAGGCTCCCTAAAATCAAAGACAAAACCCTTCTTTAATCAGGGCCACTGACCACAGCTGAAAGCACACAGAGCTGCTAGCAGTGCCTTCAGCATCACCTTTCACAGCACAGCTACAGGTGCCAATACTCTTACACCCCAGCATCTTTCCCCAGTATCCCATATCTGTGTCCTGGGAACAGTTCTTGGAACCTGAAACGAAGGCCTGTTTTGTAGGGACAACAAACATCAGCCATCAACTATGGTCCAAAACATCACAGTGTCCCTAGCTTAGCTTTAAACTTTCAGCCTCCTCTTTCAGCTTGAGCCATTGTCATTAGGAAAAGAAGCAAGAGCTAATTGGGCCTTATCTAATCTTAGCCCAACCCAATGGTCAATAGCAGTTAGCCAAAGTTTATCAGCAGTGTTTAACCATCATTTATCAGCTTTGGGGAGATTTTACTCAGGCAGGTGTGTGTCATGCTGACGCACAGGCGGGGTCAGGGAGTATTGCTTTTCCACACCCCAGAGCAGATACAAACGATTAACACAACAATAAGGACACATTTGTTGTGGCTAAAGCACCCAGCATTAGATGCGGTCAGGGTAAGAGTTCACCAAGAATAAAGTTCAAATGTAGAAATGAACTTCTGAACTAACGTGGGTCTCATGGTTCCCTGTGGCAGCAGAACCATGTCTGGAAGCATGCTCAGTGTTTTCACATCTGAGCTTTTCCCTCCTCTTTTTGGCACATTCAAGATCAAAGTCCAGCAACAGAAACATCACCAAAAGCTCTAGCCCACGTCCGCTACTTTTTTCCTTTTCCTCTCAAAATCTCATTTCTATCGGTCTGTGAAGGAGTGCACTTCTCATTTTAAAACCTCTCCATAGCTAACAGGGAGAAGTGTTGTCAGAAATGAAAGACTTTTTTCATAGTTTGCATTACTTTTCCCTTCCTTTCCACACCTTTCTATTTTTTTTAACAGCCAGTTTTTCCCATGGAGCTAAGCAAGCTGAGAGCTCTCTGCTGGAAAAGTCTCTTTGCCCCTAATTGAAATGGTACAGTGAGATGGACCTAAGAGTTTCATCCTCTTTGAGCCACATATTTCATTGAAATCAGAAGTACAATAGTGTTTTCCAGAGTCTTGGAGAGGTGACCTAAAGGCAACAATAACTGGAGGCAGACGGGCTCTTTTATCCAAACAGGACAGGGCAATAGAGACCCAGGATCCTTATTAAGAATGCTTAATACCAGAGCTCCCTGTTGAGTTACCCCACACACACTTCAGAGCAATGTCCAGCCTTGGACAAGGGACATGTGATCCCTGGGAGCAGGGACAGAGGTGGTCTGAACTATGCAGAAGGTCAGATTAGACCAGGTCATTTTCCAGGAGTCTGTGACACTGAAAGGAAGGTACATACCATATATTCTATGATCCTATTCTATGATTCTATATGCTTCCCATTTGTATATTGCTGTGTGGCAGAGGGCGTGGGCAGGGAGTGCTACTTCTAGTTCAGAGAACAGGGGGTGCCTTGCTGGAGGAAACTGAAAACTCTGTTTGCACAATTATCGGCCGCAGCACTTAATCACTCTGCCCTGGATCTCTGACAGCCCCAGGGGCAGTCAGTCGGATACAGAGGTGGGAGGCAGAAAGGATTTAATAAAGAAGCATTTTATGAAGAATTCTTTGCTTTTGGCATTTTCTGTAGGAGTGGGTAAAACGATACTTTTCCTCCAGTGCTGCCAGGGAAGGCAAGAAGAGGAGAGCTCCGTATTTCAGCTCCTGGGCAACCAACCCCATGTGCTGCCACTGCCTCCATGGAGATCTCACATGGGAGCCAAGGAGATGGGTACAAGCAATAAGGGAAGAATGTCTTCACAGGAGCCAGCACCCACTGCACTGTTCCTGACCTGGGATCACTCCCGGGTGGACAGCGGCAGCAGTTGTCCCATCTGCAAGGGACAGAGCCAGGAGGCCCCCACTGTGACCAGAGTACACCACAATCCAGACGTATCCCCACCAGTTGCGTGCCACTACCCAGTAAGCGACAGCAGATGAGGGAAAGGTTTCTGCAGTCTGGGTCCATGGGGTTTGGTATCAGGGCAGTGGTGGAAGAGCACAGGCAAAGGGGCCAGAGGCTAGGATGCCAGGGTCCAGGAACTTGCCCCCACACCAGGGAGCTGTGCAATCACACCTAGGCAATTTCAGCCAGTAATCCCCACAAACACATCACCTGTCCTTGGTATGTTCATCCTCTTCAGGAAGCATTTGATGGCCATTCAGGCACAGTCCCTTCTGAACAACCCAACAAGCTATGATTTATGTGATGCCTTTGTCTTCAGACACTGCTGTCAGCAATACCCATTCTCAGACAAAGCTGCTGATGACTGCAAATTTCCAAAGGTCACTGTCATGGACACGCTGCCCTTGCTGAAGGTTAAAAACAGAAGCTTTAGTAAAAGTAGAAATGCTAATTTGATAATTCATTAATTTTCCCCTGTGGCTATCTTCAGCCGCCTCCCCAGAAACCAGAGGCCCCAGGGGCAATGTTTCCAGGACAGAAAACAGTATATACTGTTCTGGGCTCTAAAGACACCTCTACAGCTGCAGAAAAGAAGTGATATTTTCACAGCAGCTACTCCCAAGATCCCTTTTCCCAAACTGTCAGAGAGTTCAATATCTTCCATGTATCCAGAGCAATAAAATAGCTTTCCCAGCATTAATGGGAAAGAATCAATGACAAAAATCAGTACAGACCAAATTATGGTTGGGTTTGGTTTGGCTTTCTGCAGGAAAATCAATGTTTGATCAGTATCTCCTGGGTACAAGAGCAGCTGATCACTGCACCCTGGCCAGCTATCACCTTGCGGATGCAACAAGTCTTGAATGGATGGTGCCTGAAGGGATTCAGCTGCACCATTCCCTTTCCTCCAACCAGCTTGCAGACACCTCCCCATGGGCTCCTGCATGTGTTGATGACCTCCTCCTCTCTATGGGCACACCACTGCACAGGGCTTGCTCTTCTGCACTTTCTGTGCTGAATGCTTTCAAAACCATCTCAGGTACCATAAGCAAAGTCCTGTGTACCCCTGCAAGCTTCAGGCCCGGCTAACCCAGCAAGTAACAGAGCTTTGGGAATTTTTAGCCTTTAAATCCAACACAAGTAGCTTTTTGGACCTGAGAGAGCTTTGAGCATCTTAGGAGCTATCTTTTGTGACACCCTGGGCTTCACATTTGCATCAGCCTTTCTGCAAACTTCACTCATCCCACTCATCACAGGGCAGCAGCAAACTCTACCTGACTTGTTAACCATCCTGAGCACAAGATCCTCCTACAGGTCCCCAAAAGTGCCTTCCTTTCCTGTATCCAAGAAAGGTCCCTACAACCTCCACCAAGGGATGCCACCAGCACAGGGACATAGTGTGGGTTTTGGCTGCATAGTCACTCCTTGGTGGCAGAGCATGGAACCCTGTTGGGATAAGGCTGAGGGGTCACATCTCATTTGTACTCCCAGCCCTAGCACCACCAGTCAAGTGTCACAACATCTCCACTACCACCCCAATTCCCAGTAGCTGGGGCTGCAAGAGGAGCTCCACTTTTACTTTAGTCCGTTTTCTCTCTGTTGGGTTCAGAAGAAGGCTGGAGAATGTGAACCAGCCCAAACGAGCCTGTTGGTAAATGCCATAATTTTGAAGAGGCTTAAGAACCGTTTGCGGTTTCTAAGCTGTGATTCATGATCATCTGGGTCTGGTTTGTGATCTTTGAATGCTTTTGACTGGTGATTCTGTTGCAATTTCCCCTGGGCACTGGTGGTTTTTCTCTCTACATAAAGTCTTCAGAAAAAGCAAATTCCAGCCTTGGTACAACAAGTGCTCCTCCAGCCTGTCATAGATGGGCCATAGCAGGAAAATAAGGTTCCTAAATTCTATAATCCTTCATGAAAATCAAACTTTTTCATTTCCCTGCAATGCAATTTTTTATTCCTTTGCAATATTTTCCTATTGAAGATAAAATGTAATTTGACAGTACTCAGACACTCATCCTGAAGGAAAATCACCTCTTCCTGTTGATCCACTTAGACGCAGACCTGCCGCCTTACCCACCACCCCTTCCCTGCATTCCCGTGTGTCGATTTCCCCTACAAGTGCCTTGCAGAAGCCAAAAGACACCACCAGCAATAGCAGAGGTCTTCCATCCCACACCGTGTGTGATGGCCATCACCCAACAAGGCAACCAAGGGGAAGCCATCCCATAGCAGCACCGGCTCTGGGGCCTGCTTGTCTTCTCCATTTCTCCATGGCAAGTGTTGCGCTCGGCGAGTCCCACCGCACGGCTGGCAGAGCCGCCTGACTCATTTTTCTCTACTCCTCCAGCTGATGTGTTCAGAGGAACACGCTGCTCTGACAAGGTGACACATCCTGAGAAAGCCCACACTGATGAAGACATCTCCCTGCTCCTTCTACCAGGAGCACCCAGCGCAATAGCAGTTCGCAGCTCTTTTTCATTCCTCCCCAGTCAAATCAGCCCCAAGGCATCTCTGATTTTCATGAAGGATATAATATAGATGTCAATCAGGAGAGAGGAGCCCTGAAATCCCACATTTTTGAAGGCATCTCATAAACACACAGATGTCAGTAGAGGCATTTGGGAAGGAAGAGCAATTGCTATCGGAGAAAACTGCATTAAAAACCTAGTGTGGCTGCTGTTGGGCTGCAGCAGCATTAGCAGCCTATATGGGAGGCTTCTTTTGACAGAGGGAATTGACCTTGACTCAGTTGGTTTGGCTCAGTTTGTGGCAGAATAAAGTTCAGTCCATCGTAAGCATAATCTGGAATTTCTTCAACCTTCTTCAGCAGTAAAGTACTTCATCTCCTACAGCTCTGAGAGGGGTTACAAAGATTAAGTCAGTGCAAATCTTTCAGGAGCCCAAGCAATAAGAGGATAAAGACAGAAGAGTCCAGGAGGCAAGGGCTGGTCAACAGCCTGTCTCTGCTTTGATGCTTCTGACTTGTGGAGGAAGGACAGGAGAAAACCACAGGGTTGTACACACTTCAAATGCCCCAGGAGACAACGCAGTTCCCATCTGCAGAGCAGCTGTTGTAAACACTGAGGATTTACCCATCAAATTCAAGTTTGGAAATGTGCCTAGATGTTTCTGAAGAACCTGAGAAAAGATGTTTCTGTTTCTGGACAATCCAAAGTATCACATTTCCTGGCTACAGCAAGGATCTCTAAACTGAAAAAGGTGCAAACGTGTTTTACCAGGAGTGGGCACATCCCAAACAGGGGTAATCAGAGAAACTCTTCAGCACTGCTCTATTTGCATGTGTTACAGATTGAAAAGTGAAATCTTTTCCCCAGTTTCCCTGGCATATAACCATCAACACTCTTGCTAAGTCCCCTTCCAGCTTTGGGAAGTGAGACAAAAGCACCTATTGGCACCTACTTGGCTTTACTTACACTGGCAGGTGTGTTGGAGGAGTAACAGGGGACAGTGTTGGATCCAGATGAACCTCTTTCAGCTATAAAAAATGATCATACCTCCCACCCTTGCTCCTCAGAGAGTGATTACACCACAAGAATCTTTATCCCAGCCGCACTAAAGTACTGCTGCTTGCTCACAGAGATCCACTCACACCCAGCCCAAATATTCACAGCTTTACTCTCCTTGTTAATAAAATAATAGATAGCATTAACAGCAGTTCTTTCAGCCTCATGTTGCAGGTCCCCCCGGGAGAGCAGAAGGAATTCCAGATGACAGCAGGGAAACTCTCCATCACCTCCAAAGCAAACTCACAAGGGTTGTTTATGGCAGAGGAAAGGATTCTCCAGAGCCACATTTGGGCAGGGGTCTCCCTTGGACAGTGGAGGAGCTGCCGATTGAGCTGAGATTTCTGTCTCCCAAACAGCTCCTTGAATTGCTCTTGGCATTGACTTTTTCCTGTTCAGCTAATTAAAAATCTGTCTTTGAGTCATAAGCCCCCATTAGTAATAATTTGCTTTGCACTTCTCCAGTGATTTATGGCCGAGATATCAAAGTGCTTTAGAAACATTAATTAATGCTTTAAACCCGAGGGACTGATGCACTCTCTGCAATGCACCACTGGTGGAGTAAACGTAGGAAATCCCCAGGGTTTACACCAACTGCAGGCAGGGAGAGGGCAAGGGAGCATCATCTGACCCAAGGAGCTGGTTTCAGCTGCCTGCCCGCAATCAGATGTGCAGCCAAAATAATGGCACAGAATGTGCAGCCACAAGCGAGCCTGACACCTCCAAGCTCTCTGCTCTCCCGTAGCAGTTCCTACTGCTGTCCCCATTTGTCTACAGAGAGAAGAGGAGCTGCAACACCCCAGTTCTTCCCTGTGGATCACACCAGGAAAGGCATGTGTGGACCACATCCATCTTCACCTAGAGCTCTGCAAGTGGCAGTGACAGGGTTGTTAATCAAGGCCACACTCCTCATGCTAACACATGGATTTTCCTTGCCGTCCTGCCCATTTCCCCAACCTTCTTCCAAAGAGTCACTCTTTCCCAGCTTGCAGTGCAGACCCAAGGCTGTCTCCCACACCTGAGATGCAGCTCCAGTCCTTGCAAGCGATAAGGATCCTTACCTCCATTGGCTTCTGAGAGGCTTTCATCCTTGCGCACACCAATGAGCCATTTGCCACCTGGTATTGTCCCTGTGATTTCAGTGTTGTCACCACAAGACTGCAGGGTGCAGCTGGCCATGTAAGGTGGTGCCAGAGGTGGGGAAAGGTATAAAGGTGCCAGCACAGACTGCCAGAGACAGGATCTCTAAATGCCTCTAAGTGTCCCGTTTCCTCTTTGCTGTCCCCAGCAAAGCATCACCTTGACTATGAAGGCAACTGGTGTTTTCCTGCTCTTCTCCCTGGCACTCTGCTGCTACCAAGGTGAGTGAAACAATTTGTTCAAAAGCCATTTCCTTTCCTTGCTAAAGCTCTCATGTCTGCTTCATGCGGACATGAGCCTGGGAATGGGCCAGCTGGTGCTGGGAATTTGCTGTGTCCCTGGGCAGGGAATACCAGAGAATGCTGCAATGGCCAATGTGGATTAAACCAGTGGTCTGTGAGAAAACCTAAAGCAAAGGATTTAAAGGGTTGCCTGGCACCTGCTCTCAAAGCTGAGCAGACCTCCCAGAAGCGGGCTGACACTCTCCCTTCAGGGCTAGGGCTCGGCCTGGAGCTGATGGTTTCTAGGGCAATATGGTTCTTTTGGAGTGAATAGGTGCTGTTCTGGTTTTAAAAAAGCAAAGCTAAGAAGACAGGAAACGCATCTGTGCGAGTGAAAATGCAGCTCTCATTACCAAAGTCATCATTTAAGCCAACTGTGTTTTCAAAATCCCATATGGTGCAGAGGGGTAAGAACATGAGCTGCTGCTGCTCTTCAGGTCTTGCTCACCAGGGATTTCTGCATTAGTGGGTTCATTTGGAGGAGGAGGGTGCTTCTGAAACAAGTCCTCCATCATCCTATTTACTGTGCCATTGCAGAGCTGTCTCAGCACAAAATCTGCACTCATTTCACATGAACTGAGCATGCAGCGAGCTCCTGGGTCTGGACCAGTGCTAGTCCAAAGTCAAATCTCTGAAATATTAAAAGTGTGGCTATCCAGCCTTCAGCACCAAATGGTTTCACTGTACAGACCCACTGCTATTGGACCACATTGGTTGTTAATATAGATAAAGTCTAAATCCCCCATGTAGCTGACTTATGGATCTATAAACAACCCAAAGTCCTGGCTTGCTCCCACCAACTTTGGCACAAGACCTCAGGGTCCAACTATTTCTCCTTCTAATGGAGACCTTCAGCAATTTATATTTTGCTTTGCTTCCCTGTAGTACAAACCCACTGACACCAGAAAATCACCTTGGATTTACTCCAGCACTCATCCAGCTTCAGCAGGAGTTTCTCGGTTACCCATGAACGTGTCATAAGAGATAACAAAAGCCACCTTTGTTCCCTAGCAGCTGGAAGGGAAAGTCACTAGAAATATGCATCTGGCATTAACAGGGCTTTGCACCATCATGGTGTTTCTGCCAAGGGAAAGAGGCAGATGCAGCTGGGAGGGACCCTAATGCAAATTTGGGGAGATCCAAGGGAAGAAATTGTTTGCTGGGACAAAGGTGTTTTAGTGAAGACATGGTCTTCAGCCTAAAGCATCTTTACTAGGTCCACCTTCAAACCAGCCTGAGTGATGGGTGTTGTCTTCTCTCTTCACTCTTTCCCTAGGAAGCGCTGAGATGGATGGAGCTGCTGGCAAAGGAACAGAGGTGAAGGCTCCTACTTTCATGTAGCACAAAGATATGCCCAGCTTTACTGAGACAGCACTAACCCATACACTGGGGAGCCACGATGCTAAATACAGTGAAGTATAGTGAGATGCTGGGTTGGGACCCCAGAGATGCCAGTGGCTGGGAACCTCCTTCTACCTGCTATGCCACAGCAAAATCCCAGAGATAGTACTGGTTTCTCACTGCATTTCCTCACACTCAGTGGGAAGCTATTAATAAAGAGCTGAATATCGCTGTTACCTGCCAAGAAGATAAGTGCTCCCCTTTCTCTCTGGCTTGCAAGTGCGAGGGCAGGCATTGTTGTGGCATAAAAATAAAAACTGTGAAGAACATGATCAGGCACTGTCCATGGACCATTACTCAATATTGTTACTCCTAAGGGTGTGCAGCAGTGCCCAGTGGACTTCAGCTGAGCAAGGGACTGGTGACAGGCAGTCACAGTGGTTCTGAGAGCTCAGAGCAGAGCTCTGGGCAAGTTGTGATGGGTTATTAAGATATACAAACTATGCGAATGCAAAGGTCCTTTGGTAAATTGAAAGCATATTTAATATTTCCAGCATTACCCTTTTGTGTCTCCAGGCAGCTTGTGGTGATTATTCCCTAAGAAAAGGTTGTGCAAAGATCTTTGACCCCATCTGCGGCACAGACAACCTCCTATATGACAACGAGTGTATGCTGTGCTTTCAGAACCTGTGAGTACCTGGACCTCCTGCACATCTAAATACCACACAGACGAGGGCCACTACAGATGTCGGGGATTTCCTAGAAAGTGAGCTGTTTGCACGCAGCTGGGTGGAGCATGGGCAGCGAGCCTGGCAAATCTGGCACGGATCTGGCTTTCTGCATGGATGCTGCACCCACTGCTCCAAACATGTGGACACTGCCTGTGAAATAGCTCCCACACAAGCTGCCCATAAGCAGGGACCGCACAGCCAAAATCTCCCCTTACCTGCAGCTGCCAAACTGCAGGGATTGCTCAGACTGCTCTGGAGGGTGCCCAGGAACTCAGTATTGGAGTCCTCAAAGCCTGCCCAGATCAAGCATGCAGGCAGAAAAACATTTTTCCAAGTGACCTCAAATGTGTGGTGGCTGAGGAAAAACTATGGGTTTTCACCCCAGTAACTTATAGCTGAGCTCTGCTTTCTGTTCTTCTCTGCATATGAAAAGGTACAATTTGGGTATTTTTAAGAATGAGCCTTATATTTAATCTGTGCTAGTGCCAGATTGCACCGTTTTAGCAGAAGGCCAGGTCCAAATGCTAGCAATGTCTCTGGCAAGACTTGATTCGTTTAATCTGGCTTGGGCCCTAGCTAATTTTGAGTATATTTATACATTGGAAGTGCTCTGTGTCAGACAAGTGAAGGAATTACTTCCAACTCAATGATATTAGGTGGTTCGAAAATCTCTGTTGGGAAGATTGAGTCTTATCTGTAGCCAGCTGCCCCAGTCTGTGGGGCTAAGGGAGCTTCATCCTTGACTTCACCTGGTGGAGGCAGGGATTTTGGGTGATCAGGCTCACACACCCATCTGCCATCAGCAGAGACATTTCTAACAGAAGCTCAAATTCCAGTTTTTCTACCCTTGGATGAGTGGGCTTGTGGAGCCAAATTTTGCTTTTAGGAGCAGCTCTGCAGTAACAAGAACAGAGTCCAGATCACCAGGAAAAAAAAGCTTGGCTAACAATTGTTGGTCTGGTTGTCTCCTCTTCATTAAGCCAAGCTGCTGCCCCGTATTCTGCTTCTGGCCTGTTCAAATGCTGGGTTCGCATTTATAAAGGATGCAGTCAGGCAGAGACATGCTGAGTGGGATCTCCTGAACAAAGGCGCCATGGTTAATGACCCAGCATGCATGGCAGGGTGGTAATGACCATGCTGGAAGCCAGCAGCCCAGCACCAGCTGCCTGTTGTATTGCACAACAGATGGGGGTGGGAGGTTCGTCAGACACAACATCATTAGGACTTTGGCCATGAACCAAGAGTGGGGTAAAGAGAGCAAGGAAGGCTTTAAAGCCAGCTTCACAGGGAGTGAAGTGGCACTGCGGATGCTACATCCCTCCCTTGCAGAGCCAGAGGTGGTCACAAGAAGGAAAGCTTGGGGTATAGAAAGAAAAAGACTGAGCCAGTGATGTATCCAGAGCTGGCCAAGAGTCAGGGGAGCAAAGCTAGTGCTGACGCTCACTTTGCATCGATAGGCACTTCATCCCCGTACTTCTTCAAACTCCCATTTGAGCAAGCTCTAAGGAGCTGCATCTGGAAATGTGCTGCTCCTGCGGGTCAAAGCCCTGAACTTTGCAGCTCCCCTCTAATGTTCCCAAGTGAAGAAGTTTTAGGGTTAGAAACAATGGCTGTTTGGTCTTCTTCTCAGGGTGATGTTGGCCAGGCAGCAGGAGTTTGAACCTGCCTGGTGCCAAATGTCTCAGGGGAGAGATAAATGGAGCATCCTCATCTATAAAGCTTTAGTCCATGGGGAAAAGTCAGATAGCCAAGAGGCAGATGAAGTGTCATGTGCAGTTCTGTGTGTGCAGCCGGTCTGACAAGAGCTGGAGGCCTGCAAGGAGTCTGGGGATAACTACTGAGAGAGCATCTGGCTGGTCCCTGCAGCACCAGCATCTCACTTGTAACCTTTGGTCGCTTCACTGTGACCAGCGTGCAAAATCTTTATGCAAAACACAAACCAGCTTGAAAATCATCAAACCAGCATTTCTCTTTGCACCTGAGACACGGGTTTGTCTTTCCAGAGAGAACATCATGATTCCACATGAAAATGGAAAAATTCAGGGCAATTAGGTCTGCTACAGTGTGAAAAATAACAGGTGTGGTTTTTTTGCAGGTGCCTTTTTAGTATTTTCCTTGCTTTTGCTGTGGAGGCAATTGGAAGGGGAGGCTGGGAGAAGCCCAAGTCCAAGCAAGGCACAATGGCAAGCATTTGCCTGTAAAAATCTACAAAACAAAACCACAACCTTTATCATCTGCATCCAGACAGAGATTACAGGTGTCTTAGTGCTGTCCTATAGCACAGAGGTGAATTATTCTGCCAGGAGGTGTCAGAAATCACCAGCTCTTGAGCTTCTTGGAACCAATTAATACATGTCCATAGCAACACTGAACTCCCTGTCAAGAATATGTGGCCTTACTTACTGTGAATATTACTTGAATGATAATATAAGCAGTATTTTCCTTCCTTTCTTCTGTCCTTTCTCTCTTTCTTTCCTTGTCCTCCAAGCCAGGGTCTTCTGCGTATCAGGGACCTGAAGGCATTCTCTAGCATATTTTTACATTTCTTCCAGGCAAAGAAACACCAATGTGCGCATAAAGAACAGGGGAATGTGCCAGAAGCCCTCTGCCTGCTCCGACTCCACTCAAAACTAAAAGGTACAGCTGTTCCAGAGAAGATAGCACAAAGCTGTCCCTCACCTGTACTTCTAATAAAACAGGAGCATTGCCATGTCTTGCACTTGGACTTCTTTCACACACAGCAGCCCCCTTTCCCTGACATTTGGAATATCTTCCTAGAAAATACAGTTTGTTTTGGTAATGGCCATAGGAGCTGAGATAAAATTACTGGTGGAGCCCCACAGACAAGGCTAAGACATACCCAAAGAGAGAGCCAGGCTCCAGCATAACAAAGAGGCTCTTCTTTTGCATCAAGAATTTTGATTTCCTTTCCAGCATCCAAGCAATAAGAGATTTTAGCATTCTTATGACTTGCAATTCCGTTTGTTAAATAGAGGGCATTAAAGCCGTTGCTCCACGACGTTTGCCAGGAGGAGGAGTTCAACAAGACACCTCCATGCAGACCTGCCTCCAGCCTTGTCCATACACCAGCGCATCACACGGTCCCTGTACCCCGAGAGCCACCAACCGCAGACTCGTCCTGCAGGTCACAGCTACCCAGTGCATCGGAAAACCAAAGGCTCCGTTTTTCCAGGCAAACCCCATTTTTTTCCCCTAGCGGCCCCGGTGAGCTTTGCTGCTGGCACCCACAGACTGCGGGCCAGCGGGCGGGGCGATGCGGAGCCCAGGGCAGCGGGACGAGGGGTGAGAGATGGAGAAAGGGATGTCTCGGCACTGGAGGCCGCTGTTGCTCCGCCTGAGCCGGTGCCGGAGCCGATCCCGCAGCTGGAGCTCGCAGCTGGAGGGAGGCGAGGCCGGGGCAGGCGGGGAGCGGCGCAGAGGGATGCCGGTGCTGCCCCTTCCAGCCCTGCAGCGATCCAAGAGCCGCTGCGGTGGGTTAGCGGAGGTGCTCAACTCAAACCAGGCTGGGACAGAGCTGTCGGCGGTGGGGGTTGAACACTGTCGGGGTCCCCCGTGAATTACAGCCCTCAACTATTCATACTTTTGGACAAACCAAATCCTTAGCAAATGCTGAACTTCGTTGTGGTTATAAAGATGCGTTTGAGTTCTCTTTATTATCCTTAAAGGGGCTGAAACACACAAACCTGCAGGATCAGCCTGAGAGAAGGCTCTAGCTCTCGCTTGAAATTTCAAATGCAACCAGCTGCAGCGGGGAGGGAGGGCAGCACGGGCTCCACATCCCAGATCTGCCAACAAGTCTGGCTGCGGTCGAGGGAGAGAGGAAAAACGACTCACTTTGCCCATATGTAAAATTAATGCACTGAAGGTGGTAGCCCCAAATAGGCTTGAGACTGTAAATTGCCTTAACATCTTTGCATAAAGGGGATCCTGGAAGTATGCCTCCCGCAGCTGGGATATTTCTGATTCTGCTGCGTCATGAGAAACAGAGCATAGCTTTTAGCTGGAGAGGTCTCTGCAAGTGGGGCTGGCAGGAGGGGAGGCTGAGCATCCTCACGCTGTTTGCTCACTGCTTTTGGACTTTGTGGCATGGCTAAACCCAGCTTAGCTCCAAACTCATCCAAGTTGGCTTCTTCCACTCAAAACACTGAAGAGAATGCACCGAGGCCATTTTATGCCAAGCAAAACATCTTTCCTGTCCGTGCCATTTCTGGAAAACATCACCCTGCATTAGCCAAGAATATTTCTTTGATGAAGCAAGGTGCTGACCAAGCTTGCAAAGCAGCAGGTTGGTCACGTCAGTTGGATGGTTGAGTGCAGACTGCATTTCCCCAGGCACTGCTCGGACACAACTAGCATTTCTGCTAAATGTCAGCCACATCCATTCAGCAGCAAGGTCCACATCAGGCTGGAGATTATAGGAGGCACCAGGTCAAGGGCCACCCTGTAGGTACTGCACAGCTGGGATGCAGGAGGCAGAACCAGCAGCAGATTTCCTGGAGGGAACAGTTGCTGTCCATATTCTGGTTTTGGCTTGACCAAGTGCAAACCTGAGGAAGCTTTAACAGGTGCAAAGATGTTTTATCGACCCCTAGACCAGGTTTAGTTTTACTTATAGGAGACTCATCCTCAAAAGCCAGTCTTCTGCCCCCATAAAGATTCTTCCCTAAAGCTGAGGAGAGAAGCACTTCATCTCAGCTGCTCCCCTACCATCTGATCACCAGCAGAGCCTGGAGCCATCCTGCTGGCAGCCAACATGACTTTTCTGAGACACCAGCTTGCTTCCCTGTGTCTCCTGATGCTGTTTCTCAGTGCTGGTGAGTTGACAGGGATAGAGCAAAAGGAAGAATGATGGGAGGAAGGGTAACGGTTTCAGTTCTTTTCTTCATTTGCCTAAATAGCTGCAGCCTTTCAAGCCACGTTCCAAGGGCAGCACTTCTGGCAGTGGGTGTTTGGGAGAGCCATAAGCACATTTCAAATGATGCAACTGGGGAAAAACAGGACTCGCCAAAACACAGGAAGAGCTCAGCCATCCGCCTCCATCCTCCTTCCTTTCTGGTTGTTGCCAGAGGGCTCAGCCAGGCCAGTCGGAAAGGCCAAGGGGTTCACAGGCACACAGTGGATGAGAAGGATCCCAAAGAATGGTACTAACAGAGGGGCAGCATTTATTGCCTGGGAAAGCAAGGGCATGGAGCAATGCAACGTCAGCCCCGCCACCACATTGCTCAGAATAACAACTGCTTGAATGGCAAAGTGGGAAACACCAAAAATAACCATGCTGGTTGCAGCAACCGGGAATTCACAGAGAGCAAGATACCCGTATGGCCCAGCCCCACGCCAGCTCCCTGCCTGCCCGCCCTGGGGAGCGCCAGCACATCTATGTAGAGGAGGAGCAGGTGCTTTGGACAAGCAATGCATCCGTTCCTCCTGCCATCCAGGGAGCATCTCTCCAGAACTCCTTTGCCAGGATTTGCTGTTCAGGTGGAAGCTTTTCAACGCAAGGTCCCATCCTGCTCAATGCCTCCAAAGCAGCTCTGGATTCTGCCAAGCCTCAAGAATGTCACAAGAGTGATGAAAACCAGACAGCAAGGACAGATGGCCCAGGGGAGCATTTCCTGATCACAAAACCATGTTTCTTTGAAATTGAGACTTTTCTGCTGGTAAAAATTGCTGTGAAATTCAGCCAGGGAAGTTCTTCCCCCTCTGCCTCCTGGAACACTCAACTGAAGCTCCCATCTGGGAAGGAACATCTACGTCCATTGAGGTGGTTTTTTTGACTTTATAACATCATGATAGCAAACTGAAGTCAGAATTAGACCTGGACCAAGGGACTTTAGTGACACGCAGGGCCACAGCTGAGAAGCATCTCTGGATTTCTGGCAGTTTTAAAACACTCCCATTTTCAGCCCTGTTTGGAAGAGGCAGCATTTGCACTGCCTTCACCCACTGCAGCCTTCCCTGGCCTTTCTCCACTAAGAAAGCTTCTATTTTAGCCACATTTTCAACATGAGATTCATTTTTCTAGCCCTGGAATAATCAGAGGCTTCCTCAGATGTGCTGCAGCTGCCAGAGAGTACTTTCCATGGGCTGTGTCCAGTTCCAGGAGGCTTTTATTGGGAGGGAGCTGCATTAAGCCCAGTTTGGCCAGCTGGCATAGAGAACTTCGCATTGCAGACACCACATGGGCACCTGTCAGTGAAAGGCTCTGTGTGTGCTGCCACGTACCACCTCCTGGATCTGGCCTTTTGCAAAGGGTACAGACAGCAGTGTCCCCATGCCCAGAGCAGAGGCTCTGCTCTCCTTTAGGTCAGGTCTGCACAGACCTACGTAATCACTTCAGCTGCTGCTGTTGCCACAGCCTCAACTAAAGATGTCAGCAACGCCAGCAAACACAGTTTTATCATTGTGGAGAGATGGCTGCCTGTCACAGTGCAGCAGCACTGCTATGTTAGAGTGTTATGCTGCCGAGCTTGAGAAAAGAGAAGGAAATACTAACTTGTCCCACCTGAGTAGGAAATGATGGTGTTAAGTCTCTGCAAAGCAAAAGTCTCACCAAAATGGAAGGATGCTTTTAAACTGCAAATTTCCCTTCATCTAAACCACAGCTTAGGCTACCTAGGTGAAAAGCTGGTCTTGACAAATGTATGGGAATGAGCTAGAAGTGGCTCTGTACCAACACAAACTGTCCATGGGGCTTAATATGGCTGTAGCAGCAGCATCACTGAAGAGTGGACACTTCTCACTGGTGGGCTGAAAACACCACAATAACCACAGACAACCACAGCCACAACTAGAGCTGCAAGTCTGAATCAAGATCTCAGCCTTTGCTTTCGAATGTCTCTCTGAGCTGTTACAGACAAATCAAATGGCAGTAATAGTTTGTATTTCTATCAAAAGACAGCAAGCTTCCAGGAATGATGAGCATCTAAAGTGCTCTGCAGCCAGTGCAGACATCAAGGCAGCTATGCTAATGTATCCACACCAGTTTTCTGGCCTTCATCCTGCATCAGGCACACTCCACTTATGCCAGGGGACAAAGGGGCCTTAAGTGCCAGGTCTGCAGGGTGCTGGCACATGAAGCTGCATTCCTCACACTCTGCATGCTGTCGGAGACCTCCCAGCACTGCAGTTGGCATTAGCACTGCGGGTAGATTCAATGCTGAGAAGTTCTGCTTCCTTCCAGCTAAGCACAACTCCTGGAAAGCACCCAGGCAGAGGTCCTGTCCTTCACCTATGCCAGAACAATAACCTGCTGCAGCATGGCTCAGTGGGGGCAGATGGAAGGCTCTTCCCAAAAGCTTGAGCCCTTTGCGAGCCACAAAATGATGCCACAAATAGAAAATCACATGTGTAGTTTAAACCCCTATAGGGGTTGCTGGCCCCTGGGAGAAGGTCACATCCTTCCTGTCCCATCCTGGCACAGAGCATGTGAAGATCCACCCCCACTCCTGCTCTGCAGGGTGCTGGGAAGCTCTCCTTTCCTGGCAGATGGTGCTAATGCGGCTTGAAGCCACAAAGACATTAGGTCAGTGCAAGTGTCCAGCTTGCAGGTGGACACTTTCAGGACACCAAGATGTGATGCATTAATCAGAGACCCCCATCAGCCCTCTTTTCTGAAGTCAGTATGCATACAGGGAAACATCAGCCTTCCCTATGCACCCTGTCACACACTCTGGGGCACTCTGCCCCCCACCAATGCCCTCAAGGGCACAGACTCTGTTTAACTCCAGTGCTAGGATGCCAGATCCTGAAAGCAAAAGCCAGGACACCACCAGTTGGGTTTATCAGGGGCTGGAACACAGTGGGGACTGAAGCAGTAGACAAGGCATAGCAGAGGGGGAGAAGGACATCCCACAGCCCTTGCACCAATGGCCATGTGCTGGTTCGACAGCAGGGGATGAGTTAAATGGGGATTGAAAGGGGATTTGAAAGGGGCTGGCCAGATGTGACTCTCCCAACCTCTGCGGGCCTTCCTGGCTGGTTCAGAACACCACACCTGCATCGCTGCCAGCCAGCAGCGATGCAGCAAAACATGTGAACTAGGGCTCAGCTCCTCTCCTCCAACTGCCAGCAGAACCTAAGAGGATGTAGTGCAGGGCAGGAGGAAAGCATAGGTCTTGGCCTGCCATTGTGGACAGGATGCTTTAGAGAATGGTGCACACATTCACCCTATTTGGAAGGCTCCAGGAACATGAAAGACTGGACTATAATGTCATAAAGCAAACCAAGTTAAAACAGGCAGGGACAGAGCCACTGCATTTCTGCCCTCTAAGCCTTCCCTGACTGCCCTAGTGCTGTTTGCTCAGCCACCCAATTCAACAAGAGTTTCTAATTTTGGTGCCTAGAAACAATCACTAACATGCCTGAGCTTTCCAGTCTGCCTGATGGTGCAAAAGAGATGAATATAGCAAACAAACTACAAGTTCCAGGTCAAGGTGTTCTGGAAAAATTGTTTGAAAGATTAAGCATAAACTGATTCAGTCATAATGAGTGCTCTATTGTTTCTGCTGTTCCTTCTTACTCCAGAGCCACAAATATCCCCAAGTTCTTGGCAAAGGAAAGCAGCTATCTGGTTACAATTAGCTTCCCCAAAAGCCATTAAGAAAAATTCAAATCACCTCTGTAGACATCAGGGCAGACAAGCGCCTTCTGGTTCCAGCTCTGGCATGTTTGCTATCCCAATCCAACTGCTTTCAGAAATAATTCCTGCCTTGGAGGCAGCTAATTGACTGGAAAGGCATGTCCGTGCTTTTCCAGGCAAAGTGCAGGCTTTGGCCTAAATAGGACATCTGGACAAGGAAACACATATTTAGAGTTGCATACTCGAACTGCCACTCTCGGAAATAAGGCTCATGAGAGCAAAGTCACCCCCAGTAACCAGCTCGACCAGCAGAAGCCCTTTCCCATGCAAACAAGTTGCTGTTAATGGGGGCAGTAGATGGTATTTACAGCCTCCATAAGTGATGCAAGATCACTTTTCAGGATCTTGCAACTAATCTAGGTCCATAATTCTCACTTGCTCCTGGAAAACAGTGCTGGGATGACCTACTAAAGTATAAACAAAGGAAATGAGCTCCAAAGCTGGGTCTTCAAAGATTGCAGCTGGAGAAGGTACATGCTGGAGACAGTGTGGTTACAATTCTGAAACCCATGAAGGCTTCCTCATCCAAAACCCTGACCCATATGTATAATAGCTTCTAACGTACATGTAATGGCCAGAAAGGTCCTAAGCAAAGTGGAAGATGGAAAATAGTACTTTTGTCACATTATCCTCAGTAGCCCAGCAAACCTGCTGCCATACACCTGCAGGGTCATCATACCTGCTTCCACGCTCCCTCTCTGCTGCTCCTATTCAAAGCATTGAGATTGAAGAATCCTTTGAGAGAGCCTTGGCTCCTGGTCACCAGCCTGACACACACACTCTGTGCAAAAGGGTCAACACAACTCCGTGTCCTCATTCGCTTTGCACACATTTGACTGCACCATGAGAAACGAGCCAGAAATCGGACCAGAGCACAAAGAGTAGCCACACAGGCTGTTTTCTTTCAGCCAAGATAAAGCTGGAGACAAAAATGAACCTCAGAGGAAAACTAAAAATATCACTGCAAACTCGTAGCCTGGCAATACGCCTAATTGGGCATTGCCTGTATCATGAGGAGATATTCCTGTGAAAACCTGATGCTGGGAAACTCACTGGCCACTCTGTAGATGGGATCTTGCACTAACACCTGCCTCTGGAAAGCCAGGAGGGGAAATATAACAGGAAGCGGCAGGAGGTGTATAAATGTAATTTTCTCTTTCTCGGGTGGAGCATGTTGAAGAATAGCTTGCCCATGTCGAGACAGAGTGTGAAAACCTCCGTGTCAATAGATAGAACTCATGAGGCTCTTGCACCAGTCAGGGCAAGAGGTTTTATTTCTAGACCACCAAGGGAGAAATAATTCTTTAGAAAAATCAATGAAATTTAAATGAGTACATAGGAATGGCTGTTCTAGCCCCAAAGGTCCATCTAGCCAAGCACTATACTTCCAGCACAGTATGTCTTTTATCACAAGAACATACTTGTACAGTTCCCAGGGGCACCATGAACAGGAAGAGACCTGTAGATATGTGAACTGCCACACAAGGGACTGCCATCCACTCTTATCTTCCCAGTCCCCCCTTAACCCCCCCACCATCTGACCTCAAAATTGGGCTGTTTGAATAGTTTTGCTGGCAGGTCTGACCGCCTGGCAGTCCACTGTGTACTCTGGTCCCTGACAAGCTTGGTCCCCACCCAAGGACTCAGACAGACCACATCCCCCTCAGCAGAACCAGGCAGGAGTTATGTTGACAAGGAGCTGCTCCTTGAAGGAGGGGATCCCATCCCCATCTCATGTCCGGATACAGAGGATCTTAAACTGTCTCCAGAGACCATGTGGATCATGTCAGCTGGGCTAGAAGCCTTGGTCACAATCTGCCACCCCTCCTTGAACCAGGAGTCAGAAAAAACTGTATATGCCTGGCCACATTGAAACCAGTGAAGTGTCTGGTGTCCCATGCATTTGCAAGCAACCTAATTAAATACCAAGAGATGCTTTTCTCTGTTCACAGCTTTCATTTGCTACTCAGCGCTCAGCCATCAAGGTCTCTGGTCTCATCTCAAAACTGTCCTCAGAGCTGGTTCTGGCAGTGTCCAGCTCTGGAGTTGAATCTCTCTGACTTCATAGCGATAATCACAGATTGATGCACTCATGAAAAATAAAGCTTAAAGAAGCCCAAGGAGCTCAAGGCTCAACCAGCTGTATCACGTGCCTTTCCCATTTCTTTTTTAAGACTTTCAATAACAGCTTTCTACAACTTCCTCAAGAAACCGTTTCTCAGATCTGTGTCTTTCTGGTTTGGCTTATGCTCGTGGCATCTTCCCCTAGCCATGACAGAGAAAAAAAGCCTTTTCTTTCTCTTTTTTGTAGCTTTCACACACTTGAAGAGCTTCTCATTAATTCTCTTTTGCCTCAGTCTTCAGTAAACAATTTTATTTCCATCTCTCCTGCTAGGTCAGAATTTCTCTCCTTCTCCCTGTTCCTACTGCTGTCTTCTATTTTTACCCTAATCCAAACCTGAAATCTACAGCTGGTGCTAAGGGTAAGCTCCATTGAGCCCTTTCTACCAGCCTTCTCACAGGAGGCTTTGACCTGCAAAGACCATTCATTATTCAGAACAGTTCTTCGGCATTTCTGCTTCACTGGCACACACAACACAGCACTGATCATTTCACCTTTATAGCTCCCAGCAAAGCCTGTTAAACCTCAGCCTTGCTCACAACTACTACTTTAACATCCTGAAAGCATCCAGAGCTCCTCAAAGCCTTATGTTAAAACTGGTGACTTCTTGCTCATCCAGCCCTAACGATGCACACTTCAACTTTTAAGACTAACAATATCGCTACAAAGGAGAGGTGAGAATTTGCTTGCCCTCCTGCTCTTTAATTGCTGTCCTTGCCCCCTGCAGGTCTGTGAAGCCACCAGCCATGACAAAATCCTGCATTTCTCACGCCTGTAAATAGTTCTTTCAATTATATTTTCTTCTAAAGACTTCAAAAACTGGGCCAAAAAGAACAAGTGGGATATTTAAGAATCGGATCTGCCTTTGGCTTTTTTTGATCAAGGCAGCTTTTAATGGGCTCAGCTGTCAACATCAGGACAAACTTAATAATAAATGTCTGACATTTCAGTCATTATTCAGGGTTTTTATCCTTTCCCTCCCCCCAGTGCCTGCCTGTTTAAAGATTCACTCGCGCTGGTGTTGCCACTGTGGGCACAGGAGCTGAAACAGGAGCAAAGCTCCTTGTAAACACCCAGCAGCCTCTCCCAGTCAAGTCACACACAAAGGTCAGATGGCAGCAAGTACAGAGGAGAAGAGGATGTCCAGGGAGGGCAGTGCTATGGGAACCTGCTAATAAACCCAGTGCAGCAATCATGGCCTGCTAAAGCTTAGGCTGGCTGCCACATGAGGATTAGTGCTGGCGTGGTGCTCCATGGGAGGGTAAAGCGACAAGCTGGGCTTTGCTGGTGCAAGAGCCTTTGGCTTTCTTCTCTCTTGTGAGCTCCTACTTCACTGTACAGGCTGTTTACTGCTTCTTTTGGGCCTAAGGAGTGAGCCTGAAAATCTCAAGCTCAAGAGCTGTCTGAGGGTTAGCAGAGCCTGTCAGGGCCAGGGACCTGCAACATCACTCTGGAGTGAGATAAGACAAGCAGGAGGGGACTGCTGCAGCCTCAGCACCTCTGCACCACGAGTCATACCTGGAGGTGTCAAACCACGGGGACAGCCAGCACTAGGCCATTAGCTTTCATAAAGCACATAATAAATGTTCAGGTTGTTTAAACTTTCCTCTCTTACTAATAAGGTCCTGGCTCAATGCGTTCTGTGTTTTGGGTTTTTTTTTTCATGTTGTATGTGGCAGCCTAATTACAGTCATTACATTGCCTCAAACTATTTAAAAGTAGTTGCTACATATAATTATGTGCATGTGAGAATAATGCCATGTCTAATACCGTGGGACTCCATCTACACTGGAGGAAGCAGTCCATGCTCTCCCACCAGATACCTAAAAAACTTGACATCACAGCTTGCACCCAGGGCACAATGCAAGTTTTCAGCAGCATACCAGATCAGTTAGTCCATCATCTCCACCCCACAATACATGTGTCATGCCCTAGGTATTATTTGCTCTATTTAACAAAACTAAACTAAATGTCCCTGCAGGCAATGCTAGCACGTAATCGCCCACCCCAGCGGAGCCACTGCAGGCCAATCTCCAGCAGACCTGCAGTGTGTGTGTTATCCATTCAAGAGATGGTGAAGAGCTAAATTCCTGGAAGTGTTTCTTTCAGTTGGCTCATCTTGTCAATCTCACCATAGCCTAACAGGCTCCCACCTTTCCTAATGAAAAGAAAATTAAGTTGCATGTTGGTGTAGCTCGCATCCGCTGCTTCCCAGGGGAGCCCACATGGCTGGCAGCACCAAGCATTTGCAGAGACACGTTTCCCTAGGTCAGGCTGCACAGCTAGCTCGCTGTAACTTCAGCTTATTTGGCTGATCGAGATCTGAAATACCACATCAGGCTCTGGGTGTCCTTCAGTAATCACAGCACCACATCACACACCCAGGGCAAATACAGGTTTTCAGAGGGGGGTGCACAGCTTGCTTAAGGATAAGGATGATTGCATGCCCAGATCCATCCCTTTACCTCTGTGACCAAGATCTTTCTAGGATGGAGACTTAAGCACCAAGGTCAGATCCTCTTTTCACGGCCAGGAGCACAGTCCCATTATCTTCTCACTCTGCTTCTCCATGTGGTCAACCAGCTGTGGCAGAGACTCACCACCCACTCAGCTGGTTTGTTGCTGTTTGCCTTGCTGAAACTCTACCCTGTTTTGTTATGCAAAAGATTGTACAAAGAGTCCCTTCCATGCAGCAGCAACACAAACATTTCTAAATGAGACCAGCCAAACCCAGAGGCAGATACTGGTTCAGTCTATAGGGAGATGCAAATTATTCCACCGCATGCTTGACTGCCAGGAGGAGTTTTGCAAATGCTTTAATGAAGCCTGGACTGCACCAAGGCAAGGATGTCAGAAATTAATTCCTGATGTTCTCCAGTACTGAAGCAGCTCTTCATCTCTTTTTCCATCCAACTTGTTTTGTTTTGTTTCTTTTCTCTTTAGGAAACAAGTGCATAAGTGATTACATGGACAGAAACAAAACCAGTAAAAAGAGTACGAGAGAAAACGCCTTCAGCCAACTGGTGGAAGTTGAGGCAAGCAACGGTTATAAGGAGGCAGCCGCCTTGCAAAGCCAGGACTCCCAGGGCAGAGTTTGGTCACTTAAAGCTTTACCACAGCAGACTGACTTAAAAATACATAAACCAGCTGGCCCTGAAACGCCTGTGTTCCGTATCTACCCACTGCTGACAAACACCAGCCATTTTTACATAGCCTTAGGAAAGCTCATTCTCTGCAAATCATTAGTTTATGCAATTATGGTTTTCTCTGTTGAATGTGACATGTGCAAAGGTCATTGCTGGAGATGGGAAAGGAGCTTCTGTTCCCAGAATAGGCCAAATTCCACATTTGGCCAGAACAGGAGATATGCTTGTCCTTTGGCTGGCAGAACACGTGTTCTCCCACACATCACCTGCCTTTGGCTGTCTGCTTTGCTGTGGCCCCTCTCCCAACAGCCATATGCTCTCCCACTGGGCCTCACACTGGGACTTCAAGTGAGAAATGTAATGCTGTTAATAAAAGCTGCTTGCACAACTTATTCACATGCCTGGAAGGTGTGAATGGCATCTCGGCTCCAGTGGCCTAAGCATCAAGTAGCAGTCACTGGAAATGAGCAGGTCTCCCGGAACCTTAGGGGTCTTGGTAGCCTACTTTGGGACCAAAGGGTGAATGTACCACGTCCAGCTCTATCAATAAGATACTTACACCAGACTGGGATTTAAATGTTTGAAAAATCAGGACAAAGGTCCTGCTCTGGAAAAACACCTGAAACAACCGAGCAGTCAAAGATAAAAGCATAAGGACCAGTCTTTGGGATCATGTTTCTCTAGTTCATGGAAGGGCAGGTGAGAACGTGGCTGGACTCTAGGCTCAGAACACAGTGCCAGATCTTTCCTCTACATGGGACACTGAACAGGGTGAAGACCAAGCCCAAGACCAACAACCAAAGAAGAACTGAGCAGATACAGCTCCTTTAAAAGCTTTACCCAGTGCTATACTTGAAATCTGGTGCTGGCCCATTCCTTGGTGGTGTCCCACCAAGGCCATACCCCTTTTTTTTCTCATTTAGCACTGCCAACACACAAAAAACCAAGTAAACATCTTCCTGCACGGAGTGGTTTAAAGAAGCTGTGCCTAATAGACCATCTATCTCATTGCTATTTGTTTTGGCATCTTTGACTATTTTAAATCCTACTTAAAGCTGTCTAACAACCAAGATTACACCAGTCACAACTTCCATACAAACATTTCTGTTGCTATCTGTACACTGGAAACACTGTGATTTTTTTTTTCCCTCTACTTTTGCTAGTACAACACTGGCAGCAAATCACACCAAGGTAGGAGAGTGGGGTATGATGATAATTATGATGACAGAATCCACGGTATGACACCAACATCACCTGCTGGTACCAGACACTGTGGAAGCCTGTGTAGGCTTGTAACACACAGGCATACTGAGTAGGATCCACAGGTACTCAGTTTAATAGCTATCGCTCAGCACTGCTATCCAATTCCCCTCTGAATAATCAGACAGGCTTGGCTGGTGCCAGGCATAACAGACATCGCCTCTCACATCAGACCCTGCTGAGAGCAGCTCCAGAGGGGCCGGCCTTCCTATACAAGGACAGGATTTGAGCTACGAAGCAAAGTGTCCAAAAGGATTTTGACAAAGTGACATTTAAATCAAGGTTGAAAATCCATCCAACCGTGTTGCGTGGCTGCTGCCAGTCTCTGGCTGTTTCCAGTCTCCTGGATGCATGAACAAAGCTACCCCCAGTCTCCAAAAAGTGCAAGGAGGGGTTTTGTGATGCAAAATTTAGGGCGGTGAGCCACGTGAGTTCAGTTGACATGTGTCAATGAAATCACCTCCTTGCGAGCATTCCTCTGCCTGCCTCGTGCAGCCCTTCCCAGCAACTCCCCAGCTGCACAGCTTTTCACAGGAAAGGCTGTTCTGCAAAACAGGGCTTTTGTATAGAAATGCTTTGATTTTGATGAAATCTCCAGTTTACTTCTTCAGAAGTTTGTTTGTAAAAACTGAATTTCCCCATCAGTTTTCCATTTCAAAATTATTCTGCCATGTATTTTACCAATCTTAGAAATGAAAAGATTCATCTTGGATTTAGAGTAAAACATTTAAAAAAAAAAAAAAAAAACAAAAAAAAAAAAAACCAAACACTAAAACTTCCCAGATTTCATTAAAGGAAGTAGCTACTTTGAGTCAGCATCTAGGATTCAATCTAGAATTCCTAGGAAACTCTAAAATGGGACATTTCCTGCCATTTCACATCAGGCACGCTTTGACCTCCCAGACTCCCGACCACAAAGTGCTCTAGCTCCTCCCCTGTTTTACCACAATACAGTCCTCACAATTGCTCTGTTTCAGACTGTTTCCGGACACTCAAAGCATTTGCTCTGCACAGGTGTGAATGCACAGGGATGCCTTGCAGAAGATTGCCAGCAGCCATCACATAAATGCCCCTACCTCCAGGCTGACACCCTCCTAGCGAAGGAACCCAGGGGACCACTGAAGAAGGGACTGCAGAAGGAGATGCACCCAGGGCTGCCCCTAGCAGCTGCCAGATACTCACTTCCCAGCTTGTGCCACCAGCATCTGGCCTACAGCATATAGTACAGTTTTCCTAGGAATGCGTGAACCTAGCTCAAAAACCCTCAAAACCACCACGTAAGGTCTTGTTAGCTTTGCCTTTACCAACAGCACAAGTCCAGACCTCAGAAGCCAGCATGTGGCTTACAGCACACCCAGGGCCCTTTTTTCCTTTAAAAAGCTCCATCTCTTTGTGTCTCAACTTGCTTGCTTTGCTTTGTGGTTGTTGTTTTTTTTCCCACCTAAAGTCAGGGCAGGAATTCTATCAATCTCCCAGCAGTTTGTTTGGTACAAAATACAGAAGGAAACATTTATTTTTCCAAACTAGTACAGCACAAAATATCTTCTCAGTTTTACAGCAGACAGTATGAGGTTAGGGTGGTTTAGACCCCTCCTTGCTCCTGGGGGCAAGGACCAAATGTCACAAATTCCCCCTGCCTGACAAATCCAGGCAGATGCTGCCAGAACCTCCACACTCACTTGGAATCATAGAATAGTTAGGGTTGGAAAGGACCTTAAGGACATCCAGTTCCAACCCCCCTGACATGGGCAGGGACACCTCACACTAAACCGTGTCACCCAAGGCTCTATCCAACCCAGCCTTGAACACTGCCAGGGATGGAGCATTCACAACCTCCCTGGGCAACCCATTCCAGTGTCTCACCCCTAACAGGAAAGAATTTCCTCCTTATATCCAATCTAAACTTCCCCTGTTTAAGTTTTAACCCATTACCCCTTGTCCTATCACTACAGTCCCTAATGAAGCGTCCCTCCCCAGCATCCTTATAGGCCCCCTTCAGATACTGGAAGGCTGCTATGAGGTCTCCACGCAGCCTTCTCTTTCCCAGGCTGAACAGCCCCAACTTTCTCAGCCTGTCTTCATACAGGAGGTGCTCCAGTCCCCCAAGAGCACTTCTCCAGTACAAGAAGGGTTTGGGATGTAGAGGGTTAATAATAAGCTCTGCACCACCTCAGTCAGCGGGGAACTGCAGCCCCTCTGCACAGGATGAGAGCAACATGGCTTGCCAGGAAGTGCAGAAGCCCTCTGTGTTTCCAGATAAAGCCCATCTCTTCCAGGCACTGATGCAGTGTTTGATGAGCTCTATGAGACTTCGCCACCCCCAAAAACCACTGCTGTCCGAGAGCAGTTGGGAAGGAATATCGGGAATAATGAGCAGTCATATCCATCCCATTCAGCAGCGCTGTGCTGTCACCAGCACACTATGTGCCAGGAGCGTGGTCATATCCCAAAGAATGCTTCCCCTTGAGCCCCCAGAGAAAGAACTCAGCTTTTCTCTAGAAAGTGAAGTAACCCCAATACTCCTAGCCCTGCTGTCACAGGAAAGAAGTTTATTCTATGTTAGTCCTAGATGTGACTAAATCCCTGCCCAGAAGCACACTCTTCTTTGCAAACCTCCCTTGGACCCTGAGGTATACACCCACCACTCTCACCCCAAGGAGGTGCTGCAACTGAAACAACACTGTGATCTCACAGCCAGCTCGCAGGGACCAGACTACCAGTCCTGTCCCAAACCATTGCTGCCTGCCACCCACCCTGCTCCATACACACAAATAGCTGGGCTATTCAGCCTCCAGCACAAACCAGTAGCATCACTTAGGTCAAGAGAGCAAGAACAGGTTTCCCAGCCCACCTTCCTCACTTGTAATATCCATCAGTGTCAGGACTGCAGCTCAATCAGCAAAGAGCAGCTCACCAGCTTCACACCTACATCTTGCTGCAGCTTATTACCACGGAGGCCTCTGGTGTTCATCTTACCCTCCTCTACTTCCCTGTTGTGGTTTAAGCACAACCCACCCAGCCACAAAAACACTGCAGCAAACACTGTGGCCCATTCTCAAGAGCTCTTTCTTTTTTATGTATAGGGAGACTATGCCCATCAGCTCAAGACACACACAGAACAAAACCCTGCTTTGCAGTGCCTGTCCGGGGCTGTGGGAGGGACAGTTTTTATTACTTTTCCCAGCTGTAGATGTTTGGTTTATTTCCATAAGATGTTTCAATGAGGCATCTCTCAAAGCTCTCTCCTCCACAAGAATCCCACCTGCTCCTTGCTTTTATTTCTGTTAAGAAGGAAACAAGACCTGCTAACACAATCACTGTGCTTACTTGCTTTGACATCCACAGAATCAGAGGACATATGCCTGCACACAACTCCAGCACTACACAAGAGCCATTTCCAAGTCATCTGCTTGGGTGCATATTCCAAAGTATGTTTGGTTTGGGTGGTTTTTTTTTTTGAGGGGGCTTGGAGTACAGATGCTTTCAAAATATGCCCATGAATCCCTGTGGAGAAGGTTGCAGAGCAGGCTGTTCAGACACATTATAGAAACTGTAATCAAAGGTGTGGAAGAAAAGAGCCAGAATTAGGATCCTCAAGCCAAGAAATAGCAGAACCCCACAGCACTGCTGCCTCAGTCTCTGCAAAAGCTTTACAACCCACCTCGCCCTACAGTGTGGTGAATGGTGTTCATCATGCTGCTGTAAGGAGCCTATCTAATGCTGCAGCTCAGGCCAGCTTACACACAGGAAACCCAGTGTCTGTAAACAGAGCATCAGGATGAAAAATACAGCACATGATGCTCCAACACAAGGGCTGGAGCATCACAGCGTATTTCTGGTGACATGACCTCTGAACCAGGACAGGGGAACCCAGGCCTTCCCGTGGCAGATGGCTGAGGAATAGATGTTGAACAGTGATGAGCCCATGAGCACCTCCTCTGCACAGCACCGGCCACCCCTGTGCCTTCACGGTCAGGATCCTTGGTCAATAAAAGGTTAAAAATCCACTTAAAAACCCCAAATGCCTCAAGACAGAGAAAGTCTTGATGCGCAACCCTCTTGTGCAAGAAGTACTCAAGGCTAAAAAACCTGAGAAAGAACCAAACCACAAAGTAAACTACAGCAAAGCTTTCTTTTTTTTTTTTTGCATGAGCTCCTTCAAACATTTTTATCACAGTTTCTTTTGCCCACATATTTTGAGGAAACAACTTGTGGATTCTCTCACAAGCAGGAAAGGTCCCAACAGCAGGGGTAAGCAGCTCTTCAAAGCTGCATTTTTTAATACCAGAGCTCTTGTCTATTAAACTGCCAGATTAGGCTTATTCTCAGCAACACACCTCAACCCAGTCCAGGCAGAAGCAGGTACTGCACTGAGTTCCCTGCCAGACCTGCTGCAAAAAAAAAAAAAACAAGAGAAAAATGTAATTTTGCAGCTGGGACTCTTGACTGTCTCCCAAAGTAGCATTAATCCACCTTACCTTCCTAAACTCCACCAGGAAATAGCTGCGAGGAAAGGGGAGGAGGAGGAAAGAGAACCACTTATGAAGCATCAGCTGCAGTCTAATTGGAGCTATTAGCAAGCTCTTAGTGGTGTTTATTAGCCTTTACCCAACGTTGCTGAATGAAGCAATCCTGACATCAGCCTTCTGGCTTGGAAAGCTGTGTTCACAACCTCAGCTCGAGGAAAAGAAGCATTCAGAAAGGTCAAACTGGTTATAATCACAGCTGTAGCTCTTCTACCCAGCTCTGAGCTTGTTTTGAGTTCATAGAAACCAATGTCCCTTATAAGCGGAACCACCCTGCACTGGGGAGGAATAGGATCTTCCAGTCAGAAGTCCATCATGGTACTTGCTGAGATGGAGGCCTCTTGCTCTGAGTTATGGCTGTTGAGTCATTTTGATTTGATGGCATCATGCTGCCTTTGTTCTTCTGGGAGCTGGGGATTGCCAACCGCCTGCCCTGGTGACTGGGGTGAAATGCACTCAGAAGACAAGGTAGTAGCAATCCATAAGCCTGGCTCATGGCAAGCTGACCATGAGTCGAGCAGGATTAAAATGAGATTTTCATCTTCTGATGCACAAAACATTCATCACTGGCTGCTGCTGGATGTCTTCAGCCTGTGAACAGTTTGTCTAACATGAGGTGTTTCTTAAACATGTCATGCCTTTCAAAGGACATGCAGTCAAGAGCTGCATGCCTCAAGCAGGGCTTATCTCCCTGGTGTCTCTTATAGTAACATATTTCAAGGAAGTTTATCATATAGAAGGGACATTTAAAAATATATGAATGTATGCTATAAATCAGCCTCTGCTGGGAAGGAGCAGGAGGAGGAAACCTGGGGGATTTAAGAAGACCTTAGAAGTAATGCAACGTGAAGAAAATTCTTGTGGAGGAATCTTAGCTATGGGTTTGCCACAGCTGGTAGTATCTAGTATGAGTGGGGCCAAAAACCACACGATAAATGAAAGCACTTGGTGAGTTTAGAACATCCTTAACCAGAGGAAACACTGAACTATATATCTTTCATAAGTGCATACATAGGTAAGATCTTCCATGTCTCTGTGCTGGATAAGCTGCCTTGCTTTTGTGGTCTAGCTACCACAATTCACAATCTATACAACAATTTCATTTCCAGATAAGCAGAAGCAAGTCTTTGTCATCTCTATAGATGGGTCTGACATGCCACAGATGGAGGAAACCCAACAAAGTCTTAACTCACCCAACATAAAGTCTTAACTTTTAGGGCTGACTGCCAGATCCATACTTGAAAAGCTGAGCTCTGACTCATTCCCAATGTGTGTAACAAACAACTGCTCTGGTCACAAGGTTTTGCAAGACAAAGATGTAGTCTTCAAAGTTTGTGGTTACAAAGAACTGCAGTTTGCTTTTGCAATTGCTTTGCAGAATGGCGTTGGTGGAAGCTACCTCTGGGACCTGGCTGATGTGACCACCTACTGCAGGCTGTTGGCTGACTCATGCCTTAGCCACCCAAAACAACAAAACTTGCAGTGTTAGCAGCACAGTTTCCCCTCTTGACAAGCAAACGTTGTACACCATGAAGGTGTTGCCGCAATCACAGCAACCTACAAGCAGCAGCAGCTCTTTTGGAAGACAGAACGTGGCGAAAGGAAACTTTGATTTTATCTTACTCACAGCTCAGACTCATGGCTTCCAAAAAACAGTCATGTTCAGCAGAGAAAGTCTGTGTCCAAGCTTTGCTCTCACCATTTCCTTGCACATCCTTCAGCCTGCAGGACACAGTGCTGGAAGGCGGATCCAGCCTGGTGGCTTATGCTCACCAAGCAGCCATGCCAAGGGCTGGTGGGAGGGAGAACCTGATACAGCACTCCTGACCATGGCCCTTCTGCTGATCCATCCTGAGCATCTTGGAAGGGAGATGCCATATTCCTCGCTCCAGGTCCAAACATCACAGAGGTGCTGGGGAGGATGACCCATCAGAAAGGAAAGCGAGCTGTCTATGGGGAAATCTTGCTCCCACCACCACGCTGGGTACCACTGCAGAGGTCTCAGACCACATAATCTCATCCAGCCCTGGGCACAGCAGCTCTCTGTCTGTTACCACTTCAGCCCTGTGCAAACCACCCTGCCCTGCAAGGAAGCACTGCTTGGTATCAAGGATGCCTGCAGGTGATGATGTGAAATGTGAATAAGGAAAGTAGTTTATGCAGAAAAGTAATGATCCCTTCGGGATCTTCCCAGTTTATATGCAATTATACCAAGCAGCTAAAAAGGAGGAGTGCTCAGCAGAGAACGGAGGTGGATAATCTGCTGGTGTAAAACCCCGCAGCTCCCTGAAGCAGTAAGCAATGTAAACCAGAGCTGACATTTGAGGATGCATATGATCTTCTAGTTTACGTGTGTCAGGACATCTGCTACCACAGCCCCATACAGGTAAAACTATCTATCTTCACCTGCGGCTGCTACTGAGTGTAGTGTAGACTAACTCATTGAGCTGAGCCTCACGCAGGGGATTCCACTCCTTCATGCCAATTTATAGCCAATTCAGGACTTAAGCAACTATTATTTATCACCAGGGCTCCCTGCTAACCGTTACCACATCAGTGAGGATTTACTCAAAATGAGTTTCCAAATTAGCAACTCTGCATTCATTTCTTTTATGTTCGTTTCGGTTTATAAGGAATGTCAGCAAATCACAGGATCCCACTCAGGGTAAATTACCTGGGGATCTTATGCATGACGGCTCTGCTGAGCGGCAAAGGCGGTGTGGCAGCGAGCTCGTCATGCTCACAGTGCCTATGCCACCAGGGAGAAGGAGCCAAACTGCTTCCAAAGGATGAACAGGTTGGAAAGATGCTTAAAACATCTTGCAAGTATTGATGAGGCTTCCCCGTGCAGACTAAAGCATGCCCAGGCCATGCACCCATCTCCCAACTCCTGCAAGTAATTCCCCTCTTCCCAAATTTATCAGTACTGAATGAGAAAGGAAACAAGAGCCCACTGTCTTTCTGTCTGACTTTATTCCCTGAGACAAGAGCTTTTCTCCCTGGCAGAAAACAAATTATGGTTCGTTTTGTTTAGAAGTGAAGAAATAGCAGGTCTTGACTCCATAGATTTCTGGCAACAGTTATGCCTTGGAAAAACACTTGTATTGGCAGAAAAGTGAAAGACTCCTGTCTGCTGCAGCAGCCTTTGGCCTCTGTGGATGTTTCTTCTGATCCCAGGCAGATGGAACACGTCTTCTATCCTGCACCACTCCATCAATTTCTGCTCCTGGATCCCTGTGCCAAGTCACACTGGCCTCAGCAATGGGGCAAGAGTCAAAGCCACCAATTCCCACGAAGAGGGCTGGGAACAGGAGGTAATGTGCAGGCAGCAGAGTCAGAGATGCCAAGGGATGTCACTTCTCTTTGAAGAGGCGGAGGAACAGGATGGCCAAGATGTGATGACAAGGACCGGCTGCTCCATCATATCAGACGGGCAGCACAACCATCAGTTTTCTCAGGATGCAGCTTGAAGGTGGTGGTCCCATGCAATAGCATGGGGTATTTTCAAGTTGGGCTTTGAAGGACAAGGGCTGTCTGGTAAGGTGAGAGACAATGCAGAAACACAAGGCAGAAAGACCAGAACTAGATGTTTGCTCCAGGTGACATAGGTTAAAATGAAATTGTCCCTGGCCATGCCCAAAGGTGCAGATGAAGACATAGGGGGGATGGAGCACCTCTTTGCTTTTCTTGCAGTCCTGGCTGGGATGTGGTTTAGACTCCACTTATCACTAAGGATGGGTTTAGCCTCCAGTACCAGAATTACAAGTGTCTCACTGGTCATGAGCAGCCAGCCAGGACCTAGCAAGTAACTGAGCTGAGCTTTGCACAGCAGGGCACAAGCAGCTGCCCTGTAACAGCTTCCATGACAGCAGAAGAGGAGCCAGCATAGACACAGCCAGTGGGATGGCTTTGGATGTAGGGAGGGAGGACAGTGCTGCTGGAAGAGCTCTGCAGCCCTCATCCTTCCCAAGGCAGAGACACTAATGATTTGGGTAGGACACAGCTCCAGATACCAAGATTGGCCTTCCCAAAACTCTGGTGGGTTTTGACAAAAGCTTTGACCTTTCTTTTTTTCTTCCTTTTTTTCTTTTTTCTTTTTTGTCATGTAGCCAACTAAACATTCCTGTCCAGCCGCCTTCAGCCTTGTGTTACCATTCCTTCCCTAATGAATCTTTTGGGACATACAAGCCCCAAATCCTGCACAGCTCTCATGCTCCCTTTCTGCCCTGCAAGATGGCTGCAGCCAGTTTTCATGTTAAATTTCCCAGCCTGGAAACTCAGCAGCACGAGGAAGGGCCGGTGATGTTCCTTTCCATATCCACCTTCAATGTAAAAGCAGGGCAAATCTTGCCGAGGGGCCGGAGTGGAACAGCCACCACACTGAGGCTCTGAACATCGCTCAGTACATGTTTGTGCCCCAGAAACAGAAGAGCAATGAAGACAAAAATAAACCACTAGGACTATTTCTCATCTTGATCCTTGGGAATGAGGAATTTTGTTCCTTTTGGTCCTTATTCCACCCTGTGCTGCTGCTGGGGCCCTCAGTCCCAGCCCAACACTGTGCTGCTGGCTGTACTCCTGATGGATTCTGTGTTCCTAAGTATAAAACCAGCTGCTTGGTGAGTCTGGAGACTTGTACACAGATGACTTGGAGTCTCCTTTGGTGGTTTTGCACCTTTGATCTCTGGAACAGGTATTTCAAGACCAGAAAGGGCTTTTGTGCTGGCCAAGGAAATCACTACATAAAAGGACAGAGAGAGCTGATAAGGAATGGGGTAAAAGGATTGTGCTGCAAAGGAAAAAGGCAGCCTACTCCTATGCCTTGAAACGCCCAAGACATAAAGTGAGAACTGGCAAGGGTCAGGCTGAATTGGCTCTTGCAGGGGATGGCAATAACAAGAGAAGTTTTAGCCATCTACATCAGAGGAAAAGGGAAGGAGAAATGGAGCTGCTGTACAGAAAGGATGGGGTATAGATCAAAGTCAGTCCAAGCATGATCCAAAACTAATGAACCCTTCTAATGTCCTGTCACTCTGCAGAGGACACAAGGATAACAGGAACAAGGAAATGGACATGGAAATGTCACATCCCTCCAGATAAAGAATCAGAGGGCTGCAGGCTCATATCACGGGCACGGCTGGTTCCTATCCCCTAGTATTGAACACCTGACACTGAATCCTCCCCATCAAAATGTTCACAAAGCATAGGGAAAGAAGAACATAAAATTACTTAAAATAGGGAAAAATGCCACTCCACCAACTACAGACCATTCAGGTGTCCCATGCCACATGACAGGCATAAAGCAAAGTCCAAGGAAAGGGGGAATTGGAGCTTAGAACATATCACCCGGTTTTCTACTCCCCCAAGGGTGCCAAATAGCCTGATAACACTCACAGATAAAATATTGCCTCTGTAAATGGGAGAAATGGAGATCTAATCTACTTCAACAGCAGCAAAGTGTTTGCTAGAGCACCACACCACTAAGTCACTGAGAGCCTGGGGGGACAGGAACTAGACTATGGGCTGTGAGATACCAGCATCCAGCTCCTGGATCAGGCTTGGGACAGGTTTATGGATGATGTCAGCCCAAAATCAAATGGGCTCATGGTGTTCAGAGGCCTGAAATATCCTGGGTAAACGGAGAGCCAGAAGCAAGAGTCTTCAAGCATCGATGTGGGAGTACCCCAGCTTCAGGACTTGGGACCACTTTTGGTCCGAACCAAAAATGCTTGGAGGAACATCTCATTCTGTTCAACTCCTGCCTGCCTGCAGCATACACGTGAGTACTAATTCTCCTTCCCGTAACTGAAGCACTTGACTTGCCACCTGATTTCTAGACATTTCTAGGAAAACCCTAGCTCTGCTAAGCAGAAAGTCACAACTGCAATGTGCCTAATCAGAAATGCTAATCTAATGCTGCCACGCAGAGCCAGCACACATAGCTCCCATTGCTAGCAGGCTCTTGCTGCGTAGTCCAGCAGCAGCATCAGTATGTTTATTTGGAGTGATTTACCCTTGAATTTCTCACCCTCCTTCTGAGAAGGTGTCACCCCCAAACACGAATTGCGCCACTGCACCTACCAGTGCATCTCCAGGCTTTGGAGAGGGCTGGGAATCAGGCTGGGTGCGGGGGACTCAGCTTGCAGAGGGCCGCAGGGGAGTACTGGAACAACAGCAGCTCTAATTCAATTTCTACCCATTTTCCATTTTGCCTTCACTTCATTACAGATTATTATTTTTAAACTGAAGCAAACAGAGTCGATTCTGCTTCCAACTGAATTGCCCACAGGCTGGCTCCTCTTCTCCATCCAGCTGATAGAATCTTTACAGCAAGCTTCTTCTCAATGGACCTGCAGTCTTCAGGGAGCAATGCCTTGGCTGGGGACAATCTCTCGGCTTTTACAGAAAGCAGCATTTAATTTCCAGTTACTGGCTGTTTCATGCAGCTTTTCAACTAGATAAGACATGGCATCCATGCACAGACTTAAAAGAGAGTAATTCTCAGCTTGAACTGGGACAAAAAGTTGGGATCTCAATATACTTTGCAAGCAAGGGGGGTCGTTTCCTTTCTGTTTCCAGCCTTTTTACAGGCCAGCATAACTGTTATGCTGCAGATGAGCACAAATTTCTAAATAAGTTGTTTCAAAGCAAAACCCAAACCATTCTCCTTTGAGAAGTGTCAACGTGAGACTTCACAAAGATTTCTAAATATAGATACTTCAAAAGAATAAGTGCAATAAGAAGACTGGTCAAAACGTATCTTTTTCTGCACAGACTGGCAGCTTTGAAGAACTCGTGCTGTCTGACGAAAAGATACTAAACTGCAAATGTTCCCTGGGCACATGCACAGCCCCAGCTCACCCACTGAGGCTGTTTGTCCCAGCACAGGGGACTGTGCAAGTCCTGTCCCTCCACCAAGCAATGATGACGGCCTGACAGCCTTTCCCTGGCCCATCATGGTTCTCTCTCACTTTCTTCACTACCTGACTCACAGTCTGGGGTCCCACTGTGGGGTACATATAGGTTGGAACAAGGGGAGTGCTGAACAAGTGCTGGACTTGGCTCAGCTGCCCAGCCAGGACCTCTTGCAATTAATTGCTCCACCCCTTGTTTCTTGTATAACTGAAACTGGATGGATCTTCCAAAGGGCAGCAGATCACAGCTCTGATCCCATCACCTCCTGGAAGGCTGCAAATGTTACTTTAGGTTCCCCCAAATCTCATCCCCTGCATCCCTTTGGACATCCCACACTGCACCAGTGAGAGCCCTGCAGGGAGGGTATCAGCTCCTGGGCAGCAATCAGCAATGGGGACAGTCCTGCCTTTCCCAAGCAAGTCCAGTTGAATCTCACTAAAAGATTTATGAGAGTTTTTGTACTGATTTGAGCTGTTCAGGAGCACTCCCTACAGACTCCAGCCGGGTTCCTGGGGAGGACGTGCTCTTCTGAGATGTTTCCTATTTTTGTCGGCACGTTGAGCATAGCCCCTAAATTAAAATCTTCTATTTCAAGTCTATTTTGATCAACTCCACTTCCTTCAGTTTAAAAGATACAATAAGAAGAGATGAGCTCTTACAAATTAAAAGCCTCTCTTGCTTAACAAATTGTATCTCTGCAATAATTAATTGTCTGGTGAAAGATTCCAGCCCTACGTTTTTGGCCTCACTCCAGGCTGTGTAAGGTTAAAGAGAAAAAAAAACATATAGTTGGGCATTTGTTGCCTCACCACGCCTGCTCTCATGCATCCCATAGAAAGCAGGATGGATCTGACCAGTCCACATGGGGTGAGCCCATCCTGCGCACAACAGTGTCTGCTCTCCTCCATCAGCACGGCTGTCACCAAGTGTCTGTCACAAGCCTCAGCTTGTGGTTTGCAGGGAGGAGGCTTCAGGCTCATTTCACTGCCTGCTTTGGGTTTTTTCCATAGGTGATTATTAAGACAGCAGGTCTTCTGCTGTGAGCTACTACTGCTGTTCCCAAATTGATGGTTCCCAGAAGCTGATGGTGTGTAGGAGTTGTATATATGGAAGATGTGAAAGCAATGCATGGGTTCGGGGGGGGCTGCTGGTAGCGATGCCTCCTGCCAGCTGCTCCAGGACTTTGGGACTTTGTCTAACCTAAACTTCCCTAAGAAATTCCTTCCAGTGCATGAATATCCTTATGATGAGTAGGTCTAATTAATCTTAGTTTCTGCAGGCTAAGTCCTTAGCTGCTACTTCTCCTACCATAGGGTAGGGAGCTTCTACCTTCCTTCCCTATGGTAAAACTGCAAATACATGCAGGTTATGACATCTGCTCCTTCAAAATCTTTTCAGTCTGTTCCCACAGGACACATCCTCCAAGCTTCTATCATCTATCTTGTGTGCTCCTCACCCTTGAGGCTTTTCAGCCAGAAAAGCCTCCATGAAGAGGAAGGTTGTAGTTGGCTTTGCTCACCCTGGTAAATGCTCCAGGTCCTCCTACACACAGGAGACAAGGGGGAGGCTGGTATCAGCCAGGACTGTAAGAAATCCCACCTGCAGCAGAGGACCTTCACACTGTGGGTCAGGACAGAAAGATCCTCTCTTTATTTACCCCATTCCACGTGCAGCTGCCAGGGAGCAGCATCCCACAGCCACAGCTCCTATTTTTACAGTTACCTGCAGCAGGACATGAGATGGAGATTGCAGCAGTCTGGCACAGAGGCACAGCATGTTGCAGGCAGGGTGTCACAGTCTCTGTCCTGGCCTGGCTGAGCTTGCCCACACCACTCCAATGCTGCTCCCTCCCCAGGTGCCCTCACTGTCAGGGTCTACGTGCAGGGATGTGCTGGTGACATGCATCCACACTGGTGCCCAGCTCTTAATCTCATGCTGGGAGCAGCTCAGCACTGCACTGGCTTCAAAGATTCATAGAATGTTTGGGCTGGAAGAGACCTTAAAGCTCATCCAGTTCCATGCCAGGGACACCTTCCACTAGACCAGGCTGGTCAAATCCCCATCCAACCTGGCCTTGAACACTGCCAGTGATGGGGCAGCCACTTCATGGTCCCTCTGCAACTCTTGGTCTTTGCAGGGCCTCCCCGTGCCCCATCTGTCTGCACTGGCAGGTCAGGCAGGACCTCAGCAGGGTCCAGCTCAGGGCCCTGGCAGGGTGTGAGCTGGCAGCAGCAGGCGGCAGCCTGCCTGGGCAATGCCCATGTTTGGTCCATGCTCCGAGCTTTGTGCTCCTTGCCAGCCCCATGGCGGTCCCGCTGCAGGGGAGCGTTTTGCTAATCCTTTCATTCCTGCCCCCATGCCCAGCAGCACAGCCTCCTGCCAGCTTTGCAGGGAAATGCTTCAGAAGCACCTGGGGCTCAAGCAGGCAAACCTCCCTGTGAAGCAACGGGGCAGGAGCTGGCTTCCAGCCCTCAGGAATCCTAAACCACTGAACCAACGTCAGAGCAGGATCTTATATATGCAGACCAGAATCCACTGGCCCCAGGCTAAAACCTGACAGCTCATTCCTGCAAGCACTGGCAGACCTTTCTGACACAGGGCCCAAAAATGCCAGGAGGGTGTGAGCAGAGCTGCATCCCAAAGCATCCCATCCTCCCACTCTGCTCCTGGACTAAGAGTAACCCATGGCTCAGCCTCCTCCACACCCGGAGGGGGCAGCAGCTTTGCACAGCCCCAGATTAACCTGCTGCCCCAAGATATCACCCCGGCCACGATCTCAGCAGCATTTGGAAGAGGATTAAACATTTATCTGGAAAACAAGGACATGTACAATTGCATTTGGCAGGATTAGTGCTAAAGCCCATAAAAGACCCACTCATCGGAGCCGTAACTGGTTGCTCCCTTCCTGGGGATATCTCATGCACACCGGTGGGTACATGCTATGCCAAGGTTCCCACTGCCCTCCCAGCCTCATGGCCTGGGGGGAATGACTGTCACCTCTTCCCACAGACCTCAACATTTCCTTTTTCTCTTTACAGTGCATCAGAGAGATGAAACCTCCTGTACTGGTGTTATACAAACTTCTCTCTCCCTGTTCTAGGAGTCCCAATGAATTTAGTACCCTCCTTGGCCCTTGGACATGCTAGAAAACATGTGAACCCTCAACTGCCTGAAGGAGCAATGTGTGAGTGTGAAGCCAGCCAGCACCCTCCAGTCCTCGTTAGAGCTTGGAGAGCTTCGTATAACACAGATAGACTGACAACCTGGAAACAAACCTCTAACATCCTCCCTCTGCACTAGGAGAAGCTTAAGAAATATATGACAGACTGTGTCTATAGTCTAACACTGTATCACAGCAGATGGGGTCCTGCTAAGCCTCCTTGGGATCAGCACTGCAGCAAATAGAGGGGTGGGAAAGGCCCAAGCCTCCTTTCCTTCTCCAGTACTTGTCCCTGCCTTTGGAAAGAAACATTCCTGGAATAGCCAGGGTTTATGGCATGCCAAAAATACACACACAAGCAGGATGTTGCTCTGGACCTCAGCCACAGCACAGCGAGGGTCTCCCATCACTGCGCAGAGCTGCTTGGTCTGCAGGCAGGACCAGTGCCTTGCACGGTGCCAGGCTCCCATGTTGGACTCGCTGGAGCTGTTTTACGTGTCTTTCCCTTGCAATATTTATTTCCCACAAGTGTGCTCTGGCTTACACAGCCCCGACAGGGAATATCAGAGATTTCTGTCATAGTTCACCCCTTTGTCCAGGACAAGATTTCACTGGAAAGTATTTGTTTAAAAAAAAAAGCAGCATGTTAACACATTGGGAGGGTCTCTTATTTTCACCATGTACATAATCCACTGGAAATCAAAGTCTTCAGGTGATTTGAGTAAGATACTGCCCTCTCCCATATGGCCGGGAAGGGCAGCGGTCTTTCCATGGCTTTTTAGGTTGGATTTTTCCAGAAGAAACAGCTCAGCACAAGTCCCAAAACCCAGCCCTGGATCCTCTGCCAGAGTTCACATAAATGTCTCTGAAACCCAATGGGACACCCCGCCAGCTCTGCCCAGCCTGCGCTGCCCCAGGAGCAGCTCCGCACCCAGAGGCTGTGTGTTCCAGGTATTTTCTGCTCCTCTTTCCCCTCCTCCTTTGGCTTTTCCAAACCCAGCCCAGGCTGAAGAGAGCAGCACAGAGCTGCCCTTCCGAGCCCTGCTCAGAGCTGAACTGCCATATGTGGGCATAACTTCACCATCTGAAGCTTTTCAGGAGCTCCCATGTTTGCCAAATCTCGCATCCCTGTTCTAGGAGTCCTGGACTTTCCCTGTCTTCTCCTGTACTTCCCCACCTTCCAGCATTGTTAAAGCCTTCAATAACACAGGACATAGAAGACCTTTCCTTGCTATTCCCTGGCTCATTACTCACTCCATGGCTCAGCACAGCCTGCCTGGGGAATTTCCCAGTTACAAGTGTCTCTGGTTGCTGCTCACTCCATGCAGCCCAGCGAGCCTGGCCAAAGTGGCCACACTGCCAGGGCACACACTGTGGTTTGGCCATCAGGTCTGATGGGTCTCAAGTGCCTTCTTCCTTTTTGGGACTTGCCACCACTCAGACTTTCCATCCACAGCATACACAGGTATTACATCAGCCACTTCCCAAGTTGCTTCTGTAGATGTGCAGAGCAGAGTGGTCTGTGCCACCAGGAATGCTCTTGCACAGCTCCTTTTGGCTCTAGGTCCAGCTGCTTTCCTGCACCTCACTGCGTGATCTGTGCAGGCTGTCCTTCTCACACCTCCAGTGCTACATTATTCAGTTAACTCAGATCTAGCACACCAGGCCATAGAGCCCCTCAGAAGCTCCATAGCCACCCAGCCATTGCACAAGGTCAGAGCCCTAGGACCTCCTGTGCTCAGGGGTTTCCAGAAGTGTTGGGTTCCCCCGATAACCCAGACACCCCTGCATGCCTGAGGCTGTTACACCACTGCAACCCCAGCACCCTGCATGCAGCATCCTTCTGTAGAGCTGGGACCAAGGGATCCAGCCTGGGGACAAGCAACGGCAGCCTGGCCCCAGTACCAGCCACCAGCCCCATCTCCAGCAGCTGGGGGAGGCAGCAGGGACCTTTCAGTGGGAGGGATTAGGGCAGGGAGGCTGGAGAGAGGATCCTGCCCCGGTAACCAGAGACCTTTATCCCTACATGGCACTTTCCATCCTGACACTTCCAAATGTAAGATCGCTCCTAGAGCAGAGCCAGGCGAGGGGGCCTGGACAAAATCAGCACAACAGCAACTTGAGCTGACGCAGACATTCCTGAGCAGATTTCAGTCTTGTTTTGCAGGAGGGATCCCTCTGCGGCCGCACATTGCACACACGCCACTCGAGAAGCTCCCAACAGCCAGTCCCTAGTTCTGGTACCCAGACACATCACAGGCTGCTGATCAAGGAGAAAACTCTCCAGCTCCAACACATCATAAGCTTATTAAAGATAGATCCGTGCTTTGGTCTGCAATGATAAACACATCAAAGGCATTTTGTTCTGTGTGCCAGTGCCACTGGTATCCCCGTTTGGAAGAGATGGAGGCTGGGATGTGCTTTCCATTCCCAGCATAGGTCACTGGGGGAGCTCAGCCCAGTGAGCGGGGGAGCAGCAGGACCTGTCTTCTTCCAGTTTAGGGAGCCCAGGGCCACATCCAGGCTGTAATAATTCAGTCCCTGGCTATTTGCTCTGAGGACTCAGAAGTGGCTGGTGGGGACTGAAGCACCTCTCTCACAGTGCGTCACTGCCAGCACTGTTGTCCCCAGGCCATGCAGAGCCAGAGGGGTGGCCAAGCTTCACTGGAGTTCTGCTGGCAGCCTGGGACCTGCTCAGCTCGAGGCAGAGAGCTAAAAGAGAAAGCAGGTCTTCATTCACACAGCTGGCCCAGCAGCTGATATTCACACAGTGCTTTGAAACCCACAGATGAAAGATTTGAGAGACATGAAAGGCTGTCACTGCCTGTTTGTCATTTGTTTTCTTCCCTCCCTGCCATCACACACGTTCAGGGGACAGTTTTCAGTAAAGGCAAATGCAGCCTTGTGGGAAAGATGCCCAGCCCGGAGCATCCCTGCCACTGATCCACCATGAGCTTCTCCCCACTGTGGCACAGAACCCCCAGCATGTTGGCATGGGCTCCTCCTGCCACCTTGAGTTGCACAAGAAACAAATTTATACCCCAGCATTGACTGGGCTCCAGTTTCATCCTGCTTTGCAGTTACACCCCCTTTTTCTTTATATCTCCCCAGTGCAACTCAAGAGCCTCAATCCCCCCCCTGTGGCCTCTCAGCCACCTCCAAAGGCTTGGCTTTCTTGCTCTCAGGGTGCTCACACCAAATGCAAAGTCAGGTTTGCATTAGGAGCAAGTGATGGCATCAGGCCTCCTGGCAGCAGGGAAGTTTGTGAGTTTGTACCTGCAGCCACTCGGGAGGGAGGCTTCGCACATGGCAAAAGGGCCCTGAGACCTTAATGTTAGTGAGGAAGGTGACGGGCATCACCCAGGAAAGCAGCAGAGGGAGGCAGCAGGCATCCCGCCCTGCTCTGTGCCTGGCACAGCGCAGTGGAGCCCGACACACTGCGTGCCCCGAGCACGGCTCACTTCCAGCATTTCAAATTTGCCGGATGATAACCTCAGTGTGAGTTCACAGCTCTGATCCCACCCACTTGTGGTCTGACTCATGTTGCAGTCACCGCGCTGCCTGGATATTGGTGCGAGGAGGGAGGGAGGGAGGAGAGGAGAGGGAGGGAGGCAGCATCCCGCAGCACACGCTTCTGCCTTCACAAACTGAGCCGCACGCACCGGGGGAAAGTTGGAGGCAACGCAGCCACCGAGGGCTTCCACGAGCTCAGGGTGGTGAGAAAGCAGCATCTCTCCCAGGTAAAGCTTTTGCCTTACTTTTCACTTGGTTGTTACACTGGTAAATCACTTTCTAGTTGAGATCTCAGCGGGGTTGGTGGGTCCTCGCTGAGGCTGGGGTGTGCAGTGGGATAGCCGGGTCAGAGCAAGAGGGTGTTGCTCATTGGACCCTTGCGCTATCATCATCCTGCTGTGCCTGGAGCAGAGGTCAGGTTGGGGACTTTCGCTGGCTGCTGCTGCTGGGACCTCTGAAGCAGAGAGCACCAGGGTCAGAGGGAGGACACGGGTGGAGTGTGTCCAGGCCCTGCCCTGTCTAAGCATCCGTCAGTGTGCAGCATCTCTGCCCAAGCAGCCTTCCCACGAGGTTCACTGCTAAGACAACTTCTTGCACCGAGCTGCCGGAACCCCTTTCTCTGGGCACCCCAGCCCCTCCATCCAGCCCTGCACACCCTGGCAGATGGTGGGAATCTGCCGGAGCAGGGGTTGCCCTGTCCATGGGCAAAGCTGGCTCTGTGGTACAGGGTATTCCTGGGGCAGGGTACCCGCAAGCTGGGCTGTAACACGGCCACAGCAGGGTGGATAGTCCCCAGGGGTGTGCAGTGCTCACCATCCCCTGACCAGAATAAGCTTCAGCAGAGGCTGAACTCCGGGACTTCTGCTGGGAACTTGTGCAGCTCCAAGCACGCCCATGAGCCCAGCACCTCTGTTTTCAGTTCTTATCTTTTCCAGGCACCCTCCAAGTGCTCTCTGCAGATTAAACTTCCAAAATGCTGACTGCTCCGCTGGTTTCTACATACCCCTTCAGATTCTCTGCTTTCGAGGGCCCCAAACTCCCTCTTACCCACTGTCCTGGGGAGCCCTTTTTCTCCTGGGGAGAAGGATGGAGGGCTGGTGACTGTGTTGGAAATTGTGTCCTGCCTCCCCCAGCCCCTCTGCTCATGCTAGAGACAGTAATTGGTGCTATGTATCAGTCAGGGTTCAGGCTGGGATGGGGCAGGCAGAGCACCAGGCTCCAGTGGAAACCAAGGAACAGGGAGAAAAGTGGGGATGCAGCCAGGCAGGATCCCACTGTCTTCCCCCCAGTCCCAGAGGTGTAGAAAGGTTGCAAAAGGGGTCTGCAAATACGAGACTGCAATTGTCTGTGTGTACCTGTACGATCACAGGGTAAACTCTGTCTACAGACATGAATGAGGGCACAGGGCACCTTGAATGTGTGAGCACCCAGGAGCAGCACATCCAACAGCCTTGCCCCAGGGAGTGGAGGGGAGATGAGCAATTGCAAGGAAGATATGGAAACAAGGGAGCAAAAGCCTTCAGCAAGTGCAAGGACAGAGGCATGCTGAAGGATGCTATGGGGTGCAGCACCACATGGGAGGCATGGGGAGGAGCACAGCCCCTCCAGAAAGGCTGTTCATAAGTAGAAACAACCCCACAACCTCACCAAAGCCCTCCACAGACAGCAGAGCAAGCTAGTTACTACATCACTCTCACGTTTGTCCCCTCTCACATTGCCTTCAAGCCCCAACTCTAGCAAATTCAGTCTTGTCCCATTGTGAGGCAGAGGATCAAGACTGCCCTTTGCCAGGGTTCCTGCAGCTCCCAGCCCTACCCGCTCCCCACCATTGAACCCCAAAGATCCTCTTTCAGACCAGGAGAAATCCCACCCCAGCTGCCTATCTCAGCCTTGCCTGAAGTACATCTTGCAGCGTGCCCGGATGGTTAATCTCAGGAAGCACTTGGATATAATTTTGGAAAGGGCCATGATGCTCTGCTGCGAGCTCTGCAGGGCCAGGGAATGTGCTTCTCTCCTAAGTGACTTCTGTGAGCTCTTTGCTCGAAAGGAAGCTAAAGCAGGAGGCAAAGAAACATTTCAGGTCTGCCTGAGAGCAGAACCATCCTGGACAGGCTTCGTGCAGAGCCTCTGCTGAACCCACAACCATTGCTCTTGGTTCCCTTTTGGGAAGCAGGAAATGCTTTCCAAAGACAGGCTGCCACATTCAGACGCTCGCCGAATGCTCCTTTCTGCCTATGTACCATGCTGATGTACCTAGGCTTTTAACAGATTTTAAACAAACCTATTTATTATAGAACCAGAACTAGAAGCGCATGAATGGAGAGCAGCACATGTACTACCTGCGCTGCCGGAGCGGGTGCTGCATCCCATTAGTCTTGCAAAAATGCACAAAGGGCTGAAATAAACAATGCTGAAGGAAAGGATGCTGAAAGACGGGGAGGAGGAATAAAAGGCTAAAATGCAACAGAAACATCCCATGGATAAATCACAGCCCCCTCCCCAGAAGAGATAATTGCCATTTCAAAAGGGAACACAGTGGATCAAATGTAACATGGGCTGCAACAGAGCAGAAAATGTCTATTCAGGCAGGAGAAGGCAGGAATTACTATGAGAGTTATAAGGAGGCTAATGGGGAGACAATAGTACATTAAAATGGGAAGATCATCAATGCTCTGAAGAAGGCTATTAACAGAGTTCTTTAAAAATCAGCCTAAAGAGAAATTTTATTTAATGGTTTTCATTGGTGATCTTGGCTCAGAAAATGGGAGTTTCTCTAAGAAAGTGCATTGGTGGGAAATCTGGGAGAAGTTTTGAACAGGACAAGGGACTAAGTACTATAGGAGAAGAACCAGAGGATCCAAACAGCGACAGAAACACAATGGACTGGCATGAGTTCACATGCTTAGGGACTAACAGCAAAAATTGCTACTCTAAGCAGCTGAAAACACCATAGGAAAACTATCTGGCTTTTAGGGGACCCCAGGATAACTGCAACAAAACAAATGCAACCTGACAAGTCCTCACAGCAGAGATAGCATCCATCACAGCACCAGTGCCACGGGAAAAAGCACTGGAAGATGACCCAGAAGCAATGCCCTGCTCTGGTCCCCCAGTGTCAGGAGGGTGATTCTGACCCAGGAACAGGTCCCAGCTGTGATAATGAGGGTAATCAGGTAAATGTAAAGGCTGCCTAGTGAGACAGGGCTGGAAGGATATCATTTATTCAGGCTATTGCTAGAAATCCTGCTATGGGAAACAGCTGGTCCACTCATACATCAAGGAGGAAATGAACTTGCTCTGCCAAAATGCAACAGGAGCAGAGGACACAGGACCTGGAATTAAAGGTGGTGACCTGAGCAGAAAACCAGAGGCAGATGTGGAGTCTGAGAGGGCTGATGCTCCAGGAGAGAGCCCCAAGCTAAGTGCATTGCTGCAGGGACTGTGCACTGAGGTCAGTGGGCTGAGCCACAGCCCCTGTCTACACCAGCCCTCCAGCCTACAAAGCCATGTCCAGAGGCTGTGATCATTCAGGGGAATGTTTCCATGAGATAATTTGCCCGAGGGACACAGGAAAGTGTCTCACACCCCCGCCACAGTTTGGGTTGCAACATCCCACATCTGAGCTGGCAGGTCATGCCCTGTCCCATGGAGAAGCAAACTCCCAAGGGTTTGCAGGCAGCAGAGCCCTGAAGCCCACATGTGCGCCCTGACAGCCAGTCCTCTGCAGGGATGGGGACACCTCTGTCCCCTTCATTTAGGAATCACTGCTCCCTTCCTTCCACAGCTCAGCCCAGTGGCTCTATGTCTCACTCGGGAATGCTTTTTACTCCCTGACTTGAATGGGAGCAGTGACCATTCCTTGCCCTCAGCTAATTAGAAAAAGCAGTAAGAAAGCTGTTTCTGGCCAGGTGTGTGGCACAGGGCTGCCCCATGGCACTCCCTGCACCATGGCAGTGCCAAGTGTGCCGATGCATTCAGAGCTGGGACCCACCAGCAGAGCCCGGGCTGAGCCCTGGCATGTGAGCTGCGAGAGCCCATGTGAGCTGCGAGAGCTGGTGGCAGGAGCAGGTTGTTGATGTGTGGTGAAGCAGCCACGTAGGAGGCTGTGATCCACCCACAGCATTTTCTAAGTGTGCTACTCCCCCTATAATTTATCCTGCCATTTCCACATGTTGGGAGCAACGAAAAAACATCCCTTTCACTTGGAAATACCGTTCTCCAAGAACAACCTGTTCTCAGCGTTGCCGTCAGTGGGCAGGCAGCGCTCAGCTTGTTCCACACTGCTTTTGTGCAACGAACAAAGAGCTTTCCATGGCAAGAGCCTGCGCTGCAGCAGGAGGTGAGGAACCACTCCGCGTGCTGCCGCCGCAGCTGAAAGTATCACAGCCCTCTCCCAACAGCTTTTATCCCAGCACCCAAATTCAGAGGACCCCCTGGCTGGCAATGAATTTGCTCTGCTCAGCAGAACACTTCCCATGGGGCAATTCATGAACTGTCATTCACTTTCAGCTCCTTTAGAATCAGCAGGGCTGCAGGTATCATCTTTAGTCTCACAGGTCCTCTCTCCACCACATGGCTCCTGGCAGTTGGTGGTTATTTACTCATGCAGTCTCCCTGGTATACTCTCTCCCTTGGCCCCCATGCCTTTAACCTTGAATCAAAGACATACATCACCTGAAGAGTATTTCAGCCTGTTCCACATCCTTATCTTGTTCTTGCAAGGTGAGTTTGACTTTAAAATCTCACCCTGCCCTCTGCCAAGACTGGACCTATTCTTTCTTCTGTTTGCTCCACCACTGTAGCTTGTTGCACTCTGTAAGGAATCAGTTCCACCTTCCTGCACAAGCCTGTGCACCACCAGGGAGGGCTTCACCACCGCTCCATGGGCTATGGGAGCCTGGGGAGTGGGGTTCTGCATCACCCATGAGGACCAGCACATCTCTCCCCCACCAGCACAGCAGGGAGAGTGAGGAAGACCCATCCCCTTGACTAGGAGATCACAGCTGCAGCACAGGCAGCTCCATGGGTGTCCCAGCACAAGCAGTTGGACTCCTCAGCCTACTCCCAGCCCCTATCCCTCTTGTCACTTCAGCTGCAGGGAACAGGACCTATGAAGCTGTTGGAGCCCTTTCCAGCCACCTCCTTCCCAGGACATCGCACCACTGACAGATGGGTTCCTTTTACCTGCAGGGACCTGAGGAGAGTGAGGATTTCCTCTCTGGGCTGCAGGAGCCAGCACAGTTGCTGATGGTAGGGACCAGCACAAGGCATGGACTTCTGCAAAGTGCAGATGCAAAAGCAAAGTTTAGCAAGGCTTACAGCCACACTTCAGAAATTACACAGTTGTGACTAATTTTGCTAGATTGCATAATAAAAGCACACTGCTTTCTCAGGAAAACTCTTTCCTTATCCTCCCAGTCCTCATTTTTGTCATAAGCTCGTAGAATCTTGGTGCCTCTAGAATCCCTGCCCTTCCCTCAGCATCCCTACTTCATGCGGGCACCCCCAGGGTTGGGGGGATGCAGCTGCAGAGACATGAGTGCCTGGCTGCCAAAGGACTTTCTAATACAGGTTTAAGTAGGCTGAAGCATCCAAGGGAGGTGCAGGCATCCCATTTCCAGAGGGGTTTGAGGGACAGCTCAAATAACCTTCACCCGCTGCAGCTCTGTGTTGATGCTTTCTTTGCAGGTTGTCCTCAGGAAGTGGCAAAGCTCTGTCCCAGCTGGAGCACTGCAGACCGCTGTCACCAACCAAACATGCAGAGCGCATGAGACCCCTTGGTTGCTCAGAGGAAAGGAGAAGGCAGCAGAAGAAAAGGGAGCAGTTGAGACCCACCAGCAGCTGCCATGGGGGATTGGCTCCAACACTGACCTCGCAGATGGGGCCAACAAGCATAAGCAAGTCACAGGGCCACATCTTTCCCTGGGTCATGTCACTCTTAGCATGCAAGGAGCAACACTAAATGTGTGAATTGACTCTGCAATGTTCTACAAGGTCACTGTAGGTCCAAGGTCACTTTGGAAAGGGCTCTAGAGCTGCCTTGTAGAGGCTCACACCAAGAAGCTTTGGAGCCAGTGAGAGCAGGACTGCTCCATCCATGCAACTGCACTATGGATCCTTGTTACAACCATACAAGCTCTCAAAAAAGGATGGACTTCCCCCTGCAGCTGCTGGTCGGATCCTGCCTCACCATCCTCATCGTGATCACTCTCTGCGGTAACATCATCGTCTGCCTGGCCGTCACCCTGGACCGTCGGCTCCGCAGCCTGACGAACTGTATCATCGTCTCCTTGGCCATCACTGACCTGCTGCTGGGCCTCCTGGTGCTGCCATTCTCTGCCTTTTATGAGCTCACCAAAGACTGGCCCTTCGGCAGCACCTTGTGCAACGTCTACACCAGCCTGGACGTCATGCTGTGCACAGCTTCCATCCTCAACCTCTTCATGATCAGCCTGGACCGCTACTTTGCTGTCACCACCCCACTCCGCTACAGCCAGCTCGTCACTCCCTCCCGGGTAGCTGTGAGCTTGGCTGTTATTTGGACCGTTTCACTGATGGTTTCCTTCCTACCCATTCACCTGGGCTGGAACACCAATGGCACAGCAGTCCAAAACACAGTCCCCAACTGCAACAGGGAGTGCACACTGGAGGTGAACCCTGTGTATGGGCTAGTGGACTCGCTGCTCACCTTCTACATCCCCCTGGTCATTATGTGCATCACCTATTACCGGATATTCAAGATAGCAAGGGAGCAAGCCAAGAGGATAAACCACACGTGGTGCTGCAGCAGCAACACCCACATGCCGCCCATGGTGAGGGAGCACAAAGCCACCGTGACACTAGCGGTGGTGATGGGAGCCTTCATCGTGTGTTGGTTCCCCTATTTCACAGTGTTCACATACCGGGGGATGTGGGGGGACAGTATGGTGAAAGGCACACCCATGTCCATTGTCCTCTGGCTGGGCTACGCCAACTCGGCCTTGAACCCCATCCTCTATGGGACACTCAACAGGGATTTCCGGGTGGCTTACCAGCACTTGCTGCACTGCTGGAGGACTGGGGGCCCCAGGAGCTCTGGCCTGCCTCCCCCCCAAAAGGCCCATTCCAGGGGCAGGAACTGCAGTCAGAGCCAGGGCAAGCAGGAGGGCAAACCCCTGAAACTGGAGATGAGGAATGGGAAGGGGGTCTTGCTGACCGATGGAGCCCTCAAGAGGTAAGAGCCTTCTCACGTGCGGGTCTTTGATGGTAGGTCCATTCCCAGAGAGGAAGGCAGAGGTGGGGACCCCACGTTGCCCATGAACTTTTAAGCAACAAGCTGATGCCCCAGAAGGAAAACCCTTGCCCAGGCAACTCTTGCTCTTTGCAAGTCACTCAGAAATTCATCTGAACATCATCATTCAGCACATCCCTCCATGCTGGCAGCACAGCTCCAGTACTCCAGCTTCACATGTGGCTGGCTAGTCTTGCAATCGTCACCCATTCACAAGGAACACAAAACGTCCCTGGGTTTGTTGGGTAATGGGGACAGTTTTGCCATCAGAATTAGCTGTACAGAATGGGGACAGCCATTAGCTGCATCTGCTCCCAAAAACTGGACATGTCCCACTCTCTGCTGGTAGGCAGCCAGCAAAGCCTGGGCACACAGCAGAGCTTGGGAAAGTGACCGCCTGTCACAGAGGACCAACAGGGTGTTAGCCATAGGGCACAGTCAGGCTGCAAGTCCCTGCAGGAGCCAAGATCTGGGTCTTCAGCTCCCTGCTGAGCAGCTCAGCAGTCCCCTTCCCAGGCAACCCACACACCCTTAGCATTTCGGCTGTCAGTTTGCATCAGCAGCAAATTTGGCCAACAGCAAGCTCCATTCCCATCTCTGGAAAGGGACAGAAACAGCCAGAATTAGGTTGGCAAATGATCTAAGAAATACAAATACCCACATAAAGTTAGAGCCAAAAATTCCCACAACATCATCCCAAGCATGTCACAGGGGTCAGGATCCGCAAGGCGGGTAAGCTCTGTGCCAGGCGGTGGCACCAGTTCCCTCCATGGGCACCCATGTCCCCCTGGGGCTGAGCCACCCACACACCACCTTGCTCAGGAGCATTCACCCATCTGAGCATAAGGAGCACAGAGGAGCCTGCCATCTGCCACAGTGCAAACTGCTGCTCCCAAGACTTTAATCGAACTCTGAGGCAGCTCCTGATAAGCAGCCCTGAAACTTTCCATCCATTGATAAGGAGCCCTTTGGCTCCCTGTACCCCGTATACCAACAAAGGAGCCGTGCTCATGCTCTCCTGCAGCACATGCTCTTGATCCTGTCCCAGAAACATAGTCTCAAGCCACCAAAAGGAGAACATAGGGAGGTGAACCAAAGGGCAGAGCCATCCAAAAGGCTCAGCCGACATCATGCCTCCCCTGGGGCTCGGATGTACTTTGCCCAGGGCAGATGGGCAGCTTGAGACAGGGGAGTCTGCACCAGGAGACACGGAGGGATGGATGAGTGTGAACAAATACAATAACACAGCTTCTGCAGCTGCCTTTTCAGTTTCTGAGAAACTAATAAAGGGTGCAAAGGTTTAGCATTTGGTAAACGTGGTAGCAGGTTATATATAAAACATATGGAGAGCACGTGCCTGGCATGGTAGAGGTACTTCTGCAGACAGAGACAAAGGAGGAGCTGTGCTGTCTACTTACACAGAAGCGCAGCTCCTGGGCAAACCAGGAGCTCATCACTGCTGCTCTGCAGCCAGCCAGGGAGAGCTGCAATGGGGAATGGGGCGGTGGGACTTCCCTACACAGCGGAGAGGGACAAGAGAAGAGAAACATCAGTGACTTCTTAAAGATCTGCCTTATCACAGAGGGAGAATATGAGACAGAAGGAAAGAAAAGGGGAAGAAAACAGGTTTCTTCTTCCCCAGGCAGAGGTCAGGGTCATTTCCTCCAGGCTTTCCCAGTTAGACAAGGTCCCTGGTTCCCTGGCTCCCCACAGGGCCTGATCCTGCTACAAGACTTGCATTCAAAGCCCATGCTGAGCTCAGCAGCAGCCAGGGGACCTCTGTCCTCTAGCTCTGAGCATGCAGGTGCCTGGCACCAACAGAGCAAAACCCCCAGGGCAGAGACCCAGCATGTGGCTCCAGCCTGTCCTCACCCTGTGAGTGAAGCTCCCCCACTGCTCAGCTCAGCCCCTATGTGCCTCCCAGCTGGATTTGCTCCCAGGGGTGCAGGAGGCTGGAGGGATGATGGTGAGCAGCAGCCGGAACCACAGCGGTGAAGATACCTGAGAGATAGGGACCACGGGGAAGTGAGAGAGGAAGACTCAAGCACGGGGATGTTTTTTGACTGTTCTAAATCCAGAGATCTCCTTCCTGTCCCCAGCATTGCTGCTGTGGTTTCTGCTCGCAATAGATAAGAGTTGCTTGAGCACTGAATGATCAGTTATTGCTTTTAATTTCTCTACTTCTCTCCTTAACCTGCTCACTTGTGCAGAACTGATGCACCAAGGATCACATGGGGCCCCTTCCAAATCTTTTTTCCATAGTCATATATACAAACATCTGCTGTTGGCAGATGATTTGGATCAGCTAATACCACAGAAGACAGGTGGGCACAGGATTTACCTGTACACCAAAAGCCTGGCAGCCAGTTTCATCCCAAGCACAAAACAAGCTGGTTCCTCTCTCCCCTTTCCTTCTGCGCAGTCTTCCCAGTCATCTGCTCTGGATGTGTTAACAGAAAAAGATGAAAATGAATCACTCCACAGACTCATGACCCCCCAAATAAGAAGGGCCAGAGTTAAGAAGAGCTCTGCTCAGAGCAGCTCCACAGGGTCATTCAGGGGAAAGCACAACCAGCAACATTTGAACCATTGCCCATAATAACGATGTTCTTTCCTGTTACGAGGCATAGAGAAAAGACCAGCAATCAGGAGTGGGAATACTGAAAAACTACAGTCAGTCTCAGGGGCATCAGGAGCAGGAACAGAGTGAGAGTCACCACTGCCTTGGAAATCAAAAGGCCACAGGAGCACCACAGCCATTAAGGGGCTGGAGGCATTTCCATGGGTAAGAACCAAGCAGGGGTGCAAGAGAAGACAGCTGCTCCTATCTCCCCACCAGGCACTAAAAAAGCAAGGCAATTCACTTCACACAAAACCAGTAAAGGGAAGCACTTCTTGCACCTCAGGAACCTGCTTCACTGCAGTGGGACCCGACTCTGAGGAGGATGCCGAGCACTGAGCAGGACTGCAGGTTGTGAGACCAGTCCCTGGGGTCCAGAGAGATTAAAAGCCTGAAGGAAGGAGCATGCAGCACAAGCAGGGAGGTATCGGGCAGAAAACACCAGAGCTGAGCAAGTGGCTCTGGATCACCCTCTTGCACATAATCAACTGTGCTCAGGGGCAGGACGGTGCCCACAGTGTATGGGCAGAGAGATGGCAGTTTCCACAGGGCAGGACCAGTGTCCCAGGTACAGGGTGCCTGCCCGCTGGCCTCGGAGGGGTCAGACACCAGGCAGGCAGTACCTGGCACTCCACAGAGCAAAGCCAGGCTCGACCAGGCTGGCACTGACCAACTGATCTCTTCATTTTCTCTCTTTTCTTTCTGTCCCCATGTACAATTTAACCCTTTCCAGTGCCAGAGCTCTCCCATGAGCCTTAGCCAGCCTCCTGCCCTGGGACCCACAGCTCCCAGCCTTCAACTCCTGGCTGCCCTCTTCCAAAGTCCCATGAGGTTGAAAGGACAACACTCAGTTTTCCTCAGGGAGCAACTCGACAACAGAGGCGAGGGCTGCAGGGTGAGTATGGGGCCGGGGTCACTGCATGCAAAGAAGGGGAAGGGGCAGCTCTCCCTGCTGTGGCACCCACTGCATTTTCCCTGATTCAGCCATCCCACTGCAATGGTACTTGACGCAGAGGGTGGTACCATCAGAGGTGCATCCTCACTCCTCATTCCAGCACCATTTGCTCCCCAAACCCAGCCACAAGCCCAGGGTAGGCGCACAGGGCTGTGGAGGTGTGGGCTCACACAGCCGCCCTGTGATGCTCCAGTAGATGCCTGCGTCCTGCCTGTCCCCCCACACGCTGCAGAGGCAGCTGTGTTCAGACCATGGATTTCCAGCACACTTCATTTTCATGCAAGCCTACATCGGCTCCACATAAATTGCAGCAGCTTTCATGGGGATGCTGGCAGAGCTCCCATGGTGAGGGGCTGATGCTGCTGCTGCTCTCTCCCAGCGGTGCTGGGCTGGAGGACATGGCTGCTATGGATGGAGATGCCTCTCAGCTCCAGAGAGCCACTTAGTGCAACTCTTCTCAGGGAAGAGCCAGGCAAGGTCACCCTGACCTCCATATTCTCTCCCTCCAGTGTTGCATGCTGATAACCTGGGCTCTCCTGTGTTGACTGTGCCTTGGAGGGAGAAAATACAGCCACTCACATGCTGGAAGCTAGGTACACTTGTCCTTGCTGCACACTGAGCACTTCCGACCTTATCCAAGGTCATGGTGATGGTGAGAGCTGGTGCTGCCTGCCTGCACGTGTAGATGGGGCTGCAGCAGGAGAGCACAGGGTCCCCTGCCCTGGGACACAGCATCAGCCCTCACGTCTCAGAGGTTCTCCCCATGAATCAACCTGGAAATGTCACCGCCCATCAATAGGAGAATCGGTGGCTTAGAAAGCAAGGAGCAGGGCAATGAGATCCCCAGGGCCCCATTAGGCCCTGCTGGGCTGCAAGTCCCACAGTGCCACATACCAAGGCACAAGCATCACTCAGCAGTGCAGTGGCTGCTCCCCAGGGTGGCATCAAGAGGGAGCAGTGTGAAACCACGAGCCTGGAGGGCACAACAGCTCATAGAGAACCTGCCAGGCGGCAGACACGGTGCTCACCCCCCCAGCAGCGTATACACAAGGCAGAGTCATCTCTATTTGCTGTCATTTCCCAACAGCAGGGGCGGAGGGGATGCCAATTCCAGCTCTTCTGCTTCATGCTTTCCCTCTCTGTGCCGCACATATGTTCCGAAACACATTTAGTTTCTGCGAGGCAAAGGCAAAATACCAGCCATCCCTGAGAGGCTGCTAATCTAATCAGCAGAGTAAAGCAAAGGCGGTCTGGGGGAGAGGTTTGCAGGAGATCTGAGGTCCCGGTGTGACCACAGATTTCCTCCCTGCACCACGGGGGTGGGGACAGGAAATGTCACCTTGCACAGGGCACCAGCCTGAAAAACTCCCCAACCCATCTACAGGGGCAGGGAAAGGGCCGTGAGGAAAGGAGCACCCAGGAGCACAGCACCACCAACCCCAGGACATTTACTTTTGCCAAGCTATTTGCAGAGGAAAAAAACCCACCACTTCTGGGTGGCCCAAGCAGATGACAAAGAAAGCCACAAAGCAAAGCGATGTCACTCAGAGGGATGCCATTCAGTGGGTCCTGGAGCCTGCTGAGCATTGCCCACATGTCAGCACTCAGCATATAACTGTGCTCCGAGAACATCCTCACAGCATCGCACCACAGTCCCTCCCAGGCACAGAGTTCTTAATGCAGCATCCCTTACGGTGGGGAGCAGGAAAGAGGAGAGCAGGGAGAAGGACACCTGCATCCTGCACAGCTATTGAATCCCCTCTCTGTTCCCTTGCAGGATCCCTGCTCTGGCAAACAACATTTGCCCTGTCCCCAAACACTGCTGAGGAGCCTTCACCTGCCCAAGGGGTTGTGTTTGAAGAGCCCTTGGAGGAGCTGCAGAAGAGCTTCTCTCCTGCCTCACTGAGGCCGTGACACCTCCAGTGTCAAGCCCCATGCCAGCAGGCAGTGGTGCCCAAGGAGCTGGGTCAGCAGCCAACACATATCCCCAGCAGGGCTGAGCTAGGAGTGCCCTCCACAGACCCCCAGGGCACAGGAGTGCGAAAGGGGATGTGGTCTGTGATCAAGGTCTTGGTGTCAGAGACACCAACCTAGGACGGAGAAGGGAAGCACAGACACTAGCTTCCCTGGTACCTTGTCCAAGGGACATACCCATCCCTCAGAAGGGCCAGAGGTCCTGGCAGAAGTGAGGATGATGTAGCAGGAGGGCTAGGCATGGTGAATGTCAGCAGCTGTGAGCGCTGGATGTCCTGCAGCACCTGTACTTGGGTAAGACTGCCTCCCACACTGGGGAGGTTTTGACATGATTGGTGCTATCCCTGCTCTCTATGACTACTTTACATGCGCTGTTCCAGCCCCACTTCAAGAAGAGTGTCCCTGGAGCCTCCTGGGAAACACTGAGCATCCAGGGTTTGTCCCTGGGCTCTAGCTTCCCCAGCAGGATCCAAACCAGGATGTTTCTGCACCGAGCCTGTGCAGAAGTAAGTAATGTTATAAAAATCTATTTAACACAGCAAGAAAATGAGAAAATTGATTTCTTTGGGCATGTTTTGACCTGGGAAGATCTTGTCCACCTATACCCTGCTGTGCCACATCCATCCCTCTGCTGGGATAGAGCCTGGACACGCACAGCACAAACTCCCAGGACACGGGTTGCAGCTGCTCCGGGAAGGGCTGGCACACACACACAGCACCTTGTCCTGTGGGACCAGTGAGAGCACCCACACACACACAAACCCCAGTCCCTGAGCTTGTAAGAAAGAGGCAGCCAGCAGCGAGGACTGGGTAGGACATGAACGAACAACGACGCATTGCTGTGCTGTAAGGAGCTTTTCTCCTGGACCGGATCCCCATCACCCCCAGAGCGCAGCGTGCTCGCTCCGCATCACACGGCATCCCCAGAGCGCAGCGGGGACAGGCAGAGCCGTGTTTGCAGGACGCCCCCGGGAAGGGAGGATGCTGAGCCGGGGGGGTGCAGGAGGGGCTCCCTGCACGGCGCCAGGCAGGAACGGTCCCTGCTCCCCGAGTGTCCTGACCCGAAGCCCCCCGCACCTCCCGGAGCGGCGCAGCCAGGGCCCGGCCGCAACCCCCGAGGAGCGGGGCTCTGAGCGGCGGCAGCGCAGGCTCGGAGCTCCCCCTGCTTGCTGCCGGGGACAAGCCTGCCCGCCCGGCCCGGACACGGCGGAGCGGAGCCCCGAAGCACCCCCGGCTGGGGCAGGGTTCCTCCCGAGCGCCACTGCGGTCCCGCTCTGCTCCCCGAGCCCCAGCAGCAACCACAGCGTTTGGTTTCAGCCTGAGCAGGGATGCCCGGCAGCAAGGGGATGCCGTGGCAGGACACATCCCCTCCCCAGTACCCCCCCATATGACCTCAGGACAGGTTGCTACGAGACCCCTGGGGAGAGGACCCCACCGCGGAAAGAGAAATCACCTCATCAGCACTTTCCATTGCAAAGAGGCAGGAAACAAGTCACTGCAGCAGAGCAGGCAGAGGACTCCTCTTCCCCAACCCAGCCAGACAGGAGCAGGCCTTGCATCGCCTGTAGCATCCACGTTTCACTCCAGCTCAGGGAGGAAGAACTGGCAAACACACTCCCAAACCCCTGCCACCTATGATAACAATTAGAGACTTACCTAATTGCAAAAATAATTGCAATTGAAGTGTTTAATTACCATACTAAGCAGGAAGAGCCGTTTCTGACTGTTCCAGTAGCATTCCTTATCCATCAAACAAGGTTTGGGGCTTGTTTGGGTGTTGGGGTTGGTTTTTTTTTTGATTATTAGATTGCAGCCGTGGGGGATAAAGAGATTTGCTAATTAGGGTCTTGGAGAACAGCTACCAATTCACAAACACTTGCTTTTAATTTCAATACTAATGAGGCTGGAAAGGGGAGAAATCCAAAATGCAGAACATCTGTGGAAGTTGCTGTCTGCTGTCAGTGTCCCCGAGCCCCTCATGGGGCTGGCAGAGGCCTGACACTACTCAGTGCATGCACCAGTCTGGAGGCCATGGGGCTGGGTTGGCTCAGTGCTAGCACAGGCAGGGTGAAGCTGCTGCTCCAGGTCGATGCTGTCACTGCAGCCACCGTACAAGCTAATCCCAGCATTGATCATCTGTCTGATCCCCCCAGGGACCATCAGCCACGGTGGCTTTCTCAGGGATGTGCTAATCCCCATCCTGGGGCAGCAGTTCCAGCCCCTGGGGGTGCAGCAGCAGGAACTTCTCCAGGTGACATTTGGTTTTGCTCTCCCTTAAACCAACAACAAAAGAGAATTAATTTTTCTCTCCAAGCAGCAGTTCTGGGAGGGAAGAGAAACTGCTTAGGAAGCTCCTACCCAACATCTGCTTTCTCAGATAGGAAATATCCCCCTGCTAGCAGTGGGAGCACATACAGGGACAGTTGCCAAGAGGATGGGAACATCCCATCCCCCTGTCCCTGCAGGGCACAACAGGAGCTCACACTGTCCTGATATACAAGATCCCATCCTCACCCTGCTCCACCAACGGCCCCAGGGACCCGCAGTGCCTGGCTGGCCTTCTCTCACCAAACCAGCTTTCCCGTCCTTGCTGCAACTGTGGGTAGGGTCCAAAAACATGCAGAGAGGAGACACAAGGAAGGGGAGAGGCACATTTAAGACAGGAGCAGCCGCAGGGCATCCAGGCATCCCTTCCCAGAGGAGCACAGCTGAGGAGCGGTGACTGCTGTGGGCTGGAGGCGAAGGAGGGTTTTATTTCTTTTAGACAAAAGGGAAACATCAGTAGAATGGGAAAAGTGTGTTGGTTGTTTTTTTTTTCAGACTGTCATGTGTTTAAACACAGAGCAGAGAGAAAGGCAGCTGACAGCCCTGAGCAGTCAAAATATGAGAAACTTTGTGTTAGAAAACTCAAGGTTTCATTTTTTGGGATAAAATTAGTTTTGGGGCCACTCACCCAACAGTTTTAGAGGAGGATCCAAGCCTCTGGAAAAGGTTTTGGGACCCATTGCCTCCCCCCAGGTATAAATCTTTCCATGCCAAACCACCTTGAAATCAAGGAGAAGCACTCCCTTCCAGCCTGAAGAAGATGACCATGAAGACAGCAACACATGGTGCCAAGGTGCCCTCCTGGCCTGGTCCAAGCCCTTCATTGTCACCACCCATGAATGTCAAGGCTGACCCTGGCCACTGTCAGATGGTGGCCATGGGACCAAGAGCATGGTCATGGCACTGGGATAGTGGCCACGAGACGGGAGAGGGGACAAAGCCACTAGAGGGCACAAGTATCATAGAAACATCTCCCACATCAAGGGACGTCCTGCTCCCCCAGGGCAGCAGTTCCAGAGGTCCCCAGAATCCCCCATCACCCCCATCTCCAAAAACGCCCACCCTTAGCTGAGGTCCTGCTGGCCCCAGGGCTCAGTGTCTCAACTGGGGCTGCACCTGGACACAGAGACGTGTCCAGAGAGCATCATCCCAGACAGCCGAAGCCCCACAGCCCTGGGTGGTGGCAGCCCACGCTGCATGGAGGCCATGCCTCCAGCATGGGACACCCACCCAGCACCAGCCTGACCCTGCACATCAGCCATCACCTTCTTACACCCAGAAAACAGACCCTCTCCCCACCAGCACCTCACCTTCTCCTGGTGGCCCAAGGCACATTGCACAGGGCTGGCTGCAGAGAGTAAGGTGCCCCTGACCAGGCAGTGAGATGCAGGTCCTGCAAAGGAGCACCTGGCCACCATCAAGAGCCATGTCCAACATCCTTCTGTCCTTCTCCTTTCTCCCCCAGAGCATCCTTCAGACAGGCGCTCCCATCCCTGTGCCTGCAGCCGTCACCACTTACATTATGCTCCACCACCAAACCAAACACCATTTGTCAGACACATGCCAGAGCCAGCTCTGCTGAAACAGATGCCCCTGTGTGTCCCACATCAAACATTGCAACATCCACCTTCCCGGTGTGCCACCATACGTATGTGCACACATTCATGCTGCCCCGTGGGGGTTTGCTGTCCACAGTGCAGATGCACTTGATCACAGGCCACCATCTCCCAGCCTATAGTCCTGCTCCCAGCCAAATGGGCACCCTGGGACTCCCTTGTGGGTGTCTGAGCTGCTGTCAGCACCGGGGCTGCCCTGTCACGTCCCAGCCACCATCCCCGGGCAGGGCTAGCAAGGTGCTGCCACCCCAGTAGTGTTTGCACAGCTTGGCTTCCGGCCTGATCTGCTCTCCCTGCTTCCAGCTCCCATTCCAACAACAGCAACAGATCTCCCTGTCAGCAGGAGCCCAGAGCCGCTGGAGGCAGAGGCAGCAATGCCCTCCAACCCCAGGCACACAGGGGCTGATGCTCATTATATGCAATACCAGCACTGATAATTAATTTCTCAGAGGATGAATTGCTCAGGAAAGCTCCAGAGCGAATGCTGTTCTTCCTACCACACACTCGTCTGGTCTACTTGGGTTTTAACAAACTCCGAGGAGAGGGAGAGGAAAGAGCATCTCCCAATGAACACCCTACCTGGGCTTAGGGTGTCTGCGGGGGGTCAGGATCTCTCCTGGGGCTGTTCCCTGGGGCCGTGCAGATGTAGGCAGAGCAAGAGGATGCACTGGCACTGCCTGTGTCCCAGCAGTCAGGAGACACCCAGCACCAGCTATAGTCATTGACCAACCCCCTTCCTGCAGCTCCGTATACCTGTGACTCAGCCCACATCATGGGGATCCCAATCTCCCTGTGGGACCTGCCCATCAGACCATTGGGATCTGCTCACCCGCCCACTCCCCAGGCACTGCCCACCATCCATGGGGTGAGTGAGGGATGCGGCTGTGGGGCCAGAAGCTCGTCCCCTCCAGCCCCATCTCCTACAGCAGCACACTGCACGTCTCCTCTGGGTGCTGGCAAAAGGCTGTGCTGGATGCAAATTCAGAGCGAGAAACCCCTGCAGACAGCACTATTATGCAGGGCTCTCCATCCCTTTTGCTTAATGGGAGGTATTTTTCTGTTTCATTTCCCTTACCCTCGGAGCTGAAACAGCCTTTCTGCAGCAAAATGCGCCAAGCCAAAGAAACCCTTCTCTCTTTCTAGCTCAGAAACTCTCCTCCCTTCCTCCTCCACCAGCAGAAATGCCCAGCCCACAGGCCACCCCCTCCTTGGTGTATGTCACATTGCCAGAGGGATGAATGGTCCCCATCCTGTGTCCTTGTGTTGGCACCACATCCTCGGGCTGCATTTGAGTCATTCATCCTCATTCCCCAGGCTGAGATGTGCATCCATCCTGTTCTGCAGGAGAGCCAGACCCCCAGAACCCCACAAGCACAGCAGCGGGGCCAGAGTCCCTTTCCCCAGGCAAGGACCCATGAGCAGGATGATGGGACTGATGTCTAGTGAGGATGCAGGGGAACACCTCGGGGACAACAGGACAGAGGTACCAAGGGGGCTGCGGGGTTTTGTTCTCTCCATGCAGGTATTTGCATACACCACAGAATACAAAGCATGCCCTCAGCTCACCTCCCCAGTCCCTCCCCAGCACGCTTCACTTGCTTGGCCTGCTTCAAGGCTGAGTTAAGTCCACCATTCTTTACTGGGTAATTAAGCTCTTAATTAACAGGCCGGTTTCCCCTCAGAGCCCTGCCAGCATCCCTTGGTCCCTCTGGCAGTCGCTCCCTGACAGGGCAGATTCTGTGGGGCTGGGGATGGCTCCCAGGCTTTTTTCCCACCCCCTCTGCACTCTTTCCCTGACATCCTGGCCCTTGGACACCATGACCCAGCCTGGAGGCAGAAGCCTGCTCTGAAAGTGGCAACGGGGCACAAGCGAAGCTGACACATGTCTGGGCTCAATGTGATACCCTGGAAGAGAGGGGCAAACAGGGGTGAGACGTTACAAACCTTTCCAACCTTGACCACTCTGTGATTTCCACCATGAGTGATGCTAAAGCCTGAAAACTCCAAGACCAGAAAACTTCCCAGTTCATAAAGGTTCTTTTTAAAAATCAGTATTCAAGATGTTTCTGCCTAAAGGAAAATATCTCTCAGTAACCTTTGCTACCAGCTGGTCCCCTCAGCCCTATTCCCCCTGCTCCGGGACTGAGCAGGGAAGGGAGGCAGCACTGCTGTGCCCCAAACCCAAGCTGGTCAAACCATAGGGGACAACACAGGGACCCTGCCCCAGGCTCCCCAGCACAGAGAACCACAGCAAACCAGCAGCGATGAGCCCCTGTCCTCAGTGATGTGGCAGGGGCTGCCCTGCAGCACTCCAGCTCCTGCGTGTTCATTACGCGTCTCCTTAACCATGAAGAGAGGGTGATCCTCCTGCCGGGGCAGAGCTGCTGTCCCATCCATCCCAGTGTGGCTGGGGATGTAGGAGGTTGGCACCAAGCAGTCCCCATCCTGCCGCCAGGCCAGGGTGGCTGGGTGGATAGGGAGAGGCAAGTTTGGCTTAATCCAAGTAGAAGCTAATTGTGTTTCATTGAGGTTTTATCTCTGCAACTGGCAACACGCTCCTCCAGGAGATTTAGTGGGAAGTTGTCTGGTCCCTGCCAAGAAGGCTGATTTTTATTTTTTTTTTTCCCCAGAAAGCATATTATGCATCAAAGTTGAAATTCAGATCCCTTTTCCTCCATTCCCAGAGCGTATTTATGAGGCTCCAGGTATTCCTTGGTGCGTTGTGGTTTGCAGGAAGCCCCCAGCCGCTCCAGAGCCCGGAACCAGCTCAAAGAGCTGCTCAACTTTTGTTGCTTTATGATTTTCCCATTTTTGCTAAAATTGTTGCTGGGTGAGTAGCTGGGGACCAGGGGTTGGCAGAGAAGCAGCTGCTGCCTGTGCATGGCTCCCAGGCTGGTGAACACCCCCAACAGCCCTCCCAGGGTTTTCCCACCTGGAGCTGCTTCTCTCCATCCCAGCTGCACTTTACACATCCCCCAGACCCCTAAGTCCCCTCATCCCCTAAACCAGCTGCAGCCTGGTGTCTGCTGTCACATCCTGGATGAGGTTGGCAGCAAATCCAGTGCTTTTCCCTACAGATGCTCTGGTTCTGCTCCCTTTGGGGGGGTTCAGCAGGTTTCAAGCGCAGCCACGTCAGAAGGTGAATCAGGCCAGCCTGGAACCTGCACCCCTGGGCAGGGATGGGCAAGGGGGGGGGCACCTGCAGGAGTGAAGAGGGGGCAAGGCAGGACTGGAGCCTTCTGGCAGCCAAACCCCTTGGGTTATGCACCCACCTGGTTTGCTGCAGGCAGATCAGGAGGGGGGGATATGGGGGGCTCCTTCTTCCCCCCTCTGAGATCCCATCTCAGTTCATCAGGACAGGCCCAGCATCTGCAGTGGCTGGAAAATCACACTCGGTTTCCAAAAGGGAATGTAAAGTGTAAATCTCTGTCTCTCAGACACCCATTTGTTCCTCTGCAGTGAGAAAAGTGGCAAAAGCTTTAATTTCCAAGCTGGGAGGGAGAGAGACAATGATCCATCAGCAGCAGAGGAGGAAAACAGCAATTCTGGGATTACACCAGCGGCCACCGAGATCTCTCCCTCCCTGGCAGAAACGCCGCAGGTTTCCCTGCCGGCCCCGCAGCTCTTACCTCCGCGCTGGGTTTGTGGGCAATTCGGAAGCCTTCATGGTGATGAGGATGGTTGTCGCAGGAGTGTTTGCCCGGAAGTGCTGGGCTGGAGGGGAGGCAGTGATCCCCCCCCTCCAGCTGGATTTCGCATGCAGAGCGGGCCGGCTGCAGCGCTCGGCTCTCCCCAGAGGTTCCCTTCATAAGAGGGAGTAAATTCCACTTATCTATCCAGGGGAGATTTGCATTTTAAATATCCCAACTCCAAATGTCACCCAGTTTGATCCCCTAAGCTGAACAAATGCAATGGAGCAGGGAGGGGGCCGGAGGCGGCTCGCTGCCATGGGCTGCCGGGAAGAAAGGAAAAACCCAAGGTTAAAAGCATGCACGGATGTTTAATTTGGGCTGAGGCTGAGGATGGGAGCAAACATAGCAGTGACCCTCCCTCCCTCTCTCTTCCAGCCTCTGTTGGGCAGGACACATGGGAACAGGTATCGGAGGTTTCAACCACTGAGGATTAGGGATTTCGTGTTTGAGATTTTGTTTACACAATAAGACTTCAGACTGCATGGAGTGTAGGTGGATTCTCCCTGATGCCTGCAGAGGGATTAGTGCCTATAAGGCAGCCAGAATGAGCTAAAAATTGGAGAGATCAAAGTGCAGAAAGAGGAATCCCACATTCTCGGTGATGGGAGCAAAGAGGCCAGTGGTCGAGCCGGAGACAATTGTGAAGCTGGCCTCGGGGAGCGTAGGGAAAGGCACGGAGCGTCCCTCACCCTGCAGCCACAGGGATACCAGGAGGCACCTCAGGGAGCAGACGAATACCGGGTGTTTTCAGTCCTCTCCTTGGGGCTTCAAAACCTCTCCTAGCCCACAAGAGAGGTTTGACCGCAGTCCTTCCCGAGGTCCCCACTGCCATGGGACCATCTTGGCACAGCAGAAGAGGGGTGTCCAGCCTGGACCCATCACTGCAGCGCTGGGGCACAGAAGGAACCTCAGCGCCATGCCCTGCAGGGAGGGGGCCACCTACCACGTCCCCCATAGCCCTCATGACACACAAGGAGGGGACATGCTTGCCTGGACCCGGGAGGCTCTGCCAAAGCCCTGGACCCACAGCGCCCAGCCAGTTCTCCTGCCTGCCTCCACTGCCCAGCCTAGTAAATGAGCCTTCTCTTCTTATTAAAGCCATGAGCTGATCCAATTAAAGCAGAGCACCAACCCTCATCCCCAGAAGGCAAATGCTAGGAATGTTTAAGGCATGAAGTTTTCTTGTCCCCAGTGCCTCATTAGCCATTCCAGCACCCTGCACACAGGGCATTGCCCCCTGCCAGCTCCCTGCCATAAGCAGTAGCTGCCTGCAGGTGGGGACAGGTAAATTCACCCAGGGTTCGAGGAAGATGTATCAGCCAGCCCTGCACAACTGCATCTTCACTCCAGGGACCAGGAGCTTCGGGGGGTCTTTGGCCACAGCAGCCCACAGCAGCAGAGCTCACGTATCTGCAGGGAGCTTCTTTTTCTCCTCGGCATCTACAGTGACCAAGTTTGCTCCATCACCGTTCTCTGAGAGGCAGAAGGTGTGTGCACTCACCCCACATCCCTGAGCTTCTCCTGCACTCAGGCACAGGACACAAGTTTTATCCTCACCCCCATCTCAAAACCCACAGGCAGGCAGATGCTTCTTCGCAGCAAATGAGTCTGAAACGGTTCAGAGAAGGACTAATTCCCTCCCTCCTTAATGCACGGAAGCTTCTTACGCTAAATCTATACAGACACAATTAGCATTATTCATATTCCATATGCTCCGGTCCCTTGTGATGAATATTAATCTGTTCCTGCTCCCAGGCATTAGAGATAACGGCGTTGCACCATGCTGCGCTGCGGTGCAGAGGTGGTCTGAAAGAGCGATGCTGCAGGTGAAGACAGTTTCATTTCCATGTTGGGAAGGGGAGGCTTTGCCTCTTTTTAGGGGTGGCTGGTTTATGGGGCTGAGGCAGGGCATCCTTTCTGCTCCCAGTCTGGGCTGAACTGGTCCCCACTGGGGCTGCCCCATTCCTTCCTGGGCACATGGTGGGGCCAGACAACATGAAACCCTAACCCTCATTGCACCTTCCAGCTCTCAGCAGGTTTTGAAGGTGGGATAGGACTCAAGCCAGACTCTTCTGCCTCTGCCAGATCACATTCTGCAGACTTTCTGTGGCCGAGAAGTGGTCACAGGTGTTGCACCACTCTTCTTGGTGTTCCCCAGAGCACAAGCAGCTCCCCCAGCAGCCCAGAGCATCCCTGCTGCAGCACCCGGGTCCCTGCCCCAGCCCTGCTCCCACCTCTCTGCACAACATCTCCCTTAGAAAAGGGTCACAGGGCAACAACACTCACCAATGCTGCAAAAGGAGCACAAGAAGAGGGGCAGAGGATGTGATGCAGCGAATGCAGCTCCCCCATGCAGCCACTGCTATCTTGCAGGGACACATGGAGGGGGTAGAATTCACAGAGCTTTTTCAAACCAGGGGCCAACCTGCGTGCAGGCAGGGCTGCATGGACCATTCCCAGCCTCGTGTCCATCCGTCCGTCCTTGCCCTTCACACGTGGCTCCAGGCCAGGCCGGGGGATGCTGTGGATTGAAATGCCATACGTGTGGTGGGGGTGGAAAGGATACAGGCCAAGAGGCACTGCGTCTCTATACATCTATTTGCATGCTTAATCCGCTGCTGGGGAGTATAGCGTCAGGTCCCCCATCTGCTCCGCAGCTCGCATCATTAGCTGGCTGGTTTCCGAGGCGGCTCTGAGCAGAGGTGGGAGTGGAGCAGAGAGGGGAGAAGAGAGGCTGGTCCCAGTCCCACGCACCATCACATGTTGGCAGCCTGGGGAGCCTGGGGGGAACCCACCCGTTGTTGAAGCTGGTGGGCAGGGAGGGGTGTAAGTGGAGGGGGGTTGATTCCTATGGCTCCCGGGGTGTGGCTGAGCTCTGAGCTCCCCTGTGGGCAGTGTGAAGGGGACAAAGCTTCTCCTCACCTCTCATGGATGCTGCCCACACTCTAGCTTTGCCCAGAGGGGTGCCCAGGGCAGCAACAGTCCCCATAGCTGGTCCCTATCCAAAAGCAAGCCAGGCAGCACGCACAGCCACCAGCCCACACACAAAGGAGATCTCAGCTCCACCGCACGGATCCATTCACATCAACCATTCCCACCAACCTGGGACGATGACACTGGGACACAGCCCCTTTAAATCCCTGTACTCACAGACCAGGCAGGACACTGTAAAGGGAAAAATAAGGGAAAAAATGATTTTCTTCTCCCCGGCAAGCCTGGATTGCTGCCCGTTCCCGGCAGCGCGCTGCCAGCACTCCCACACACCGCGTGGCACAGGACTGCAGAGGCCAGCGTGGGATGGGGGATGCCAGGGGGGCCGGGGTGCAGTGAGGGCTCCCCATGCCGGACATCCCTGCTGGGATACCACGGATGTGGCAGGGCCCACGGGGCCCCTCTCACCCTGGGGTGCACGGCACAGCCCTCTGCTCCATTACCTACCCCATCTGCCCCATTCTGCAGGGCAATTCCCATCTCCGAGTTCTAAAAAGGCTCAAACTCAGCCAAAATCCCTGCTCAGCTCCCCAGGCTGGTGCTGCAAGGAGCAAGCTGTGCTGAGCAGATTGGGATTTCTCAGCAAGCAGCAACAAAGAGGGGGTCAGAGGGATGGAGGGGCTGGGGGTGGAAAGCCTTGCACCCCCCCAAAGTCACTCTCTGCCTCCGCTTTCACGCCTGGCTGGGTTCCTTCATTACTTACCCGAGCTGTAAATTGTCTCATTTGGAGCACACCATTTATCCCTGATGTGCACTTGAGCAGCCAGATTTTGTTTTCAGGTGTGTAATTAATTTTTTTAACGTGATTTCTCTCCTAGGAAACTGCAAACAAACAGTTCCGGCTTCCAGGGCTGGGCAGCTGGGGTGAGCGGCAGGGCAGGAAGCTGGCAGGCAAGGAGCCGATAGCAGATCCTGCAGGATGTGAGGAGCTGGGGTTTTGCTGAAGCTCCCCGTGCTCTCACTTTCCAGCTGGAGCCTCATCCTTCTGTGCAGCCCTCTGCTTCCTCCATCACCACCACGCTCCCCGCGGGCACTGGCAAGGCCTTGCAAGAGGAAGCAACAACCGCTTTCCCTGTTCCCAACTCAATCTGCTGGGAATTACCATTTTTATTAAGACCTAACATGCCCTTGGCTGCTGGGAATGTGATTTGCTCCTGGAATGCGATTACAATGGCTCCTAAGGAGCCCATAGCTGCAGCTGCCCCACCATGATGATGTTCCCATTGCTGGCCAGAGGCACTTCCTTTGCTGGATGCTTCCAGGCATCTCTGCTGCTGGGAGAGGCTGTGCTTGGGCATGGTGTAGGGAGGATCCCTGTGGATGCACCACCCCAACCTCCTTCCCCTCAGCTGGGATGTTTGCTGTTCAAGGATGATGCTGGGCTATTTTTGCACTGACCACCACCTCTCACAGGGCAGGCACAAGGGAGGAGAAGCAGCAATTGAGGGTGAGTAACTTCTACCCTTGCTGCACATCCCTGTGCCCAGCTGGGTGTGGGACGGGGGTGCCTGAGCACTGCTCTGTATCCCAAGCCAGAGCAATCCTCCTCTGACAAGCAGCACAAAAAAATCACCTGCTATGAATGGCAAGCACATCTCTTCACCTCTCCTGCTGCCAGGGAAGTTGTGATATGATTTTTGTCAGTGGTTTTCCAGATGAAAGGACATGAAAATCACCTCCATTAGCTGGAAAGGTGGGAGAGTCTATGGAAAGTGTACTTTCAGGGCTGACTCCGTGTAGGTCCCAGCCCCCTGCCCTGCAAGACCCCTTGAGCAAAGGGTGGCAGTTTGGGGGCATGTGAGATGTTGCTGTGCCATCCCCATGTGGGGACTCAGCCAGGGCCAATGCTGCAGGAGTCTGGGGGTTGCTGGTGCAGAGCAGCTTTATGGCTCTGCACCAGCCACCCCCAAACTCCTGCAGCATCAGTCCCAAAGACGCTCTGCTGTGTGCAGACTCAAACACAAACAAGGCAGAGGAGGCTACAGCTGGGGACACCGCTGGGATGGGTCCCCTGCATTTCTCTGCTTGCTGTCCCACTAGCCGCAGCAGGTCCCAAGGGCAGCAACTGCCTGCAAAATAAAGCCATACTGACCACCACCCCCCCCCAAGAACGATGCTCCAATAGATCCCCCCGAACAGCAGATGCCACCATGGCCCCATGAAACAATGACCTCCTGAGGGGAGATGCCACTGCCCAGACCCCCCCAGACCTGGAATCCTTGGGGGTATTTTTCCTGCATGTTTAAGTCTCTATTGTGACTTTCTGGAATGGATGGCACTGTCCTGGGGGCCATAGGAGGGGGCTGAGCACTCTGCTCCGGCGTCCCGCTGCCCTTTGTGCTTTCAGATTGCCTTCCAAGGAGCTGCTTAGCATTCGGAGCAGGCGCCCGTGCTGTGTCAGGGCAAAAAACTCTCATTTGCCTTCAAAAACACATCGATCTTCTGCAGTCGGCCATGAAGGGCATCATCTGCCCTCCAAAACAGAACAGAGGGCATATGGGGGCCTGGCTTGGCTTTCCCAAACACAGACAGGATGAAAGGACCCAGGTCCACACTCCATCCTGCAGTAGCTCCCCACCATCACATCAGAGTCCCTCACCCATCACCGCCCAGCTCCACCAGCCCCTGGGTTCAAAGGGAAAGGCATCAAAGCCCTGATTTCTTTGATTTCCCTTTGCTCCTTTTTTCTCCAGCTCCTCCTCTGGAGGAGTTCAGCTCCAGGTACTGCATGCACAGAAGCAGAAACAAAAACACCCAGGAATTCCTGCTGTCCCTTGGAAATTCCTGGTGGGGGTCCCTGCTGCTGAGCTGATGCTGGTCACTTGCTGCCCCAGGTTTGGTTACTGGCAGGACCATGGGCAGGCTCCATTCTGGCTGTCCCCAGCATCCCCTCCATCACCTTCTCACCAGGAATCAGCACCTTTTCCCAGAAGGTCTGGTGCCATGTGAGGGTTATAATCTTATCTGCCTAACAGGAATGGTTGATTATCTGCCTTCTCTCTTCTGATAAGGGCCTGGCTGCAGGCTCACCATGCGGAGGAGGTAATACTTAAATAGCTTCTTTTCTTATACTTCATGTGGGGATTATTATGCCTGTCTTGAGTCCCCCTCCTCTGCTGCCAGCATGGGAAAAATCCCCGCAGTGGCACCATCTGCAGCACTGCCATTGGGCAGAATGTGACCGTGTCCTCTGGCACCATGGGATTGCTTCCCCTACCCATGCACAGTGGATATGTCCTCCCGGTCACCTGCAGTGGCACAGGTAGAGCTGTGGTGTTGAGCATCTCCTGCATTGCACACACCAACACAGCCACTGCTGACTGCCATGAAGGGTGAAACGTGTCACCACAGGGACAAGTTCCTGCACACCAGGAGCCTGGGGACCTTTGATCCGAAGTGTCTGCTTGCACCTAATCACAGCTACCCCAGCACCACCAGCACCCCCAGCGACTGGTGTCTGCTGCCCCTGCAGCCTCAGCAGAGCTGCTGCCTCCCCGGTTCCTGGTTGGAAAGTTCCAGGCTTCTATATGAAAAGTTCCAGGCTCCAGATGCAAAGGAGAAATGGGTCCTGTTCCAACCTGCCCATGGCCAGCTCCTCCTGGTCACTTCAGGGAAATGACAAAGCCGGTGGCTCCCATTAGCCAAGTGAAGGCTGGGGTGACATACAACTATTGATTGGCCCTCCGAGTTCAGCAGCAAGGCACACACAGCCCACAGCTGCAATCAATAGTGCCAGGGAGGCATTTGCTTTTGCTCTCACTGTTATGTGCCCGTTCATGGCTCCAGGATGAAGCCTGTGCCGTGTCACCATCCAACACAGCTCCTACATGGTCCTCTGTGGTCCATCCTCCCCCAGGCTCTACAAGCCTGTATTTCCACCCACAGGAGTCAGGAGAGCAAGAATGCTCCCTAGTGCAGGGCAGGGGTGAGCACACAAAACAGTTCTCCCATGCCTGGAGCCTCTCCATACCCTTGGCTCCCATGCCAGTGGCATGGGAACACCCACAGGGACCCTCTGCCAAAGGATAGGGTGACAGGCATAGCTTCCTTGGTGTCAGAGGTCTGTGGGTTCCCTTCTCAGCCAGGGATGCTCTGTGCACACAGGCTCCTATCAGAGCCATGCTCCTGACCCGCTCCCCATGCCCAGAGCTGGCTGCTCTGGAACCTCACGGGACACGCAGAGTTGGGGCAGGGAGAGGAATGGGGTGAAAATCCAAGATTTCCATCCCTCCAGAGGAGGATGTCAGCAGGGCAGGCAGAACTACACTTCCCAGCGTGCCCTGCCAGCCGCCGGGGGGAAGGCTGAGACCCAGCCACCAGCTCCTCCCTGCTCCTAAATTATTCTCATTATTTATTTGTGGTTTTTCTGCACTTAACCGTCTGCCTCGTCCACTTAATTGGGGGATTATTGCCACTACCTGCCCGGCCGCCAGAGCCCAACTCATTACTGGGGCTTATTTATTAGCAGTGAGGCAGAAGAAACGCACCCTGCAGCTCTCCCTCCTCCTGCGCAGGCAGCTGGAGGCGATGGAGGAAAGCGAGCAGGGGCCAGGACACAGCCAGTGCTAGTGGGCATGGGCACCGTTTGGCCAGGACCATGTCAAAACCAGCCTCTGCCAGGCACAGAGGCATCACAGCAGCCTTCTCCATCATCTGGCAGCAGCCTGGGACACCGCAGCTCTTGGCAAAGCATGGAAGGAGCAGCGAGAGCCTGGCTGCTCCTTAAAAGTGCTCCTCGAGCTCAGGAAAGGTCATTCGCACAGCACTGCCCTGCTCACAGCGAGGGACCTCGTCTCCTCAGCACAGTGGTGGCTGAGTGACAGCCACACGGCAGGGCGATACCAATGGCTTATGGAAATCCACCACGGGGAGGCAAAGGGGACGGTGCCCCCCAAGCCAGCAGCACCTCACAGCTCCTCTCTGAACCGCTGCTCCCATTTCCAGGCAGGAGAATCCAGGAAGAATGTGGGACAGCAGGAGGGAGCCTGCATATTGAGTGCTTTGATAAATAAAACATGGCGAGAAGGCAATGAGAGCTGCCCACTTGGCTGCAGGCAGCTCTGTCTGCGGCAGCTGCATGGGGGGAATTCACAAGCGGTGCCACCCCGGCCGTCAGGACACCAGCCCCGGCGCTGCTCCTCCGCTCACATCCAAGTTTTGCTGCCTCAGCACTGAGGGGGATTGATTTATTCATCAGCCTCTGCATCCCGCAGCAGCCCTGCAAGGAGTGGTGCAGTGAGCTGCTGTGCGATGTGATGCGTGGCACGGCAGGGAGCAGGGAGGGCTGACCCCAGAGGTGGCTCCCTGCTGACCCACATCCTACCTGCCATGATGCTTGGATGAGGGGGGATTCCCTATGGTGGGGAATGAGAGCAATAACTCCCTGGGGCCACACTGCTGAACCCTCCCCAGGCACTAAGGCACAGCCATTCTGCATCCCCTTTTCAGGGCAGAGAGGCAGGACTCTGTTTTTCAGAGGACAATTGAGATCCCAATGGCCAAACCAACAGCAAAGACAAATTGCAATGCAAGAAACCAATCCAAGAAAGCACCAACCCCACAGCAACTCCAGGGCTTGGCAGGAGCTGTTCTGTGCACCCACAAACCCAAAGGAAACCCAGAGAACTGATTGCCTGCCTGCCAGGGAAGAGAGGGCAGCAGTTTGTGGAGAGGGACTGGGCAGGGAGAGAATGAGTCCCAGCAGGGTCTCAGGAGCCCTCTTGGCCATGCTCTGCACCAAGGACCAGGCCCTGAGCCAGAGTTTTGACCTGTCTGTGAGCCCTGTGGACCCGCAGCAGGCTCCCAGCTCATCATCACTCCTGTCCTCAGGATGTCCTGCAGCAGAGCATGGGCAAAAGCATCTTCAGGTGCAATGGGAGTCTCCCATTTGGGTAACACCACTGGCACACCAAGACCCACAGAGCTGCCCTGTTTAGAGACTCCTCCTCTGGGGGGCTGTCAGTGCCATGGGTGGGGAGCCACTGACTCTGGGGGAGAGAAATGCTGGCTCCCAATGGGGAGGATGAGTCTGGGAGGGCACTGCTGAATGGCAGTGGCCAGCGGCCACACGGGCTGGTACTGCGGTGTGGCTGCTACAGGTACCGAAGATGCAACTGCTGGGGCCCAGGGGCATAGCCAGGTACAAGGAGGATGCCTGTGTAAGGGGGAGCAACTCCCGGGTGCTGGCGGCAGAGCCAGGTAGCGGGAGGAGGATGGTCGGATAGCAGGGGGGCAAAAGCGGGGCTTCGAGAGGGGTGGCGAGGTACCGGGGGAGCGATTATGGGGAACTGAGGGGACCTGCCGGGCAGCGGGGGCAATCTCCGGGACCGGATGGGAATTGCCGGCTGCGGGGCCGGGGGCTGCCAGCGGGGCGGGCCGGAGGCGGGCACGGAGCCGGCCCCGCCCGGGAGGCCGTGCGGCGGAGGGGGAGCCAGCACCGGGCCCCCCCCCCCGTACCGCTCCCGCCTCCCTTCCGGCGGTGGCTCCTTCCCTGCGCCGGGGGCGGACGGGGCGCACCGGAGCCGCGTCGAGCGCAACCAGGTGGGTGAGGGGCCGGGCCCGAGGTGCCGCAGAGCCGGGGAGGGGGGGGGGGGGGGCGCGCACCGGGATCGGCCCCGACGATCCTCCCGGGGCCGCCGGCTTATGTAACGGGGCGGCGGCCGCGGGGATGCGGGATGCGGCATGCGGAGCGGGATGCGGGGAAGGATGCAGGTGCGAGATGCGGGGCTGAGCGGCGCGCCAGGACTGCCCCTCTGCAGGGATGGGGAAGTGGGGGACGCCGGTGTGGAGGGGATGGCATTAGAAGGGCTGTCACCCCCGGACTATGCTTTGCACCCCCCTCGTTCCAGCCCGTGCTTGCCTGGCCATCCCCTGCAGAGCAGGGAGAGGAGGGGACCTGGTCCCCCCAAACCCCCTGCCTGAACCCAGGGAGGCTCCACACAGCCTTCTGCTGTCAGGAGCTCCTGGTACCCACTGGGCTCTTCCCACGCCTCCCCATCACCGGCTTCCTCTTCCATCCTGCTCCCAGCGGCTAAGTCCAGCCACCCGTGGAGCATTCCAGCTGCACAGTCCCCAGTCCCCGGGGCTCCAACCCCTCTCCCTGCTGCACCGTCCCTACGAGGTCCCTCCTGTACCCCAGTCTCCAGCCCTTCTCCCCGCCGTGTCCCCAGCACTGTGGCTGCAGCACATGGGGCAGGTGGCTGCTCTGACCCAGGCCTGGCAGCACGCAGTGGCACTGCCACCCACATGGCACGAGCATGACCGGGCAGCCACTGCCCGAGGCAGGCAGAGCGGTGAGTCAGAGCAGTAAAGCAAGGCTGGTACCTTTGCTCAGGACAGGGCTGATGGCTCAGGGCTTCTCCATGCAACCAGACAGGCTTTGAGCGCGGTGGCAGCTGCTACATGAGGTTGGTGAAGGAGCCAGAGTGATTCAAGCCAAGCTGAGGTGCTGGGTTTGGCAAATGAGGATGAGGAAGGATGGGCCAGGCTCAGGGTGCAGAGAGGTGCCCTCCTTGCCAAACCTGCCCTCATCCCCCCACAAGGCAGGACCTTGAGGGTTGCCAGGACAAGCTCCAGCATGGCCGGGGAAAACAGAGAGCTCAGCCCGTGGCTGGCCGCACCACTCTGGGTGTCTGACCCTGGGGAAACTGGAGACAGCTCTGCTGAGACAAACCAGCACAGAAAAATGTCTAAAGTTTTCCTTGGCCATGGGCTGAGTGTTTGTTTCTTTGGTATCCTGATGTGATAACGTCCGTATTGAAATGACCCCACCAGACAGAGCTGTGAGCACCCACAGCACTGAAGGGTGGCTGCGGTTTGCACCTTGGTTCTTCCCTGCAGCCTGACAGGCCTGGTATTGCTTTCTGGGAGCCGAGGGGATCCCTATTGGTTTGCCCAGCACCGTTTAAGCACTGGAACTGAGAGGTCCCAGCGGAGGTCAGGTACTGCAGGGAAACCCTGCGGGGAGCAGATGGTGACCACTGGCACAGCTCCATCCCCACCACTGGGCCCCAACACATGCTCCCATGGCCCAGAGCTCGAGAAGTCTGGTCTGGCAGTGGTCATGGTCACTGCATCCCAGGCTGCCGCCTTTCCCACCAGCACAGAGCCGAAGCCCTTGGGCATCATGTGCTGCCCAGACACGCATGGCCAGACCCCCCTGCCTGGAGCAGGACCTTCCCAGTGACCAGAGGATCCTTGCTCTCGCCTGCAGCCTCTGCATGTTCCTGCCCAGACCTCCCCATTTGTTCTTATGCCAGCATCATCCTCGAGTTTAAATGATCCTTCTCCCTCCCCGGTGTTTACTCGCCGGGTGTATTTATAGAGAGCAATCAGGCCTGCTCAGCCAGGGTAAACAAGCTGCGCTCCTGCGGGCTGCTCTCGCGTGAGCACTCTCTGCTCACTCGTCCCAGGAGCTTTCCCTTCCGCTTCCCCTGGCTCCACAGAGCTTTCCTGGCCATGGAGGCCTGGACCATCTGACCCATCCAGCCATGGGCTTCCTGGGCCATGCCTCCAGGCTCCAGTGTCTCACAAGGTCACCCAGTGCCTTGCCAGGAGACACAGTGATACCAAGATTTATACCTTAAAACTTATAAACACATGTCACCTTTTCGGTGCTGTTCTGCACCACAGGTACCTGCTCCTCCTGCAAGCAGCCAGGCAGCAGGTCCACCCCTCCCTAGCTGGTGCCACCAGCTCCTCCTGTATCACTCACCAGAGGTTCAGCAGCATTTCATATCTCAGCCAAATCCCAGAGCCCAGTGATGCTGTGACCCAGACCTGCCCCGGCCCGTGGCAAGATGAATTCTGCATTAAGGTTTTTGAGGCTGAGGGTCCGCTTTTTGAAGGCAAGGCAGTTTGGGTCAGGTACAGGACCCCAACTGGGAAATGCCTCTGGGGGCTGCCTAGTGCAGCATGGCACCCCGACCCCTTTGCATCCCTGTGTGAGAGCCAGGACAGTGCACTGCTAGTGCTGCATCCAGTTTGCAGATACTTCCCCCAAGCATTGTGGCTCTGAGCCTTTCTTCTCACCCCAGTGCTCAGACACAGAGGTGATGGCAGCCCCAAGACGTCTAAGGGAGAACATCTCCCTTATGCAGAAGCACTTTGAGATGTGGCCCAGAGTCTCCCAGCCCCTGCACCCCACTGCTCCCCTTCCCCAGCCCACCCTCCTCCACAGACATTTGCACCAGCTCAGCTCACAAAGCAGGGTGCCAAGAGCTGGAGGTGCCAAAGCAGAGCTGTGGACTCGCTAATGCTCTCATCTCGAACATCAAGTTTTCACTGAATGCTGTGTCTTTTGTCCAGACCTCAGCTGGATAAAAGCAACCCTGCCAGCGCCTGGGGACACCACAGTCCCTGGAGCTGGGGGGGTCCTGGCACTGTCACCCTGCTCTGTTCTTCCCTGTCCTCTGCTCTGGCTGCAGTTGTCTGGTTGCCCGGACAGACAGACTGAGCTGTCCAGGTGGGATGCATATTCATGGTACTGGCAGGCTCTGCCCATTGCAAAGGCAGGGAAAAAAACACTTTGGTCCTGCTAAGATAAAAAATACCCTGCAGGGATCAGAGCAGGAACCCCCGGACCCTCTGCATCCTCTCGGGTCCCTGTGCAGGGGGTCCCTGTTCCACCCTCTGCAAAGGGTGGGAAGGGCAAAGAGTGGCTGATGCACACCCCAGGCTGTGGCCGGCCAGGCGAGGGACTGGTCCTGTCCCAGCCCAGCTGTCTGCTTGGCACGGAGCTGTCTGGAATCCAGCCACCCCCCGGCACACATCCCTGCAGCACTCCGCAGACCGTCTTACCCCGCTCCGCAGCCTCCCCGCAGGCTGAAGGAGGCAGCGGTTGTCCCCAGCAAAGGTCACCTTCACGCTGCTGCTGAGCCCTTCCCAGGCTGAGCTGGTGGCTGCATTTCCCAGGCAAGTCACCGTTTGGGGATCTCCTCGGGGGTCTCTCTGCCCCTTCCCCGCAGCCCCCAGAGCTCGGGGTCCCTGGGGTGAGCCTGAACCCTGCGAAATGCAGCGCTGTGCCCGGGAACTGGGGCCAGGCATCCCTGGTCTGTAATGCCTTTAAAAGGCAGGCTTCATCCATCCGTCCATCCATCCATCCATCCATCCATCCATCCATCCATCCATCCATCCATCCATCCATCCCAGTCCCAGCTCCTCCAGTGTCACTGTTTGCCTGTGTTTTCCCCAGCTCCCCTGCGTCATATATTTATCTCCAATTTGCCAAAGCCTCCCTCCTTCCCTAGGGTGGAGGAAAAGCCTTTGCTCGAAGTCAGGATGAATTTGTAACTTCCCCAGGAACCTGCTCCTAGAGTCAAACAACACAAATCACACTCATGGCACCCCCCGTCGCAGGGGCACCAGCAGCACTGTGGGGATGAATCACCCCAGAAACTCCAGCATGGCACCCAGCACCCTGGTACCTGGGTGTCTGCACAGCCCCTGCTCAGGCCAGCATCCCCCTGGAGCACCCCTGCATCCCCCTAAGCATCACAGAGGGATTCCAGGAAGGGACAAGATGCCAGGATAGAAGCTTCCTGAGGTCCAGCCGCAGTGGGGAGCCCAGAGCAGGCCCAGCCTTTCTCATACTGCAAAGTCTGAGCAAAGGCTTTTGTTCGGCAGCTTGTCTTAACTTCCCATTATGTTCTCTGAAGAAGGAATTCATCATCTGCAAGCTGAGGAAGGCAGAGTTAATGTGAAATTTTAAAACCCTCGGATAGTTGAGAGCCCTCTCAATATTTAATGAAAGCACCAAACTCCCGGGTGCCTGCAGAGATGGCCAGGGGCCCTCTGCCAGCAGTGGAGATGGTGTCCGTGATCCAGGAGAGGACCAAAGACCCTGATGGGCTGCCACCTCCTGCAGCCTGCCCCTCTAGGCTCCCACTTGGGTGACAGTGCCTCTTGGCAGCAAGTTGCTCCCATAGTTGGAGGTGGGATGTGGGAAGTGCACAGACACACCGTGGGAGGTGAGCTCTGCAGGCAGTGGTATGCTGTGTCAATCACCCATCAAGTGATTCTGCTTTGTCCACCCCATCCAATCCTTGGCCCCACCATGGAGCTGATCAACACTGTTGACCAACCTGACCACACTGTTGGTGTCTCCTGCAGGCCCTGTCTCCTTGCGATGCTCAGCCACCCCTGCGAGGTCCTCGTCCCCCTGCGTTAGGTGTGGAGCCTGCAGACGCCTGGCACTGCACACACCAAGGTAGGCAGAGCTGCCCCAGCTCCTGGGTGGACTGCACCTGTTCCATGTGGTGTAGTGCAGCCATGGGGGGATACAGAGCCAGTTGGGTCCCCCAGGGATGGGGAGGTCAATCACAGGCATCCTGGTGAGACCCCATTGCAGGGCGAGAGGCATCTGGACCATGAGCTAAGCCCACGGGAGTGTGGAACAGCTCAGGCTCTGGGGTGGATGCTGGGCACATGGGGACCGTGGCAGGTGATGGTGACTGTGGGGCTGACACAGGGCCAGGGTTTTTTTTCTTTCTCCTTTCTTTGCTTTTGAAAGCCCCCAGATGGGAAAGGTACGAGCCAAACCCCACTGCGAGCAGCCAAGAATGAATTTCCTGGCCAGAGCCCCAGCCGCTCTTGGAGCAGCGCCGGGCCCATCCGGCGTCACGCCGCAGCGGAACCCCCGAGTGCAGGCAGGCTGGGGCAGGTCTCAGCTGGGGTGGGCAGTGAGACCCAGACCCCTCCCTGCTGCCCCCCACCGCAGGGGTCTCACTCTCCCAGCGCCCCGAGTTAGGGCAGTGTGGGCTCATCCTGCTCCCACCAAGCTGCAGCTTGGATGGAGCCCAGTCACCCAGATGTCCCCCCTACACTGCCCCAGAGCACCCCACCATGCAGCCATCTGTTGCCATTGAAGGGCAGGGTGTCCCCGGAGCTGTGGCCTTCGGACGGCTCTGTTGCCCATGGCATGGGGCATCTCGGCTCCCAAACCTCCCCTCTCATGGGATGCAATGGATCCTTCTTACCTGAGAAGGCAGATGCTCTCCCAGGGCTGGATTGGGAGTTTGGGTAGAGCAGGACCATCCATCACAGTGTCCCCACTCCTCTCGTCCTCCCACTCCCCAGCCTCAGCAGTGCAGGGGGTGTTAAAGCACCTCAGGCTCTCTGCCCTCATCTCAGGAGCCCCAAAAAGCTCACAGGATCTTTGTAAAACCAGCACCTCTATCAGCACAACAGGGAGCTGCACCCAGGGGCTCATTTTTGAGGGTGTCTTGGCTGGAGGGGGGGACAGGCAGGGATTGACACTGCTCTACTATGATCTGGATGCCCAGTCTTGAGCTGATTGTGTCCTTGTCATTCATGCCTTTACCCTGCCAGTGAAATGAGGGTGGGTATAACCCCTCCAAGGCTTTCTGCAGGGAACGGGTGCCAAAATCCCATCCTGACAGAGAGCCAGGAGGGGACCTTTGGGCATCTTCTCCCTTCACAGTCCCAACCACCCCCATCGTCATCACCTGCACAGGCCCTGCAGGGGATCCCAGGGCAGCAGGGATGGAAATCACAGTGTGCACAGGCTGGTTCCTTCCCTGCAGGAGATGGCTGGGGAGATGGGGAGGGACAGGGAGGCAGTGGAGGGGTTGTGGGGGGCTTTTGTGTGCTCCCAAAGGAGTGCCCGGTGTGCTGCACCCAGCTCCGCACCGGTCCCTGCAGAGCTGTGGGGGTGTGTGTGCCTGCCATAAATATTGATGGGGTGGACTCAGCGCAAGGGTGTCTTTATATACAGCGATTGGGATGTAAATGCTGGAAGTACCTGCTGTGTGGGCAGGAGAAAGCGGTGTAGGTAATAGCACTGAGGCTGAATGCACAGTAGCTTTTTTACAGGGAGGTGGGATCCATTCTGTATAGGTTGGGGAGGTGGGAAGAGCACAGGTGAGTAACCCCCGGGGTCATAAACCTGTTTGGGAAGTCAGCCAGGCCCGCAGCAATCCTAAATCTTCCATGCGAGACTGCAGCGAGCCATCGTGGCTCCCACAGCCTGCTCCCCGCACAGCCACACCAGGATAAACAGCGAGGGGCTGCAGTGCCTCTGTTTAATAATGCATGGCACAGAGGCACCGGACGCTTGCTGAGAGTCGGGAGCTGCGGGGACAAGGAGTCACCACTGCAGCACTCATATGGTGGGGTCCATCCCAGCATCCCCTGGATGTGGACACCTCAGGGGTCTGGGTGACCCTGAGACTGAGGCTGGGGGAGCAGAGCTCCTCATTGCAGGGAACAGAGCAGCAGCAGCAAAGCCGAGGCACTTGGTCATGCAGTGGCTGGTATCCCACCACACTGGATGCTTCCTAAGTGGAGCCTGGAGCTGGGTCCCTGTCCCCTTGGGCACTGTCACTGGGAGTCCCTCTGTCACTCTCTCGCACAGATGTAGGTGTAGATGGTCTTTTTGGGGAGCTCTGGGAGCATCTTTCCCTCTCAGGCACCATGCTGGGAACACCTGGAAGCCAAGGGCTCAGTGTCCTCCTTGCCCCATCCCTCCTCAGCCACAGCCACTGCGGCTCACACACTGGCTGTGGTGCCCAGGACGAGCATGCTGGGTCCTGCAGGCACCAGTTCACAACCAGCTCCTGCAAATGGCCCCTCTGGGGGATGAACACATCCCTCACTGTGCACAGTGCCATGATCCAGCCCCACCAACCATCTGCTGCAGCAGCTCCCCGACACCCACTGCCCGGCCCACTCTGCACCCCACAGCACGGAGCTGGGCAGGGATGGGCTGGGGGATCCCCACAGGCAGGAGCAGACAGACAGGTCTATGGCAGCAATGCCGATGGGTCTGCAATAGTGGTGGTAATGGGGCTGTGGTATTAATGCAGATGGACGCACGATAGTGATGCACAAAAAGCCACAGCATCAGCCCTAATCCAGACAGCAAAGCCCAGAGCCAGGGAGATGTGGGCAGCCTCAGGGCATGTGGCCAGCAGAAGTTATCCTGTGAGGGTGGCTCCAGAGGTGAATTTGGCCTGTTTTCTCCATCCCTCTCTGGTGAGCTCAGGATCCCCCACTGCGGTGCTGCTCCCACTGTTGGGCAGAGCATCGCGGCAGAGCCAGGGTCAAGCCATGGCACCAGCCACCTCCCTGCCCACCATCACCCGGGCTCATGGCACACTCCTGTGCCAACCCCAGAGCAAGACCTGCATTCACACCCATGCCTGTCATGGGGGGTAACAAGGAAATGGGTGCTGTGGGGCACCCACGTGTGCTGGGTTGGTGCTGTGACTTGCTGCAGGGCAGAGCAGTGGCTCTGGCAGCCCAAGGGCTGGACATAGGCAGGTCTTGAGCACCTCATGCTCACCCTGACCACAGCATAACAGAGTGACCCCGGGTCCCTCTCACAGCAGCAGGAGGGACAGAGTGCTGTCCCTGCAGCCTGCGCTCAGCCGCTGCGCTGGAGGGACCAGCTCCAGACTGATGCTGTAGCACGGTGGTGCCTGCCCCCATTCCTGTCCCCACCGGGTGCCAGCCCCAAGAGGCCAGGGCTGCTCTTCAGAGGTGCAGCTGCTGCATGTTCTGTGCTGCCTCTTCCCCTTCTCCCCGCTGCTGTTTTTGTTTTGTTTAAGAGGCTGGGTTACGAATTTTAAACAGCCTCCTGAAAAACCCAATTACCTCCAGAAGACAACCTGATAAAAGCTGCCTAAGTGGCACTGTGGAAATCGCCTTGTGCAGCAGTGGAGGGAAAACCAACATAATAAAGCCTTTGGAAATGGAGTTAACCACTTTTAATCCCTCGGTGCAATGAGAAGGACCAATAATTATTTTCTGCAGAGATGGGGGGGGGGGGGGGGAGATAACTGAAATAACTGCCCTGTGGTAATGAGTGGCAGCAGGCTGGGCTGGCAGTGCTGCAGGGATGGGTGCAGGTATTCAGGGACCCTCTTCCTTCTGCTATGGAGCTTTGCAAGGGCCCACAGAGGCTGTGACCTTGCAGGCTGTGGGGGCTGAGGGTGATGCTTGGGGCAGGCTTGGGGTGGATGCAGTGGGTGATGTGGCAGCTAGCTCTGTGTCTTCTCACCAGGTGGGGAGCAGAGCAAGGTGCTGCTGGGGCCCTGGCACCCCTGGTGAGCCGGTCCCCAGGGGCAGCACTGGGAGCTTCCTCCTCCATCTGCCCACAGCTGCCCCCCATCCATCCCATCCCATCAGTTCCATCCCTTCCTGACTTTCCAGGCAGCCACCCTGCAGGTGATGCTGCCCAGGATGATGACAGGGACCATCTCTGCCCAGTATGTGCCCATGCTGGGCACAAGTGATCTCCCATCACCAGGAGCATCCTCCAAACGCCAGCCAGAGCCAGCTCAGCTCTGGGGCTGCGGTGGTCTCTATGGCCCATCCATGCAGCAGGGGCGTCCGCAGGGGTTGCAGGGCAGGAGGATGGAGGTGATGCCCAGGGCTGGTGATGAGCCTTTGGCTGCCCTTCCCATGGGATCCCAGCCAAGCAGGGCAGACTTGGACACCTGCCAGCCCGTCGGCTGCAGTTGTGTGCCGGCACCAGGGCAGTTTGGCCACAGCTCACGTGAGCTTCGTGCTTCCCACAGCAGGGGATGGGGCCGCTTCACCCACCTTGCACCCTACCTGGGGTCCCATGCTTGGGGACAGCATTCCAGGCCAAGTCCCGTGGAGGGCAAGCCCAGCTCAGCGCTGCACCCCGGCACAAGCAGGGGCCTGCCAGCTTGTCCACAGCTCATACTGGGAGCAGTCCCTGGGCACGCTGGAAGCTACTGGGGGAGGATGTGCTTAATGAGCCGAGGCATCTCCAAAGATTGAAAGACTGCAGGACCCATCCCAGGAACAAAAGGAGGCGTTTGTCAGGCGCTGAGAGACGGACGCGTTAATTCCTGCTGGCTGTCACACTTATCTGTAATGAATTTGTGCTCCGCTGTATTATTTTTAATACAATAGGAGCGGTGCCGCCCGCCCACCGCCCGGCTGCCGGGAGCGCTGACGTCAGCGCCCGGAGCAGGGCTGCGGCAGGACGGATGGACGGACAGACGGACAAAGCCTGTCTCAACACCCACCATCCCACCTCGCTGCCCACACGCAGGGCACGAGGCCTTTATTCCATGGAGGTGGAGAAAGGAGTTTGTGGTCAAGGAAGGAAAGGGAGGAAGGAGGCTGAGGGCTTGGGACTGGTGGAGATGGAGTGTGCCAGGGGGTGTTTTGGGAAGCGGTGAAGGGGTGAGGAAGAGGGCTGTGTCCTGGATGTGTTGTCCCCATGCTGAGACCCGTCCACAGCAGTGGACAGCCGTCAGGGCTGGAGTTGTCAGTGCATGCGCATACAGTCGGTGCCGTGTCCCTATGGAGGTGTTGGGCTGGCTCTTGGGTGCTGATTTTGCCCTCCTCTTCCCCAGCAGCAGGATGGCTCCCCAGTGCTGCCCCACATGCTGCATCACTCCCATCCCCCCTGCAGCAGCCCTGCCAGGTTTTGGGGGGCATCTGCAGCCGGTCCCAGCCCCTGCAGGCTCCCACACATAGAGGTTGGGGGTCCCTGAAATGACCCCACACCCAGACCCTCGCCAGCACTCTCCTGGGCTGTAGTTACATGATTCCCCGCAGGGCTGCTCCTCCAGAGCCTCACCATTAAGCACCAGCAATCCCCAAAGCCCGGCTCTGAGCACCACTAATCTGATTTGCTAAAGGCTCGTCTCGTTTCTAATAACTCAGGGCTGGATTAATTAGGAGGCGCCGGCTGCCCCTGTGCGGGGCATGCGTCTGTCCCCGGGGTCTCTCCATGCATTAGAATGAGGGTGGGAGGCCCAGGAGAGCCCTGTCCCAAAGGCGGGGAGTGGCTGAAAGAGCCCCTCTCTCTTTGGGCAGGCACAGAGGGCCCAGTCAAGGTGATGTTCCCTGTTTGGGAACCCCCCTGGCTGAAGGGGGTCCTGAGCTCTGTGGGCATCATGGCTTTGATGCCACTGCACTCCCCAACAGCATCCCCTACCTGAGCACCCCCACCAGCCATGGGACACCCCGGGGGCAGGCAGCACCAAAAATCAGAAGCTGGGGCCTCTGAGCGGTGGCTGTTGGTGGGGGTGAGATGGTTTATGAGGGACTTTCAACTCCTGCAACCACCCTGCACCGCTGCGCAGGGGGACGAGGTGCCGGGTGAGGGAGCAGGGGGGTGCGGGACTGGGAGGGGGGCAGCTCCCCGGTGGCTCCGGCCCATGAGTGGATTAATGCCTCGTTTTGCCCATTAATTGCCGCGGAGGTGAATCATTAGCCCCGCGCAGGACGCGCTCCCCCATCCCTTCGCTGCGGGAGCACCGGGAGGGGGGGACCCTTTGGCATCGAGGGGAGCGGTGCGGGCTCCCCGGGACTGTTTTCTGGGGGTCGTGCGGCGTTAACCGGGGGGGGGGGGGGGGCCGCAACCCCTCCCTCGCGGGGCCGGGCTGCGCGGTGGCGGGGGGTGTCGCCCCGGGCGGGCCCACGCGTGCCGCCGGGGGCGGGCGAGGGCCGGGCCGCGGCGGGGCGGGGCGGGGCCGGGAGGGCGGAGCGGCGGCAGCGGAGAGCGGCGGCGGAGCCGGTGAGTGCCGGTGCTGAAGGGACAGCGCCGCCGCTGCGGCACCGGGCGGCCCCGGGCGGCGGGCGGGGCCCCGCGCCGCATCCAGCGTGGGGAGGGGGGGGTAAGCGGTAGGGTCCCCGCGGCACCGCGTCCCCTGCACGACCCCCCTCCCCTCCGCGGCTTCCGCCCCCCCTCCCCCCCCCCTCCGCCGCGTCCCCGGTTTCCCCTGCGCCCCCGGTACGTGTCCCCCGTCCAGGGTCCCTCCCGCGTCCTCTGTGCGCTTCCGCCCCCCCCCCCCCCCCGCAGTGTACCCCTGGGCTCCGCAACCTTTGCGGTGCTGGTGTCCCCCGCATGCTGGGTGTCCCCTACGTCCCGTGTCCCCGCTGTCCCCCCCTCCCGCCCCCCCCCCCCCCCCCCCCGTGTTCCCTGCGTCGCTGCAGCCCGTGCGGCCCCGATATCCCGGCGCTTGTCGGTGTCCCCCGTTTCTGCTGTGTGTCCTCCAGCGTTGCCCGTGTCCCTGCACCCCCCCGGTGTCCCCCACCGTACCCCGGTGTCGCTGTGCCCCCCTCATGCAGCCCCCGCGTTCCGGTGCTCTCGGTGTCCCAATGGCCCCCGGGTTTCCCTTGCACCTTCCCTGCAGCCCCGATGTCCCGGCGCCCCACGGTGTTCTCGCGGCCCCAGTGTCCCCTGAGCCCCCCCTGCAGCCCCAGGGCTAAGCACGGTACTGCCTGGAGGAGCTCCCGTCCCCGGTGCTGGGAACAACAAACTTCCCTGGTTCCCGGTTTGTGGAGCCCCCCCACCCTACCGCGGGGTCCCGGGGTGGGGGGGACCCTCAAGGCTGAGGCACCCATTGGGACGTGCACAGACACACACACACTGCAAACTGCACCCCCAGACTGCGAGCACAGCCCTGCAGCCCCCCCAAGCACAGAGGGCATGCGGGGGACATGAGCAGATACCCCCTTAACACCCCCCCCCCGCTGCCTGCAGCCCCCTACACACACACACACACACACACAGAGCATGCAAACAGCCTGCAACACCCCCACACGTACACACAGTCTGCAAACTGGTGTGCACCCCCCCCCGGTACAGCCTGCAAACCCACGGCCCGGCACACGCAGCCCCCCCGCCCCTACACAGCCCGCAACCCCCCCACGCAATGTGCAAACACACGCAGGCAGCACAAACACGTACACAGAGCACAGCCTGCAACCCCTGTGCTCACGCTCACCCGTGCGAACCCCCACACGCACATCCGCAGAGCTCGCGAACCCCGAAACTCATGGGTGCACACACTCAGAGCTTGCAAACAGGCTGCCAGCCCGCACACCATGCGGGCACACGCAGCTTGCAGCCCCCCAAGCTTACACATGCACACACACATGCATGCACACCCCCCGTGCAAACGCAGCCTGCAAACACACCTCTTGACCAAAGCTCCATCCTGCACACAGTGCCCTGCACGCTGTCACCCATCCCCAGCACCCGCAGGGATCACACACACAGGCACAGGCTGCTGCCTGCAACCCCTACAGCCCCCAAACACCCTCACAACCTGCCAACAGCCTCTTCCCCCTTCCTCTGCAGAGCACATGCACTGCGATAGACACGCGCGCACATGCAGCACCCCGTGTCCTGCTGTGCCGCGCTGGCAGACCCAGGCAGGGTCTGACACCCCATACACCAAAGCTGGGGCTTGCAGTGGGTGATGGTTCCCCATCTCTCCAGCCCCCAGCAGCACCCCAGGGCTCCTGCTGCTCCACTGAGGGCAGTGCTGAGGTGGAAGGTCCCTCCACAGGTCCCCAAAGCTAGTGGGGATGCAGGGAGAGAGAGGGCTGAGGGGAGCAGGCACAGCCAGCAGGCAGATCTGCCCGTCCTGGGGCTGGAGACACAGAGGGTTACGTCACGCCTGGGCAGGGTCCCCAACCATGTCCCTCTCTGCCCATGCAGGTGGCCCAGGTCAGCAAGCCCGGACAGCAGTGGATGAGCGCTGGGCACTGGCCTAGCCGCACACACACTCCGGCACCATGGACTTTGTCATGAAGCAAGCACTGGGCGGTGAGTGGCCGCTGCACCCTCTCAGGGTCCCCCCTCCATAAGCGATGCTGGCTCAGCACCCCGGGGAGCATGGTGGGGAGGACATGCTGGGGGAACGGAGCCATGGGGAGAGGCAGCAGCAGTGAGGAGCTGCCAGTGGAACCCTCAGGACTCCCATTCCCAGTGCCGGCAGTGCCAGGCTGGGAAATCCCGGCTCTGCTGCCGCTAAGTAGGATTCCCCGGCGGGTCCCCTGGGTGCCAGCACCAAAGGAGCTGCTGGCGTCTCCCCCAGCTGACGCTGAACTAGGACAGCACAGGCAGCCCATGGCAGTCCCCATCCCCAGAGCCTCCAGAGCCCCTCTGCAGCTGGCTCCAGAGCTGGTGGCCCTGGGGATGTCCTGGGTTGTCCTTGACCAGAGGGGTGCTCCGTGTCCTTCCTGCCTATACAGGGGCTTCTGCAGCCAGCACCAGGCTGCAGCACCCTTGGGAACCAGCCGATGGTCTTGTGCTGTGCAGGGGCCACCAAGGACATGGGGAAGATGCTGGGGGGTGAGGAGGAGAAGGACCCCGATGCGCAGAAGAAGGAGGAGGAGAGGCAGGAGGCCCTGCGCCAGCAGGAGGAGGAGCGGAAAGCCAAGCACGCCCGCATGGAAGCCGAGCGGGAGAAAGTCAGGCAGCAGATCCGTGACAAGGTGGGCACTCACCTCCCCTGCACCCACGCCAGGATGGGGCTGGGGAGGGTGTCCTGAGGCGGTGGTGATGGGCACGGGGCAGAGTGTGGGCAGCACCCACTGCCTGCCCTGCTGAGGGCCTGTGTCCTCACAGTATGGGCTGAAGAAGAAGGAGGAGAAGGAGGCGGAGGAGAAAGCTGCGCTGGAGCAGCCATGCGAGGGCAGCCTGACGCGCCCCAAGAAGGCAATCCCGGCGGGCTGTGGGGACGAGGAGGAGGAGGAGGAGGAGAGCATCCTGGACACCGTCCTCAAGTACCTGCCCGGCCCGCTGCAGGATATGTTCAAGAAGTAACAGCACCACCAACCCTGCCATGGGGTGCTGGGGCACGGGCGCACGATCCCCTCCCACCCCTCCATCAGCTCCCTTGACCGTGGAGGGGGGCTGTCCCACACTCCCTCCTCATCTCCTCCTGCCCTTTTCCCTGGACCAGACCAAACACCCGCCCCGTCCTGTCCAGGCAGTGCCCCCCCACCACGCCAAAGGGGATCGGCCCTGGCTGGACAAGGCGAACCGGGACCAAATGCACTGATGTAACCTCGCGGCAGGCTGGGGGCACTCCAGGCCCTACTGGCCCCCGGGGTGGCTCCCCATGCCCCTAGCCCTGCCCTTCCTGCCCTTCCAGGGGACCCCGGCAGGCCTCTGCTTGCCTGCCCTTGTCCCCAGCACTGCCATCCCCCTGCCCCATCCCGCCTTGGGCCATGCCCAAAGCACAAAGCCAGGCGCCCTGCCCGCAGCTCCCCCCATCCCTGGTCCCCAGGCAAGGGGGTCCCCTGGGGCTGCCCGGTGTGTCCCAGCATCGGGGGGTTGGAGGGGACCCCCGCACCCCTCCCTGCATCTCTGGCCCCATAGTTAAAGCCATATCAGTTAGACTGCAATACTTCAGCACCGGCAGGAGCGGGCATCACGCTCTGCCAACCATGTACAAAGGCACGTGTGGGGCAGGGACCCCCCCTGCCTCGTCCCCCCCAGCCCTGTCCCTGCTGTCCCCACCACTCGCTCGTCCGTGTCTCGTCCCCGCTGACCCCTGTTCTCGCGTTGGTGTCTCTGTGCCAGGGTGCGCCCCGTCACTCCATGCGTCCTCGTGTCCGCTGCTCACCCTCCCACCCCCCGAGTCCCCCCTGTACCCAGGGTCACCCGCAGCGCTGAGCCGAGAGCCCCCCACTGCGCTGCCGGGGGCCCCCGCTCTGTCCCCTGCAATAAAGCCAGCACGGGGCTGAGGGCTGCCAGACCAGGAGAGCCCGGCTGCTCCCAACCCAATGCTGGACACACAGGTCCCCTGGGCCTGGGAAGGGATCCCTGGGCAAGCATCCTGGGTACGTCCCAGGATCCGCTGCTTGCACCCCAACAGAGGGATGTGGGGGAACAGCCTCAGCCCAGCCCTTGCAGCACCGTGCTCTGCTCTCCCCATGCTTCCTCTGCCACAGCCCCCAGCTGCTCACCAGAGCCCTCCCCGGGAGGAGGCGGGCAGCTCTGGGCTCCACAGACATGCTGTGACCATCCTGCTCGAACTAGTCTTTGACAAAATAATATAATAAAAGGATTTGTACATTGCTTCTTTTCAGTCCTTGATCCCCTGAGGTCCTGCAGCAGCTCCCTCGCCCCTTCATCCCCCTGCGGGCTGAGACCTCTCAGCTCATCACATTAGGAGAGGCCACAGGGCCCCAGCGAGGCCATAGATGAAGGGAGAAGCCACATACAGCCCCAGAGCCCTGTGCAGTCGAGCTGCCTCTACACACCCCATCCACCTTGCAGGCACCTCTCTGGGGTTGGGGACAAGGCAAAAGGGATGGGTGCTGGTGGGCCACCACCCCACAGACATGGTAGAGGGCTTGTGCCCCTTCTCCCCGATTCTGGGACTCCCCTCACAGAATGACTGGGGATACCCCAGGGGTACATGGGCTGGTTTTGGTGGTTCATAGCCTTCTGCCCCGCCATGAGCAGGGCACAAGGCTACAGGCAGACCCTGGGCAACAGAGCACACTGTGCCCCCCCCCAGGACCCCTGGCAGTGCCAGGAGGCCTCCATCCAGAGCCAGCCTCAGCTTTGACTGATCTGCCATCATTTACTAGCAAAGAGCTCAGCTGTTACGCAGGCGGCATCACCAGAGTAGTCACCTGGAAAAGCTTCTGTCAGAAAAAAATACGAGGGTAGGAAATGATAGAGATCTTGCAGGCAAGGTCTCCATCACAGGCAGGCTGCACCCACTGCTGTGTGGTGACTGCCTGTGACCAGCATGTCAGCACAGGGGGAAGAAAAGCCCCACAGGACAGCCGCTCCCTGGCCTGGGGAGCAGGGACAGGGGACACACCATGTACCACCCGCGGCAGGGGTGCAGGGAAGGGCTCTGCCATGCGTGGGACATGCAGCACCTTCTGCAGGGGCCACAGCCCCGTTCCATCCCATGCTGCCAGACAGGCGCAGGGATACGGAACTGGACAAGTCCCTGTGGCTGTCCCCATCCTGTCCGTGCCGCTGGTGCCACTTGTCACCAGCGCGGGGGCGCAGCGCCCTCTGGTGGGGTGACAGCGCAAGACGGGAGACAGCAAGAGGGGACAAGGACAAAGGGGACAGCCCCTCCACACAGACCCCTGCCATGGCCAAGGGGAAGGAGGCAAGGAAAGGGAGAGCAGCTCAGCACCTGCTTCTGCCCCCCCAGAGCAACCACAGGCACCTTCGTTATGGAAGAGGATTTATCAAAATTAGAAAAACACACCACATACATTAAAAAAAAAAAACAAACACAAAAGAAACAAACAAAAAAGCCCCAGATGGGGAAACATCCCCCAGTTCACATCCCCCCATCCTCCCCTTGCTGCCCCAATGCAGGCAAGCAACATGGGACATCTGGGAGGTGATAGGACAGGCTGTGCTCCCCAGATTACCCTTGCCACCCAGCCTTTGGGGCCAAGGGGACATCACGTAGCTGAGCGCTGCTGGGGAGCCTGGCCTGTGCAGGTCTCCTCTCATGGGAGGCTCCTCAGCAGTCACCTTCAGTGACACAGTTTCTTTGGCCACCTGCCTTCAAAGCAACGCGCCTCCCCTCATGCCCCAGAGAGGAGGCAGCAGCCCTCGGAGGGCAAGGAGGGCCCTGCCCGTACCCCCCATCCTCCCCAGCACATAAGCTGCTTTTTCACCGATGCTCCTGAGAACAGAATGCGCAGAGCTGAGCCTGAGGTCGCAGCACTGCCAAACAGGCAGAAGAGGGGGGCCATTTCCTTACCCTGACCTACACTAACTAAGCACCCTCCCATCAAGAGAGCAGGCAAGCGCTGCCTCCCCCCGTGCAGATTCATTAGGAATCATTGGGGAGGCCAAAGAGCTTGACAGTTCCTGCCTCCCTGCTGCTGTCGTATTTGCCATCTTTGTCGTCACAGGCGAAGGCCAACAGCGGCCTCTTCGGGTGCCAAGCCACTGTGAAGGTGGGGGACTCGCACTGCACCTCCCAGAGCTTCTCTCCTGCATGGAAAAAGGCCCATGTCAGCTTGGAGAGCCCGAGCCCTCTGCTGCCCCGCAACACACACCAGAGCCAGGCACCCGCTGCTTCCCTGCTGCACAGAGCAGAGGAGGAACAAACGCTGCTACAGAGCCTTTTAATCACCCGGTAACAAGGAGCAGACATGACACGCATGCCTGCCACCGACTAACGAGGTAGAGGCTCCCCCTCACGGCGCTCTGCTCTACACAGCAATACTCTCAGACTAATTCTCCCGGTGCCCTCCCAGCTCCACTAGCCCTTCTCCCTCCTTGCTGCTCCCCAAAAAGAAACCATTACCTGTCTCCACCTCTGCAATGTCGATGAAGTGATCTTCTGATGCCGATGCCAGCATCTTCCCATCATGGCTAAAGCTCAGCGTTCGCACGGGCCAGTCAAGCCTGCAGCCACAGAGCAAAGCAGACAGCAAACCTGTGACATCATCTCCTGCACGGGCACCAGGGAGGGGAGGCAAACAGCTCTGGGACAGGACTACCTACCGTGAAAAGCACCTCACACACACCAGTTCATCCACGTCCCAGAGGCTGACCAACGCATCAGCACTGCCTGTGGCAAAGTACTTCCCCATGGGATCAAACTTGATACAGATGCAGTTTGAAGGATGGGCATTGATGGACTGAATGGGTTTCAGTTCTGGGTAGCTGTGGAGATAGACAGGGCAGGAAGCAGTGAGAGAAGTGGAGGGCTCGAATACAAGCAGGGCAGGCATGAGGGACACTGGGATGGACTGTGAGCAAACCACCAGTGCAGGGCCATGCTCCTGGAAACGTTGGGAGAATGAGGCAAAGCATCAGGGTTACTCTCAGAGAGCCCAGCCGAGAATTGGAGCAACCTCAGCTTCAGGCAAGTTCATTCCCACCCCAGAGGGCTGGGAATCACTGGAGTGTGGGGCTCAGGTTCCCCAAAAAGCAGCAAAAGGGCTTGCAGACTGGTATCTGCCACAGCCATCCTAGCTAGCCACAGCACCTACCTGAGAATGTTGATGCAACCGTTCCCATTAGTGAGGAAGAACATGTTGTTATCGTTGTTCCAAGAGATCTCATTGACCTCAAACTTGAACTGTTCCTCAGCTTTAGAGCGATGTGTCTTGGCATCAATGAAGGTGACCACGTCATCCTTGTTCCCTACTGCAATGGTCTGTCCATCAGGGCTCCAACAGATGTTGATGTTCTCCCCTGGAGGAACAGAAAGGCAGCAGGTCCCGTTGCCACCCAGTAATTTACAGCAGCCACACATTAAGCAGACAGGCAGCCTTTATTCCTGATCCAAGGCCACAGTCTGCTCCACTAACTCCAAACCACTCCCAGACGGGACTGAGTGCCAGACCTGCAGTGTAACACATAAACCCCATACAGCAGCTGTCCAGCAAATAGTTATTGAAAACTAAACTTAATAGGACTGCAACTTCAAGCTGACATGACCACATCATGACCTTTCCCACTTCATACAAAATGGTTCCACAGCAACCTCCGAATAAGGTCAACTCAAAGAGTCTCAGAATCCAGTGATCTTTGAGATCCAGAAAATACATAAGCCAACAATAAATACCTAGGTATTTGCTGTCAACAAGGGTAAGAACAAGGCAGGTTGCAGTTATGCCATCTTACAATGCCATTTCCAGCCCCCAAACCTCAAAACTGAAGCTTTCCAAGGGAAAAGATGGTATCTGGGTTAACCAGTACATGAATTGAAATAACTGGGTTTTCTGAATCTACAAAAACTTTTACTTCCACCATGGCTCTCTGCAATTTTGCCTTTCCTCAGTCTCCAGTCTGGCAGCCCACAGACTCCAGAGACAAGTACACAGGACATTATAATAGCCAGCAATGAAATTCAGCAGTTTCTCCAGTCCAGACATCAGAGTACATCAGCTCTCACGTTCACTGCTGCTCCTTCCAGATGAGTGCAACACAGAGATAACAGCACTCAGCAAAGACACCCCAACTACCAATACCCACAGTAAGGGTGCAAAGCACTGCATCGCTGCCGAGGGGTCCACCACAGAGGAGGTGCTGTGGGGAAGGCAGAGCCTCACCTTTGGTATTGACAGTGGCGATGCACTTGGTGGTGCGGACGTCCCAAATGCGGATGGTTTTGTCCCCAGATGCTGTGACAAAGAGGTCAGGGTTGCTGGGGTGCCAGCAGAGCTGGTCCACGCTGTCCCCATGGCCCCGGTAGTTGTTCTCCTTCACCTGGAGAGAGAGGACAGCAAAGACAGGATGAGCCTAGTTCTGCCCCTCTCCTATCCCAGAATGCTGCACCCTATTACCAGAGGGGGGCGGGAGCCCAGCCCAGAGCCCCATCACCGTGTCAGTCACACCCTGCGTCCAAAGCCGGCCGGCACGGAGCAGCCCTCCCTAGCCTGACACCAGCTCCAACCCTGGCACCAGCCTGCGGCGTCCTTGGCGACGCTCCCCTCCCGGTACAGACCCAAGCACCTGCTTCGACGTCTGGTACCGACCACCGGGGCCAACCCACCATGCCAAAGCGGCGGGTGTCCGAGCGGCCGGGACTGGAGGGGTGGGTCCGTGCTACCGGCCCGAATCACCATTCCCAGTCCAACGGCTCCCGGGATGCCTCTGCACCGATCCAAGTGTCTGCTCCACGTGCCCCCCCCCCCCCCCCCCCTCGGTGCCGAACCGCCGCCCGCCCGGTGCCGGGGAGCTCACCAGCCGGTCCTTCTCGAGCAGGAAGACGCTGGCGGTCTTGTCGAAGGAGCCGGAAGCGAGGCGGCGGCCGCAGCAGCTCCAGGCCACCGAATGCACCTTGGCACCGTGCGCCGGGAACTCGCGGCTCCGCGTGTTGGCGCGGAACAGCTCCTGCATGGCCTGTACGTAAGGCGACAGCGCCATGGCGCGACCGCCACCGCCCCGCCCCGCGGCCGCCGCGAATGACGCACTTCCGCCGCCCCCCTATGCCCGGCCGGAGCGCTGCCGCCGCCGCCCGCCGCGAAAATGACGGACAGCGTCGTCCTCATAAGCGACCAGGACTCGGAGGGCAGCCGCTCGCCGCCGCCCCGGCGCCGCCCTCGCCGCCCATCGCGGCCCGCGCTGCCGTCCCCCGCGGTGAGTCCGCGGCTGCCGGGGCGGTGCCTCCCGCTGCTTTCCCTCACAAAGATGGCGGCGCTTCCGCCGCGGCCGGAGGCGCAGGCCGGGTACGGGAGCCGCGCGGGGACATGAAACCCCACGGACCGCAAGCCCGGCCGGGCCCCCTCAGCGCCGTCCGTCGCAGGACAGCCAGGCCGCATCCCTCAGGCATCCTCAACCTCCCCAGGAGAGATCGGGTCCCCTCGGCCGCCTCCCGCCAGCCCAAGCCTGGTCCCCAAGTGTGTCCCCGCGGGGTCCCAGGCCCCTTGGCCGTGTGGCCCCAGAAGGACCCCGGTCCCCCGCCTTGGTCCCCGCAGCTGCACCTCAGGGAGGGCCCCATCCCCTCAGCCAGGCAGCGGGGTCTTTGCCTCTGGTTTCTCTTTCTGGGCTGCTGCCACCGAGACCCTCTCGCCCCTTGAGCTAGAGTGACAGTGCCACAGTGCAGAGGTCCTTGGCAGGGGAGGGCCGAGGCACAATGACAGCGCTGTCTCCTCTATCCCCACAGGAGATCATCGATCTGACCTGCGAGGACATGAGCACAGACCTGGCACCATGGACGAGCCTCACCATCATCGACCTGACAGAGGACACGTGCAGCCCTCCCCCCAGCACCAGCCAGGCTGACCAGGACCGTGGGCAGGCACCTGCTTCCCCGGCAGCACACACGTTCCACCCCTGGCTCTTCTCCACCCTGAAGCAAGAAACAGAGGCAGGGTCGAGCCGTGCAGCGCCCTGTCCCAGCGCTCCCATGGAGCCCAGTGCCACCACAGACACAGCAGAAGCTACAGACTGTAGCTGCATCTCTCCCACCCCCAGCTGCTGCAGCTCCTCCAGCAGCCCAGCGCAGAACTGCAGCACTACCACTTACAACAGTGACTTGGGCTCCCTGGCCAGCATGCAGCTGGACTCAGATCTGCTGTCCTTGTCCCCCTCCAGCCTGGACAGCAGCAGTAGCTGGAGAGCCAGTGGCCCAGAGGAAGAGACTCCCCATCTCTGCCAGCAAAGGGAGCTTCCCCCAAGGCTGAGCCCTGTCTCAGCCATCCCCACAACCCCAGGGAAGGCCCAAGGGCCTTTGCTGGAAGCAAGTGATTTACAGCCACACAAAGCAATCCCACAAATTACCCCAGCCCCAGCCCGGACCAAGGCTGAAAACAAGGTCTGGCTGAACAAATTGCATTATTTCAGGAGAAGCGGAGTCCAGCACCTCTTCCTCCAAGGCGTAACACCCAACAGGGAAACACAGCAGGTAAATGATGTTCAGAGTAGCTGCTACCAAGCCCAGTTGGAGCCTGCTTAGAGCAGCCCTGGTGATAGAGGATGGAGCAGGGGCAGCCCCAGCTCTGCTTCTCCTCTTGGGAGAAGCTTTGCCAGGCACCTGGGATCTCTGGTTGTTACCGTTCCCTTCGTGGCTGGCCCCAGGTCACAGCTCGGTTCCCCTGTGTGAGGGGGAGCTGGCTTTCACCCATTGCCTTGCCTTGTACACAGCAGAAACCTGAGCTCATGCCCAGCGGAAAGCTGAGCATGGTCCACAACACCATGGAGGAGAACTTCGTGGAGGCCACCTTGCATTTCCTGAACGAGTTCATCTCCTACCAGCACTGTCCCCCAAAAGAAATCATCTCCTACTTGATCAGACAGATACTGTTGAACAACCACAGAGGAGAGATCCTGAAGGACACCTACATGCTGCTGCTGAAGATCCAAATGTACGTGTTCCCTTTGCCACAGTGCCCTTGGACTAGCTAGATTATTCTCTATGGTCCTCACACACAGAGCAGGGAGTGATTTTTCTATAACCCAGGATGATCTTGTTACAAGCACAGGCACATCCCTGGCTGTCCGAGGGTGGCTCAGGGACAACCTGTGACACCAGAGGATAGGAGCGTGCTTGCCTTGTTCCTGAAGTGCAGATCTCATTCTTCACTGATGTGACATGGCAGAAATGCCTTCCCTGAGCTGCAGCAGGGGACGTGGCTGGAGCGTTTCCCTCTGCTGTCCTCAGGGATCCCACATAGAAGCATAATGTTTTGTGAGGCCACAGGGCCATGAGTCCTGGGACTCCCCATGGAGTGCAGCCCCAGTCAGGTGCTTCCAGGAAGTGAACGTGGTCCGGGGAAGAGGTAGGGAGAGGACAAAGCTGGAGAGAAGGCAAGGCAGGCCCCTGAGGAAGCAGGGCTGGGAAGGGCCAGGGGCTGCTGTGCCTCCTGGCAGGAGGTTGGGCAGTTCAGCCCAAATGGACACTGCTGTGTTTGCAGGCTCCATCCAGCCAACGCCACCACAGTGGGATGGGACTGGACGCTGCTGAAGTACATCATGGAGGACAAGGTACTTGGCACCACGTGTCACATTGAGCAGGGATCATCCAGCATAGAGTGCCTGAGGGTAAGTATTGCCCCAGGGCTTCACACGGCAGTGTTCTGCTCCAGAATGGTTTGCAGCTGCTAAGGGCAGCGACTGCCAATTGGGTATCCCACATTTGTCTCATTTAGTGCTCCCCAACCTGCTGCACAGCTCTCATCTGCAGAAGCCACAGCAACAGATAAAGCCTCTGGGTCACAGCCTTAGTGCAATTGTAGAACAGGTCCAGCAAGGCCACTAGGGCATTTCCTGAGGCAGGCAGCCCCTCCTGGAGCTACTCCTCATCCACATGCATCAGCCCATTCCCAAGACAAATTCCCTGGTGCTTCTCACCCCGCAGCTCCACCAGGCTCATACTTTCTCCATCTGTCCTCAGGAGAAGCCCCATGGCCAGCTCCTCTTCCTGCAGTACGTGGTGCAGACCCTGGAGGACGACTTCCAGCAGAACCTGAGGTTGCGCCTGCTGCAGAAGTCGATTGCCAAGAAAGTGCTTTCGTGTGACATGTGCTTCAACAATGTCAAGTAAGGGACACCTCCTCCTCCCCATGCTCTAAAAAGATGCTAAGAGGCAGAGCTCAGAGAAAACCTCTTCAGGCTCCAGATCAGACCTTCCAGGAAGCCCAGGGAGTGTAGGGCCCAAACATAAAGAACAGGAGCAGGTTTACAAAAGCAAACCACCAGAGATGCTGCGAGGCATTTCCAGCTGCAATCTCACAGGCTTTTCCCAGGAATGGGCTCAGATTTGCATTGCTCAGGACAGAACTGAGACGGAGGCAGTCCTGTTGACAAGCACAGAAATCCACTGTTCAACAGAGCTACTCCCCAACCTGTCCAAGCATATTCTTCATCCTTGGGGTCTTTCCTCTGGATGAAGGACTCCATCATCCAGAGTCCTGGATGGATCTAGAGGTCCATCCAGGATGGATCTAGAGGTCAGAACACAACCAAACTGGGCCCATCCCCACTAAAGTTCCTGTTTCTGTTCCAGGGAGGTGGTTGAATGGTTGGTCGCAACAGTCACAGGAGTCTATTTGTCAGAGCCCCAGGAACAACCACAAGAAACTACATCTTCAGCAGAAGCAAGGGCCGAACACAGCTCATCTACAGCATGGCTGGCCAGCACTAACCAGGCAGAGGTGGCTCCACAAGCTTTCTTCATGCAGAAGTAAGCCCCAAATTCCTGACTCCCTGCTGGCATTACCATGGGGCCCAAGCCAGGGAGAAAACAGTCTCTCTCTGTCAGGGCAGGGAAGCCAAGCTGTACCTGGGACCAGTTTTGGTGGTTCTCCTTTGGGTAGACATAGACTGGGCAAGCAATAACTTCCTCATGTGGTTAGTAACTAGCTCAATAAGCATCCTCCTCCTGCATGTAGCATAAGGCTGGAGCTAGATGCCATCCCCACTGCTTTACTTTGCAAGCCAAGGGGTAGCATCTCCTAGTGTTAACTGCTTCTTTGATCCAGGGTGACCCTCCTGCTCCAGCGGATGTTGTCCATCGCAGTGGAAGTGGACAAATCTCCCAACTGCAGCTCCTGTAAGATTGCAGATGTGATATTCCCATTTATACTGAATATTCCCCTGAGGAGCCAAAGGTGAGACAAATGTTCACACAGGCAGATGCTGCCTTGCACAATAGGCTTATTCCTAATTTACTTCCAAGTCAGGATGCATAAAGTACCACAGTGTAAAGACAGGCTGATTTATGACTGAGCCAGCTAAAGCATGTATCTCCCATGGAGACACACCGCCACCAGCTGTACACATCTACCCAACTGGTGTGTTGCTGAGGACAGCTGATTCTCACTTGCTGAAGTTGCAGGACCTTAAAACTGTAAAGAGGGCCTGAAAAGCAGCACTTTGCATCAGCACAGCAAAGTACTGGCAGACACATTGCTGATTCCCAGAGGCAGCTGGGTAGCTCATCAGAAATAAAGAGTTCCTACAGCTTTGCCTTGGCATCCTTTTGATTGCTTCTCTAAGAAATGCAGTATCCGAAGGCAAAGCACAAGGGCCTGACAGGCTCTGTGTAGACATGAGACCACTAAACCCACAGACATTTCAAACCCATGCCTGAAACCCCCAGCAAGCAGAACTCTCTCAGAGTGCACAACAGGTCTAATCAAGCCAATCTGACTAACCAAGCTATCATTCCACCCAGGTCAGATGCCCTGGATCTGGCTGGCCACATCTCACTTGCTTGGCTGTGCTCCCTGCAAGTCAGCAGGAATGGGCAACTGCTGCACAGGCTGCTGGGCAGGGTGAAGTGAAGCAGCTAAGCTGCTTGACAGAGCATGCCAACCTGCAGTGGCCACAGGTCAGACCTAAGGACATAAACATAAGGCATAGCAAAGGTCTCTTATCACATCTGGTGGTTTTCCTTCCACTGCACCACTGCACAGCCCCTGCAGTCATCCCACATCTGCACTGGATCAGCACCAGTGTGACACCATGCTGGAGCAGTTGTCCCTGGTCAGGCTGTGCTGTCTCCCCTAAAGTGAATCCCTTTTGTTTTCCAGGGAAGCTTTCCTAAATACCATGGGGAGCCAACTCCTGCGTTGCAAACTGCTAGAGCTGTTGTTCCAACATAGCTGTGATGTACCTACAACCTTGCCTTTGTCCCTGGCCAAGATCCTTTATTTCCTTAGACACTCCTCTGTGCTGCTGCAATACCAGGTATTTAGTCTGACCTCTCCTTTCCCTTTTGTCCTAAGAAACCCTTTTCCAATAACCAAATATTGTCATCTGCCATAGGATGAAACAGCAACATGGCAAAAATGGGATGAGATGCTGGAGTACTTGAGTTTGCTGCTGCTGAGTTACCAAAATGTAATACTGGGTAAGCAGCCTGTTTTGGCATTAACAAGCATGATCTTACCAAGAGGCTGCAGTAGAACAACCAAAGTACCCTTTTTCTCCTCATTTCTTACCATTCTTGAACTCATGGTTACCGAGTATTAGAAAGATAATGTGCTTCCATTTCCCAGGACCCTAAACAGGTCAGGCAACCCATTGTGTTACCTCTCCCCACCAGCATTTCCTCTTGCAGAGCACTTGCGGAGCTCACTCACTGAACGCATGGATTTGATCATTCAGAAGGCCAAGCCCAAGCTCCAGGACAGCGACGACATTGGCCACCTGGACATCCATCTGAAGATAGAGGACTTCATCAGCCGAATGCAGCAGGTCCTGGGGGAGCCTTTTCCTCTGCAGATCATGGAGAAACTGAACTTGCTTCGGGAGTTGTTCCTCATTATCACTGCTACCTGATGGAGACATTCACTGCAGCAGGGGGGCACAAAGAACTTCACATTTCCTCTATAAAACCCCATCGAAACCCCCATCTCATGCTGCAGTGTTAAGTGTTGTACATCATGAGTTTGGTTATACATTTCTTTGGGAAAAAAACAAATGTCTGGTTTACATGGTCTCAGTTCCCTTGCAAATTTGCCTCATTCCACAGTTTTACCAAGCACTCTGTACACTTTAAAAAATAAATTATTTTTGTTATATGCTGAGACGTCTCTCTTGGTGCCAGCCCTGCTCAAAGGAAGCACAGACTTCTGTCAACCGTACCTTGGGATAGCATTAGACTAATGCAGGCACAACTGACAATAGTTTGCACAGCAAGCAAAATGCCAAAATACCATTCAATATTTAGGAAAATATGATATTTTAGAAAATACCAAGCATGGGGTGCAGCGAGGGCATTCCCAGGGGAGGGATCCCCAAGCCACAATGGTCAGACATTAGTAGAGGGACATTTCTGCTCCAAATCAACCTACGTGACTTTGCCCAAGGGAATCAGCATGTCAACAGGGAGGACTGGGGACTCTTCCAGAACACCAAAGTGTCTGCAGTGCAGGCAAGCATGCGTGTGATGAAGATGAATACTGAATTCAAATCCATTGCCATAAACTCAAATCACAGCTGAAGTCAGAGAGCAATTAGGCATTTCTATAGGCATTCAAAGGCCATTCAGAGGCAACAGAGGCTGGGAGTGGAACTCTGGTCGAGCTGCTGGACCTCCATTCACAGGGATTTTATTTTTCTTGTAACAAAAAAAATAAATCATACACATTAGAGACATGAATACAGACAACAAATAAATTAATGTCAAATGAGACTGATTGCCAAGGTGCAAATGAGCGGCCACAGTGACAACTGCTTGGCTGAGTGGGAGACTTAGAACACAACGCATCATCAGTAGCACTGCTGAAGCTGGAGAGGAACCAGAGCCACAAAACATGCTTCTTCAGAGCAGACAGCAGCCAAGCGAGCCATCCCTGCCTCACCCTCCAGGAGGAATGTTTGGTTTAAGGAGGCAGAATCCACAGAACTCAACAGTTACCAGCCGTTAAGTAACCTCTGTAAAATGTCCAGAATCTTCCAGTACCAGATGCAAGGCTGCTGCTGCCACCTCACCACTACAGAAAGCCTGCTGCTGGCTGAGGCAGCTCTGCAACATAATCGTGAGATCAAAAGGAGACCCATTTGCCACAGGACAGGTGAAGATTAGACCAACACTACCTCTAATGCTTAAGGAATTAGATGGCTGCCAGGAGTTCCTGCCACTTCTCAGGAAAGCAAGCACTGGCTGTTCCCAGTAACTGGTGCTGACTAGACCAAAATTTACATACAGCAGTACCACAGCAGGGAGGAATGTTTAGCCTTGATCTGCTCCCCCAGCCCTGCAAAATGTATTTAATGCTGATGAAGCAAAAAACCTAACTGAGAAGTGCCCCAGACCTACACAATTCAGATTAAGATGCTAGGGGGTAAAAAAACCACACAGCAAATAAATCAAGCAGCAGTCAGATTGCCAGAACATCTGCAGGTCTGTTGTCTAGGGCAGGACAGTGTTGTTTCACAGAAAGAAAAGAGGAAGATTACTCAGTTCAAGCCAAACCAGCTCTGGTCATTTCCACCTTTTTGGAAGAACATGAAGAGTTGGAAGAGAAGCGATTCTTCCTCGTTATTGCCAAGCCCCATTAGATTCTGCTCCCTATCTTTCCAGTAATTGCATCTCAGAATGGTCACTGTTCCTCTTTTCCTTACAAAAGGAAAAAAATACAATCCAAGGACAAGGAATTACAAGGTGTCAAACTGTAAGGTCACATTGGATAGTAAAGGGAGCACCACATCTAAAACTGACCCTCCACATTCCCAGAGCAACTTCCTCCTGGCAGTTAATGGTCCAGTTTTTAGTCTTTGATTGTTTCCATCGTTTTCTGCTGGTGTTCTGCACATGCCACATAGAACCACAGTCCTCCCAAGGGTACTTCAGCACTGAGCAGGACAAGACAATCAGACTACACGTAGCCAAGCCAGCCTGCTTGCACACTACATGCAGGACTGTCCCACAACACATGATTCCAGGTTCTAATGCAGTGTAGTGTACCAGGAAGCACAGCTAGTGCAGCCTAGCAGACCAAACTGGTGCAGCACAGCAAACAGGATGGTTTACATTGGTTTTGTACTAGTGCAGGGGTTTTTGCAAGACTGGCTTTAGGAGGACATTCACAACTGTGCCCTCTTTTGAGATGAAGAGCTGGAAGGGAGATTTTCCTATTTTACTGCAGCACAATGGGACAAGGAAGCAGAGCCTAAGCCACCCTGTAGGATGCTAAAGACACCAGAAGCATTCTTCCTAGAACCCAGTGGGAGCCAGCACATTCAGATCCCGAGGTTTGATATTATGGGACCGTGGAGATTGTTTCCTCCCTTCTGTGACTGAAGTGTCCATTTTGGGTGGCTTGAAGGTGACTGGATCCTCTGACATCCTAGTAGCCTGAGCACGCATCAGCTCCATTGGGGATGGCTTCTGGGCACCCTTATAGGACTGGATGGTAAATCCTCCTGATAAAGAAAATAAACCACAGCAAATAAGAGCTAGGAAAACCATCCAAGTCCTTTTTTCCAATGCTGCCAGGAGTGAACAGTGTCACTGGTGCTCAACACTGCAGAAACCCTATGCAAGACCCAGCAGCTTCAGGTCATCTAAAGCTTATCCCACATCAGTGGCTGACACTTCCAGTTCTGGTTCCACCAGAGAGAATAAAAAGCTGCCACCTTTACACCCTGCCCTTCCACTGCAGCTCAGTGCAAGTTATTTCTGCTTTCAGGTAAAACCTATACCAGGGACCTAGCTGCCTTATATGTAAGCACAGAAATGACATGAACAGCATATTCACAAAGTGGTCCTAGAAAGTAGCAAGACAAGCAGGATAAGGCTCCAGAAACGGACAGCAAGTTTGTTGTGTGACAGTCCTACCCCAGCTCTTGCAACACGGGAGATTTTAGAGGACATACCTGGATCATTGGTGGATTTCTGGATGGTTTTGGGTCCAAAAAAGCTCCATCTTTCAGATGGTAATTTGTCCCCACCAGTTTCCATGGTAAAGTCTAGACCAGTTAGAGAAGTAGAGGATCCCTGACTAAACCAACTCCTAGGGAAAAATCATTGATACGTATAAAACACAAGAATACTTCAAGTGGCCCCACTGTAGCAGGAACTGTACATGCAGTTATCAAGTTGCAATTTAAACAATCTTAATAGCATTGCTACCACCCCAGAACGAAGATACACATGTGCAAGTTCAGCAAGCTTTCAGATCTATGAGGCTCTGAATTTCACCCTTTAGTCCCTCACTGGACAAGGTTACCTGTAGCAGCTCCCACCTCAGCAGCCTGCAGGAAACCAAAGGAGGCAGTGGTCTGCCAGGAAGAGAGTACCTGTTTTTATGCCTGGGAGAAGACTGGGGAGTGCTGCTCGGAGTAGACTGAGCAGAAGAACTCTGCTTGTCATCTTTTGTCATCTCTCCATTCTGCATTTTCAGCTTCTGTTCAGAGAAATGCAGAAGGAACAGAGCTTAAATACAACACATAAGGAACAGCCAATTTTATTGTCAAACTGAGCAGCTGTTTGTATCACATGCTATTAAGGATTTGTCACTTCACCCAAAGCCACACCCAGTACTTGCAAACACACCTTAAGCTTCTTTTCACACAAGATCTAAGCATTTTGGAAGTCCACTATGCTCAAAACACATTCTCCAGGCTAGAGGAAGTAAAACAACACCTACAGCTCACTCCACTTCACAGGCAACAACAGTAATGTGCTGCTTCAATACCAGCACTAACAGGGAAGCTGCAGACATAGCAGACCTGGCTTTATCCCATCAGCTCAGCTCCCTGGTAGCAAGTCAAAATACCACAGCAATCATCTATCTCCTGGATTTTTCAGAGCAACAAAGCTTTCAGTCCCACAAGTTCTCTAATGGAGGCGAGACCAGACCTTGTACAGAACATAGGAGGTGTAGGAGCACCCCAAGAAGTAAACCCCATACAAGAGGATGGAAACACGGCTCTAGAGCACTGCAATTATTTTGACTGTGCTCTTCAAATGCAGTTAAACAGGAGCTAGGTTTATGCAAACCAGGATATTGCAAGTCCTACAGTACAAACTGAACTTTGAAGAAGTCACTTGAAGGGCATTTATAGTTCACCAACCACACGGGCACCTTCTCAGGATGTTTCCCATGCGTATCCAAGCCACACTAATGCAGTTCAACACTGTTACTGAAACTTTGACCTTGTGGGAGTACACTAGAACAGTTCACTATTAAACTCCAACTGCAAGATTATTGTGGGTAACTGAGCTCATTAGAAACATGTTCATTCAGGCCCTTTGTCTTTATTTGCAGTCGGAGACAAGCCACATTTCATTTGCTGACTTCCACCTCAGAAACACGGGGTTTACAAGTTCTCTTGGGACAAACAGTTCAACAGTCAACTGCGGGGCACCAAAGGCACAGCAAGAAACTAGATTCTGTGTAAGCATGTCCTCACTTGAAAGAGGACTGTGAAGCTATAAAGTCTAATGCTAACTTTAAAATAAAAGTGGGTAACCTTTTCTACACAATCAGGTAAAAGCCTTCAGAGGAAGCAGTTTAAGGAGAGCAACATACTCCAACAGTTCCACCACCAAGCATGTGTTAAGGTAGTACACAACCCACAGAAAAAGCCAATGCAAAACAAGCCTTACGTGGACTGCCTCAGCCACTCGATGATACTTGGTCTCCTCAGTAGTGAGGCCTTTGTGAGGGGTGTAGCCAGCTTCCCTCAGCCCTGCCTGCTGCTCAAAGCGCTGGATGCTCTCCTGAGTCTGCTCTGGAACAGACAAAAGCACATATTCAAACACAAAGGCCACAACAAACAGTTCTAACAAACAAAGGCAACTGCAGCAACCAAACGCAAGACTTTTTTTCACCATTTGTACCTACACATTGTGATGAGTTGATAGAGGCAGCAAGATGAAACTTGTGAGATTCTGACTTGAAAACTATCCTGAGTCATAAGGCTAAGTCAGATGAACAGTGATTTGTCCCAGATCACCAGCTGTATTACAAATGCAACACCCGCAATCATATCTATCTTGCCTATCAGCGGCATCACTCCCAATCACAACTTCCTAAATCTAGGAGACCCCAATACACTGGTCATTTTAAGTGGCCCTTTAGATTCAAGGGAGTTTTTTGGACAAAAAAGATTAAGTCTTCTGAAAGTCTGCCCACATGATCTAACTGATAATCACAGCCCTGCAGAACAGCTGGGAAGGATTCCCAGGGGTTCTAGATCAGGTAAAATAAACTATTTCAGCCAAATACAGAGCCAGCATCCAATACAGTGACATCAACTAAGAAAAAAGTCAAAAGGAATTCAAGCACAAAGATTATTGGAGAAGCCCAGTATCTCCTTTAAAACAGGCAACACTTCACATGTTATTGCTAGTTATTTACAAGAACAGTGCACTGCATATGAGGAATGCAGAGGACTTTACTTCCAATTTGTGATTGAAGTTAGCACCTAGAAGGTGTAGGCTGGGCCTTCTGACTTATCACTACAAAAGAACATTTTTAGGCCATTATTGTTTTAGCCAGATTAGCATTTTAGCAGTAGACTAGAACAGAAGCTGCTTTCCAGGAGGAAGTCTATATTCCTGGGTGTTATTTTCTGATCCATGGGTTATTTTTGAGCCAAGACTTAAAGAAGTGCAGATGTACAGCTATTCCAAAATGCTGATCTGAAAAACCTAGAAGTCCTTGGAAGCACTGCTTGGAAGAAAAGATGAAGCTGAGATCCCAGCTGCTAGAAGAAGAGGCATTAGTGACAGATTAACTCTTGAATAATTCCTCTTGTTGCAAACTGACCCAATTTCATTTTAAAGCATCTTTATTTATGAGTTTGGGGGCTTTTTAAAGCAAGACAGCAGCTGCTGCTATTAACTACCAGAAATGCCAGCAAGTGCCTCATTAGCACAGCATGTCAGCTCTCCACACCACTGTGGTTAATTTTAAAGCTCTACCTGTCATCCAAAAATAGCAAGTTAACAAGCAAACAGCAAGTAGCAGCAGCAGCCACCTCAGCAACAAGATGGCATAGACTGCAGTGTCCTATCAGCAAATAGCATACCCTGCACCCCTCCCTTATCATCCACCTCCACCACCTGGAAACAGAGGCAGTAAAAGTGTGGCTTATTCCCTAGTTCCTTCTAGAAGCACCCTCCAAAAACCCTCATACAGCTCAAGCACAGAGTCAGTCTGAACCCACCAGCTGTCCAGGAACTCTGGTAGTTACCTTGAGGCACTACCAAGACAAAGCATGCTCAAGTGCCCATTAGCCACCACATTAGAGGTGAGAGTTCTTACTTGTAATGAGAGAGTTCATGATGATGTGAGTGGCCTTGGCCTTCACCACAGGTACCTTGTTCACACTTTCTGTAGACAATGATGGAGTTATGATGGATGCATTCATGTTAGCATCCCCCTCCTCGATCTGTGGGGAAGCAGCAGGGCACAGTTTAAGATGAGAAAGTATCTCAGCACCTTGCCAGAACACATTTCTAACTACTGAAATGAAACACAAGGCCAAGCTGCTCTAGCAGCTAGCCTTCATCCCTTGGAATAAACCCATACACTGTTCTCACTACAGCTAGGAAATGTTTAGAGCTTGAACCTTACAATTCTTAGCAATGAACAAGAACTTGCATCCAGTATTTGGAAACATGCAGGGCTCAGAGCCAAAAAGTTGTTAGTCTACGCACAAAAGGTCAACAGGAAAAGAAACCAGAACATATCTACTTCCATTCCCATAACTGAAAACTGGACTTCAAGGTCCACTGGGCAAGAGCACCCTTCCAGAGACAGCTCAGAAACAAGCTATTTACAGAACAGCAGGCACACAGATTAGAGGCTGGTGTTTAGACCTCGCTTCCCACCTCACTCCTTGTATCAGTTCCCTGTTCAGTGTATCCAGCAGTCATAGCCCTACCACTGACCACAAGACCCAGGCAACAATGACCAGACAATGAATGCTACAAGAAATCCTGTGAAACACAGAAATCCTCCTCTTAGTACAGGAGTCACCACTCCCAAACTTGACAATTTGCTTTCTGCGCCAAACCACAACTTCAGGTTTCCCTCCATTAGATATTTTTTGCTGTTTTTTTTCAAAGGAGGTGAAAATCCGAGGTTAAGCTCTAAGGGATACAGTTACTTGCTTCCATTCAACCACAGTCAGTGCCACTTCAAACTGGGAAAGCGGCCTCTAAATTTAAAAGAGCTGGTCCTGTACTCAAAGCCCTCCCACAGTCATTTCATGCAACAGTTTGGGCTGGAAGGCACCTTCAACAACTGTCTGGTTTAGCCCCCACTGCAGGCTGGGACATCTCCCACTAGAGCAGGTTGCTCAAAGCAAAGCCCCACCTCACTTTTAACACTTCTAGGGATGGGGCATCCACAACTTCTCTGTACAGTCTGTCCAGTGCCTCGCCACCCTCTGCATAAAGAATTTACAGCCAGCCCAGATCTACCCCTTCGCCCTGGTTTCAGCTCACAGCTTTAAACCTATAAACACCTCCCATAGCGAGGGGACTCCCCAGACAGGCCCATCCCAACCATACCGCAATGCTACCACAAGAGAGACAGGCCGCAAAGCCGGGCTCTTGTCCCCAGCGCCTCCGGGGCTCTGCTGCGAATGGCGGGGGCAGCTCCCCCAGGGCGGTGCCGCGCCACCGGCAGCGGGACGGCTGCCAAGGCCACCGCAGCAACCTCCCGTCCTGTACCTTCGAGAGCTCCTGGTACTTGCGCTCGGGGATGACCGGCTGCTTCCAGAGGACGCTGGCGCACAGGTCGGCGGGCGGCGGAGTCATGGGCGCCGTGTCCTCCAAGCCCTCGTCGTAGCTGAAGGCCCGCCGCGGCACGCCGACAGGCAGCGATATCTTGCCCGGGCGGGGGCCGCCGCCCTGCTCCAGCGCTGCGGACAGAGAGGGCAGCGCTCAGAGCCGCAGCGGCCTGCCCGGGCCGGTGGGGAGCGCTGAGGGCTCGGCTTACCGGGAGCGTCCGGCTGCCGCGCACTCATGACGGCGGCTCGGCTTAGGCTAGCGAGGCTCGGAGGGGTGTGGTGGGGCTGAGCCCGGCGGCGCCATGGCGGGGAAAGCACCGGTAGAACACCAGCGCTACAGCGGTACCACAGCGGCCCCGGAGCGCAGGGACCGCCCCCGCGGGAGGGAGCTTAGAGGGGCACAGATGTCGCGAGTCCTGAGCGCGGAGCACGCTGGGAGATGTAGTTCGGGATGAGCGGGGCGGGGCGGGGCTGCGCTGACGGGGCGGGGCCAAGGATTCCGCGCAGCCGGACCCTGCCCGGTTCCTGCCCGGTTCCTGCCCGTCACCGGCAGCCCTCGGCCCCCCCCTCCGGCGGGGTGCTCAGCCCGCCCCGGCCGCGGCAGCGCGGCTAAGGGCCACGGGAGCCGCTTAAGGAGGCTCCAGGGAAGGGCCAGCAGCCGTGGGACCTGGCCCGGCGCGGGAGTGCCTTGCGCCACCGGGGTGTATTGAGGACCTGCGAGTCCCGTGGGCAGTGGGTGCATGGCACCGGGCAGGTGTGAGGCCTGGGGGCAGCTCATATCAGAGGCCTGCCCCCCCCCGCCCATTATCCCTTCTCCCTGACATCCCTCCCACTATCCCCACCACACTTCCACCCATCCACCCACCCACCCATCCATCCATCCATCCCCCTGCCATCGCAGCGGCCCCTTTAAGCGCGGCGGTGACGTAAGAGGCGGGCACATCTGGCGGGGGTCACACCGCCGCGGCCGCGCGCTGCAGGTGCCTCATGACTCTCTCCGACTCTCTCCGGCGCCCTCCGGGCCCTGTCGCTGACCGTCGGGACCGCCGTGTTCGCCCTCGGTTCCCTCCTCTACATCGCCTGGAAGATCTACTTCTGCGACACCAACAGCGGCACCGACTGGGACGGATGGTGGGAGCAGGACCTGTGGGAGCAAGCCCCCTCCAAGGACGCCGTAAGGAGAGGACGGCCCCCCCCGGCCCACCGCGGGCGGGAAGGGCTCAGGGTCGGGATCTCCCGGGCATCCCCTACACCGGGATCACCTCACCGAGATCTCTCCGATGGGGCAGGGCACTGGGATCTCTCCTGGTTCCTCACTTCTCCCCCGGGACTGTGAAGCTGGGGAAGGGGCAGGGTCGGGGCTACCCCTGTGCTCCCCAGGCTGGGGAAGGTTCTGGATCGCCAGTAGAATCCACACAGGGCTTGGGAAGGGGGCGCAGGGACTGGATCCCTGCTGGGATATCACACTGGTATCCCCTGGAGCAGGTCAGACTGGATTCCCCAGGGTATTCTTGGGATACAGCCCATGGGATACGCTCCTGCAGCCCATCCTGCAAGGGGACGGTCCCCAGCTTGTACAGCCAGTGGAGCCCACCAGGATGGAGGGGACGGTGAGGACCCCTTGCTCTGGGCTCATCACTCAATCATCACATAACCATGCGGCTGTGGGTACTGGGACCTGCTCCCACCCACCCAACACGCTCCTGTACCCCCCTCAGCTGGACTGGCAGAAAGTGCTGGTGCTGGGGCTGGATGGAGCAGGGAAGAGCAGCGTCCTGCACTACATCTGCAACCAGACGGCCAGGAAGCACTTCACACCCACCCAGGGCTTCAACTGCACTCAGCTTTCTATTGAGGGGCTGGAGATGGAGCTGCTGGAGGGTAAGGCTGGCCTGGCCCTGCATGGCCTGGAGCATTCCCCCCACCTGGAGCATCCCCCCCTGCCGACACCAGGCTGGGGGTAAAGAGCATCTGGGGTGATGGGAGGTCTGATTGATCCCCACACTGGTGCCTGATCCTCTCCATCTCCCGCAGTGGGTGGCAGCCAGAACCTGCGAGCCTACTGGCCCCACTACGTGAGCCATGCCCACGTGCTGGTGTTCGTGGTGGACTCGGTGGACAGGTTGCGCCTGGTGACGGCACGCCAGGAGCTGCACACACTGCTGGCCATAGAGCCCCAGCTGCCCCTGGTGGTGCTGGCAAATAAACAGGTTGGTATCTGTCTATCTCCACAGGTGCCTCTGGGCATGTTTCCAGTGAAATCCTTCCCCAGGGCCCTGAAGGGAAATCCTGATGCCCCAAATCCACCAACTCTTGCAAAATCCAATCTTGGGACAGTCTCCTCCAGTTTTCATTGGGAGGCATGGCTGCTGTTGCCAGCGCCTGGCTAATGAGTTTCAGGAGAACACCTAGGCAGCACATGCCAAATCCTGGATGGGAAATACATTTCAAGGCAGTTGACCAAGCGCATGCCTCATGCTGCTCCCCATTAGCTTGTGCCAAAGCAACTCCAGTGCAAGAAACAGCCCTGCCTGCACGCTATTCCTGCCAGGACCAGGCTGCTGCCAGCTCCAGGCACTGCTCCCCTCCTGAGCAGCCTCTTCTTTCCTCACAGGACAAGAGCGATGCCTTGAGCACGGCAGAGCTGTGGTCGGAGCTGGCCCTGCACACGCTCAGTGAGCATCGGGAGGTCTTCCTGCTGCCCACCAGTGCGACGTGGGACAGCCTGAACACTGCCAACAGCATCCTCCATGTGAAGAGCCTGCTGGTGACATTGCTCTCCCAGACCTTGAGCACTCTGCCACAGGGGGAGGGCAGCCAACCCCTCCCAGTTCAAGGATGAAATCACCCTTGGGATGCTCCTGGTGAGCAGGAACATGCAGCACAGGGCAGCACCCCACACCTTCACAGTAGCCCTGCAGGATATTAAATGAACGGGGCTGGAGAGGGAGTCCTGCCAGTGCTGAGCACAGCTTTCAATTCCCCCAACTATGTACTTAAAGCCCTGTTGAGGAGAGATGAGGGCAAAGATGTGCTGTTTGGTAGTTGCTGCGCCCAGCAGGCATTTGCCCAGCTGCCTGATCTCCCTCCAGTTCAGCTTCACCAGGTCACAGGGGATGAAGGAAGCCCTGCCTGCAGGCAGGAAGCTGCTGGGTCAGGCCACAGGGTGCTGGGTCCTGAAAACCCAATCATGAAAGCTGGGGAGCACCTTGGGAGAAGGGAGTACACTCAGCTGATCTCTGCTGTTAAAACTGTCACTCCTTCCTTTTGTCAATAAAAGAGGTTGACCACTCTGCACTGCCCTCCAGCTCCTTGGCAGAGAAGGGCTCTCCCAGCCTGCAGGCAGGAAGGTCACTCAGAGGGGAAGGAAGCAGCACATGAGCCTGCTTCAACTTCTGCTGCCTATAGGGAAATCAGCAGAGGTTCTAGTGCTGCCTGCATCCGTTACTGCAGAAGGTGCCATGTGCCCAATATCCATGTCCCACCATGGCACTGGGAGCTCTCAAAGCAGGACTGTGCCAAGCAGGAGCCCATGAGTAAGACACACCACCTTGGAAAAGCAATTTATTTTAACAAGGCAACAGGAGCACTGGCTGCCACGCACAGGGAGTGGCACAGCACACTCAGTCCCAATGCTACAAGCCCCAGACAAGAACCTTTCACGCCTGGTTATAACTATCTCTGTCTAATGAAGGTCCTTCCTCCATCACCAGAGGCTTTGCATAGCTCAGCTTGCAGGCACTGGGGCTGTGACTGTCACCTGTCAGTCTGTGCTAAGCACAGAAAACAGTTGTGTCAAGCCTGCACTTGCAGGCAAACCTGAGGGAAAAGGGCAGTCACTACACCTCCATCTTCTCCTGCTTGAGGGATGCAACAAATTCCTTGTACTCCTCGGGATAGAAATTCTTGTACACGTTGATCTTTCTCTTGATCTGCTTGGGAGTATCCTGGTAGTAGTTCTTCTCGTCTCGAGCCATTTCCTGAGACAAAGGAAAGCATAAATCAGAGGGATGTCCCCAGGAGCAAACACCAAACCAGCCCAAGCCACACTCCAAAGACCCACCCAGGCTGGCTGTGATCACTGCCTGACTCAGACAGGGATCTGGCCAAAGTTCCCCTTAACACAGCTCACTGCAACACAGGAACCAGGACAGAGAGGATTATTGGTTCCCCTTCTGTAGAAAATCCAGGATCAAGCTGCTCTGGTTGCTGTTCGCTCTGGGACAGCCAGTACTGACCTTGTAATTCTCCCCATGGTTCTGTATCATGTACCGCACGTAGTCAATGAGATCTCGTGAGAGTGTGTTCGACTTCTTCTCGGGCAGACTGGCCTCATATTCCATCTCTAGGCAGAGAACAGAGACACCATGAAGCAGGGGAGGCAAGCAAGCAACATCTCAGAAGTCCCCAGCCTCTTCCCAAGATCAAGCCCTGCTGCAGAAAGGAGGCGGCTTCCCAGCACCATCTTGGAGGAAAACAAACAACAGTCCTCAGCACAATGTGCAGGCATACTGCTCGCAGCACAAGTGGAACATTTCTGCCCAGGCTGCAGAGTGTGACTGTTCAGAGCTGCCCAGTCCACCACCAAAACATGCAGGATACTGCAGCCTCAGTTTGTCACCCTGCTGTCACAAACCAGCCCGTTTCAGAGTCACAAGAGCCCTCTTGGGGCTGCAGGTAGAAATACTGTAAAGAAGGCAGCACAGGAGGGAAAAGGAAATTCCTGAGCCAGAGGACACATGGGAATGGCAGAGCTGCTGTGCTGGCTCCCACTCAGCTCCAGCCTGGCTGGGAATCTCCAGCCAGCTGTTGCCAGGGGCTTGCTCCTCTACAAGCCTGGAGGAGAAGTAACACTCTTAGGGCACAGCACAGAGATGAGAGATAAAATAACCCAGAGGGCCTTGGGAGAACCCAGCAGGAAACCGCCAGGGCTGGAGGTGCTCCCTGGGGTGAGCAGCAGCAGCACTGACCGTTCAGCACGTAGGGCTTCCGCACTAGTTCCTTTCCTTGGTCTTGTCCATTGCTTTCCAGTTCCATCCCCTGTTTTGAATGAGAGAAAAAGCAACTCAAGAAAAACCCATTTGGGAGAGAGCCGTGTCCTGATACATTGCTCCCAAAACTCCAAACTGCTTACCCAATGGCTGCAAGGACAGAGAAATCTCAGCTGACTTAAGAAAAGCTGTTATTTGCACCATTAAGCTAGCTCGAGGACAACCTTGTCACAGTGTGGACACAGACAAATGGCAAACAAGGTCACTCCTGTTTATTTTTCATGAGTGTGACGTTTTGTGGGGCCACCTTTTGCCTGGAAGTGTTGCTCACTGGTGCAGACAGGCCAGCCTGGTGCTACTGTACATACCAAAGCCTTCTTTGCTATCAGGAGCAATTCAGCTGCTGTGTTCCCAACCCTACCTCTTCCTGGCAAGTCTCAGGAGATTGACTGGCATCATTTCTAGTGAAGCCCATGATTCATTCTTAAGTCCATTATTTCTCTGTGACACTGGAGCTTGTTCCCATGCCAGGATCTTGGCAAGAAAACAATATCCATGGATAAGAAACCCATCCACCTACAGAGACCGGCCCAGAGCCACCTGACCCATGCCCAGGGTAGGCTTCTGTGCTTCCCCAGCCCGGCTGCGTGTCCTGGGGAGGCATCACCTTCCATCCCCCACAAAGGAGCAGCCGCAGCCGATCCCCCCAGCCCATACACTCACCAGCAGCTTCTTCTTGGGGATGGGGACGGCCTTGTTGGGATCGCCGGCCAGGCCCATCTCGGCCAGGTTCTGCGCCACCGACTTGGTGGGGTCCCATGCTTGGCGGATGTGCGAGCTGCGCGGGGACAGGCACCGGCATCACGGCTGCGCTCCGCCCCACACACACAAGCGTCCCTCAGGCACCCACCGAGACCTGCAGCAGCCCCCCAGGGGCACCCGGCCGCCCTGCCCATAGCCCGCACCCGGGTCCGCGCTCCCCGTGCGCGCCCATGCCGCGGCCCTCACCATGCGATGCGCGGGGCGGCGCGGCGGCGGGCGCTGCGGTACAGCCGCTTGCGGTTGAGGTTGTAGGAGTACTTGTGCCGCCGGCTCTTCCCCTTCGCCTTCGGCATGGCCGCTCCACGCTGCTCGCAGCTATGGCGGCCGAGCCTCCTCCGCCGCCGCCGCTGGAGCCCATCGTGCTGCCGGTGTTCAGGGAGGAGGGCTTCGGCGACAAGTTCCTGCGCAAGACCCGAGAGAACCCCCTGGTGCCCCTCGGTGAGGGGAGGGAGGGGGGTGGCGGTGTGGGGCTGAGGGAAGGGGAAGGGTCGGCTGGCAGTGGGGCTGCTCTGGGGGTACTTCACAAGCCGGCAGCGCTCAGGTGCGGGGTGGGGGGGGTATGAACTGCTCCTCAGAGCCCCTGCCCGCCAAGCATCCCTCCATCCTTCCCCTCGGCAGGCTGCCTCTGCACCGTCGGCGTCCTGACCTACGGGCTGATCAACTTCAAGAGGGGCGACACCCGCAAGTCTCAGCTGATGATGCGGGCGCGTATCCTGGCCCAGGGCTTAACCTTCGCGGCCCTCCTCGGGGGCATGGCAGTCACAGCCATGAAGTCTAGAAAGTGAAGTCAGGCGAGAGGGGAGCTGCGGGTGTGCCCCCGCCAGCCTGTGTCCAGCTGGATTCGGGCTGCGGATGGAGTTTCTGAGAGACAGTTGTGATGTCCCGGTGGAGCTGGCACTGGAGAAGCTCTGGGTTCCAGAGCTCTGGGAACTGGCTAATACAACTCTGTGAATAACCTGATCTTTGGGCCGTGGCGGTTTTTTGATTCTTTGAGGGCTTGTCCTCCTGCTGCACTGAAGGCTGTGTCTCACTGAGCCTCTCCAGCCCTGTCAGAGCTCTCATCCCTGCTTGGTGCTGTCACCCTGTTGAAATTGTGTCCTGGGGTCAAGTTGTGTCTTTATTCAGGCGGTGCACCAGCATTTGAGAAATGAGCTGCCCAAGTAGAAGCTGTTTGTGGCCTCGTCCTGCAGGACAGAGTTCATAAGCAGCAGGTGAGTTGTCTGGGGAGAATATGTAATCTGTTGGGTTGCAGCCCGTGAGTAATAAAGTGAATTGCAGTGAGATTCTGACTGATACTGGGTGGCAGAGCATTGAGAGACCAGAGAGTAAACAGGAAGGGAGCAGGCAGCTGCCTCACAACTGCGGTGATGCAAACAGGACAAGAGATGCAACTCCTGATGAAAAAAAAGTTGGGAACTCACATTTCCAAAATGGGGACTTGCTGCATTCCCTGGGTCCTGCTGCTGCTTTTGCTAGGGAGTCAGTTCCTGCACGGCTCACTGTTTCACATGAGCTGAAAGCTGAGCTAGAGGGAACTGCACTCCCTGCATCGTGACAGACATCGTTTGGATCATACCAGGGGGGTTTGGTGAGCAACAAGACTTTGCTCTCCCATGTCAGAGCTGCAGGGCTGGGAGGACATGGAGCTGTTGGCTCTGTTTGCTCCATGGCTGCAGCAGCTCATATCTGCAGGGGAAAGGGGCACGAACACCACTAATGTGCTGTGGTGTCTCCCGCATTGAGCTGGCTGGGGTGTTTCCAGGCACTGAGTGTCTGCATGTTGGTGCCTGTGCCCTGGCCCTCCCTGTCCTGTGGTGCCTTTGCAGCTTGTGGAGCCCACTAGTGCCTTCATGAGCTTCTCTGGAAGAGAACCCCACCTCTGGGTGAGGGGGAACCCGCTTCTGCTTGCAAACAAGCAGGGATAGAGGGGAAGGCTCTTGCCCACCAGAGCCGACTTATGAGGTGTGAGGGTGGGCAAATGAGCTATTGCCAGCACTGAGCAGGGCGAGCCCCACCAGGGAGCCCTGCACGTTGCCTGCTTAGCATGTCTTCCCCAGAAGCTGTGTCTGGCTGGCTCACTTGCACTTCAGCCCAGCCAACTTGGGGCAGGGCTGTGGGAGGCAGTGGGTGGGCAAATCTGCGAGCACAATCCCTTGGCAACCTGGATAAGGTTGGCTGCCACTGCTTCTGCCCCAGCCCAGCACAAACCATCTGGTCCTTCCCCTTGCTCCTGTTTCTTCCTGTAGGATGTGGTTTTCCTCCCACCCTGTCCTTTCCACAGGAGGCTTCTGTGGGGCTGTGTGTTCTCCTAAGCACACGTTGCTGAAGCGGAAAGATGACAGTGCCCTGTAGGACTGGAGATGTGGGTTTATTGTAACAGGTAATTCGAACAGTCACAGATACCAAGCCAGGGGGATGTAGAAGAGCTGTGGGCATGGCTCCCCGGGAGCTGGCTGCCCTGCTTGACATGGGGGTACAGCTGTTGGGGGGGCTGGTGGGACAGAGCACAGCAGGGAGACTGCTTCATTTCCCTCTGCTCTGCAGTGAGAAGCAGACAGACAGCCCCCAAGATACCCTGTACCAGTGTCCATCCTGCACCACAGCAGAGCTGCCTATGCATGCTGGAGTACAGTGGGACAGAGTAGGAGCAACAGCCCTATACACAAGGGGCACAATCCCAGCACATAGTGACACCCAAGTGACTCCCCACACACCCATTCCCCTTCCCAGCTCACTGCTGAGCCTGTGCCCCTGAGCCAGGGGTGCCCTTCCTGACTCCATAGCTGCAGGGCAGGAGAGCTTTGTGTACTTGCTGTTTGGCTGACAGGGCTCTGCAGTGATGCTCAAGCAAATGTTTTGTGGGCTCTGCTCCATGTCACAGGTCTGTCCCTCTCCTGCTAGCCGGGAGTTGTGCAGGTTTCCAGAACTGGGCCTCCAAGCTGGAGGGGCTGGTGCTGGCCCTGCCAATCAGAGGAGAGAAACTGGGTGTTCGGGCTGGAAAGTGTCTTGTGGGGTGGGGAGTGGGACTGAGGCATCTCCCCACGCTGCCTTAGGTGTATAAATCCAGCAGGGGCCAAAGAGAAGCCACAGAGTAGCTGCAGGCAGATGTGCAGGTTGTTCTCCAGGGACAGTACAAGCAAAAGCACCAGAACTCTGCCCAGTCCTGCTCTGGGTCACTAGATTAGGGAAGTGGGGGTTCAACCTTCCTACCTCCTTCCCTGCAACCGCACAGCCTCCATCTCCCATCCCAGTACCAGGGGAAGGAGCAGAGCCAAGGGTCCCAAAGCCTGGCACCCATATTCCCAACTGCTGGTTGCTTTGCTGGAGAGACAGAAAACATCCCATACACTCACCCCATGGCCTCAGCCCAGTGCCCTGCACCACCTCAAACTGGCACCAGCAACCCCACAGGATGGATGGGACACGGACACTGCAACTGCTGCTTGGAGCCCCACCAGCTTTTTGTGACACAGAGCCAGGCTGGGGAGGGTTCTGCTGGGCTTGGGGCCTTCCCGGCCCAGCCTGGGTGTCTGCACTCAGATTCCTCAGCCCAGCAGCATCACGGTGCAGCCATGCTCCTGCAGGACTTAGCAGTGCAGAGCTGAGTAAGGGCTGTTCCTCCACCTTCCCACACCAGCTCTGCTCTAAACCCCTGGGAAAGGCAGGTGACAACCCCCGAGTCCCACTGGGATCACTGCCTGGGTCCCAGGGTCAGACACAGGGCTGCCATGCCGCGAGCTGCTCCAGGAGAGCCGCAGGTGGGTTTATTCCCAGTGCAGGGGTGAGGCGGGGAACACCAGGGGGATGTTCCCCCTCTCACTCAGCCAGGCCTCTGGGCACAACCTCAGCCCAGGCTGCGGGCTACCCCGCTGTAACTCAGCTCTGCCACCCAGTGTCGCTTCCCGGGGAAATGCCACAGTGTAATAAATAGGTGTAAAAAGAGACCGATGCACCTTTTAAGCAAAGGAAAACCATGGGGAGAGTTACAACCAGTGACTCGAGCACAGCAGAGGTGCACAGACGGGAGCAGGCAGGATGAGGCCCCTCTTTGGGCTCTGTGAGCCCAGCCCTGCCTGGCTGTGCTCCAGCTGTGCCAGGCAGCAGCTAACGGGACAGGGGTGTCTGTTTGAGGGAGATGAGCACCGAGCGCATCCGCGAGACATCCTTGCTCTGCTTGCTGCTCTTGGGATTGAAATCACAGAGCTGGGCCACCTTCTCCCATTCGGAGCCAGGGGTTTCCTCCTTAGACTCCTTCAGGAATGCTTCTTCTGAGGCCCTGCAGAGACATGGAGGGTTGTTACTGGCAGAACCCCTTCAAAGGAGACCCTCCCCTCTGTCTGGGAACCCCTCATGTCCCTGCTTCCTGTCCCTTTTCTCCAGCTGAGGAGCTCTGCATCCTTTGGGATCCAGAGACACATGATGCTCAAGGCTGCTGTTGGCTGCACTCACCCAAGATATCATTTATCCAGGGGCACTGGAGTGTCTGCCTGCTCCCAAGACTTCTCCACTCCCAGAGCCATCCCCCAAAAGGCACAAGACCCCAAGCTTTGCCTCTTCAACAGCCCCCACACAGGCATTTCCAAGAGCTCCACTTGTCTCCTAAGACTCCACCATCTGGAGACAAGGAGACACTCAGCTGCACTGTCCTCCCTCTGGGACCTCACCATGGCCCAATACCTCCCAGCATCCCCCCTTCCCTTGGCTGGGCAGCCCCAGGACCCCCAGACCCTGCGGGGCAGGATACGGTCCGTAAGAGGCACATACACATAACCGATCACATCGGCGTCCGGCTGCTGGTAAAAGGCTTTGTCAGCGATCCTATAGCCCCCGAGGCAGAGACAGAGAGAGAACGCAGAGCGGACAGGCAGGCAGAGGGTTAGAGAGAGAGAAACACACAGGGGGTTAATGTCCTCCCAGAGAGCATGACCCACTCACCATAGCTCATACAGCACCAGGACAACCTGCACACACAGTGCCCCAACCCTGCCCCAGGGTGAGGCCCATGCAGGGGGCAGGAGGCACCAAGATCCCAGTGTGGTCCCAGCCAGAGCAGCTCTGCACAGCCACCGGAGCCACTCACAGCCCCTTGCCTGGCAAAGCTCCATCCCTGCAAAGCTGGGCTCCACTGTGGGGAAGGAGGCCCCCAGACATCCCAGATCTGGCTGCACAGCCAGCTCCCACTGCAGCCCTCGTGGCCATGCTGACCCCAGCATACCTGTTGTTTGCTCGGTTCTTCTCCATCTGCTCATTCTGACGCAGGTTCCACTCCTCCAGGTCCTTCTTGGCCTTCTCACGCCATTCCTGCTCAGTTACCTTTGATGCTGCATCTAAGGCCAGAGCAAGACAGACCCCATTAACCAGACTATCATGCACTTATTCTGCTGGGCAGCTCCCCAGCAGGCAAGACAGCTGCAGCTCCCCAGCCTTATCCCCAGTCTCTAGTACTGTCTGAAAGGCATCACTGCCCCAAGGATAGCAGGGGCGCCCACACAGTGTGGGCCACAGGACACCTCTCTGGGATGCAGCTGAGTCGCCTCCAGGTGAGGGATACCATGGGACCCAACTGCCATGAGCATGGCCACATATGGCCTCAGGTCTCACCTAGCTCCTCCAGGCGCTTCTTCTGCTCCTCCCTCCACTTACGGATGCTCTCAGGTTCCTGGGTCAGCCGGTCAGCCTTGGCTATGGCTGCGTAGGCATCGGTGGGGCCATTGGACTCCTGGAGGACATGAGCACCTCAGCATCAGCACTAGCTCTTTCCACGGCCACCTCAAAGGGCCACTCAGACAAAACAAGATAGGAGGGAAGGAGGGTGAGAGCCTCAGACATGTGGGACAGAGTTCCCGAAGTGCTCAAGCTGCTGTCCCAGCTCCCAGGCCCTGTTACACAGAAACACTTCCCAGCCTTTACCTCCCTGACTTGCTCCTCTCACAACCCCTGGGCAGCCACCAGCTTTGTGACATGTTCCTATCAGCACCAGCCTCCCCTGACCCTGACTTGGGCTGAGGCAGCCCCAGAACTCAGCACTGTTACAGCTTGGCCCTATCAGACAGGGAGAGGCCGACGCCTGGACACTATCCCACAGGGAAGAGCTTCTCTAGCTCCTCTGAGCCCAGCTCCCACCTGGCTCAGCACCATGCTGGCTCAGGACCTCTCCTAACACCTTGTGCTGGCCAGGATTCCCAGCCTGACAGCGAGCTCAGCCATGGGATTACAGCTTTACTCCAAGATCCCAAATCTAATTAAGCCTGCCCAGTGTCTGATGTGATTATCACCCCTAATCTAGGCACGGGCAAGGCACATGCCACGCTGCTGGGCACTGAGTGGGGTGAAGGGCTTATCAAGTGCTGGCACAGCTCCTCCTGCAGCCACCAGAGCTGGGCCTGGGGCTCCCCAAGGGAGCTGAGACCTCGGTGGGTGGCCTCCACTAAAAATCCTTGGCCACAGGGCAAGTGGGTTTAACAGGAGATGCTGCTGAGTCAACAAAACAAGAGTCCCATGGCAGCCCTGCCCTGGCTCTGGCCTCGCTAAGAGAGGCTTCTGGCTGCCTCCAGGAGCTATCAAGGCTACAGAGATGGGGCACTCCTTAACAGCACAGGCCACCTGCAAACAGATTTGGGGCAGGTCATGGCAGATAGCACCAATCTTCTCTTCAAAGAGGGAAGAGAATGGAGCAGCCAGGACACCTGATGAGACACACACCTTTCCAGAGTGATTCTGCATCTGGATAGCAAACTGGGAGCAGAGCAGCAGAGCATGTGCCACATACCCACCCAATCCCCCTTAGCACCACTGGGCAAGAGCCTGAGCTCTCACCTGGAAGACATCTCCATTGACGGTGGTTCCTCCATTCTGGAAACCAGCTAGGAAAAACGGAAGAAAGAAAGGCAATTACAACTACGGCAGCTGTAGGTGATCCCAGGTGACCCCAGCTGAAGCAAATGTTTCTAGGAGTTTGTTTGTACCATTCCCAGCCCCACATACCCATCCACAACAGCCCCACGGTTTTCTGTCCTTGGAGGGATTCAGCCAACAAGCACCTCTCTATCTTCCAGACAAACCGTTCTGGGTATTTATGTCTTTACAGTGTTTTCACTAGTGTTTTATCTTATCTGAAGATTAGAGAAGCTGTTCCAGGCACAAGGCAGGACACAGGCAGGTGCTTTGACAGTAGAAAGACAAGCTCACCAACCCCCAGCAGCAAGCAGCTAGGCAGAGGCTGCCAATGGACTGCTCCAGAAGCTCTTAGCTGAGTGCCCAGCAGTGAAGGGCTGTGAAGGGATAGCAGCTCTGCCAGGGACAGAGCCCACAGGGACACTGCAGCATTGGCCCCCCAGCAGAGGAGGGCATGCATGCATGCATGCTGAGGCCCTTGAGAGCCCACTTCAGGTGATGCCCTTGGGATGAGCTGCAAGGTTAGAGCTGGGAATGAGGCACCTCCGACACTCACAGTTGGGGTACACACCCATGTGCCCCCCAGCCCCAGATAACACTGAGAGCTGCACATCAGGATCACAACACCAGCCCCATGCAGGGGTCTCACTGCTGGGAGAGAAGAGGCTTTAAGGAGGCTCCAGACCCTGAGCTTTCTCTAGTGACAACCACAGGCTTCAACCAGCAGGCACAGGCAGCCACATGCAGCTCAGACAAGCACCATCCCGACAGTCTTCGACCCATCGTGCAGCTCTGGCTACACCCAGCTCCAGCCTGTCTGACTGCATTTATCACTGCAGCTGTCAACAGCTCTGGAGGCCGGGATCTGCCCCCACAGCCCTGTCTGCAGGGAGGTGAAACAGCACAAGGAGGCCCTGTGGGCCTTGTTAAGGGGAAGAAGCCAGAGTACTGTGGCAGCAGTGTCCATGCAGACAGCAGACAGCCAAGCCCCTGTGGACTAGAGGTAAGAGATCAGGATTAGCACCTTCTACCTGCAGGGCCTAGGACCACAATGTTGCCAGTGAAAATGCCTTCCATTCTGCACCCCAAAGGGCTCTCCTCTCTGTGAGGACAGTGACAGGGCTGTCATTGCTCCTCAGCTTCACCTAAATGCCTCTCACATTGCCCTAGCTGGGGCCACCGAGACAAGGAGACAGGTCCAGTCAAGGATAGTCCATTAAATGCAAGCAACCCAGCCTGAGCATATGGGGGAGAAATCACCCCATAGCCTTCAAGTCCCAGCTCAGAACTCACCCCTCATCCTCAATTTTGAGAAGGAACCACAACATCAAGAACAGGCCCCAGACAGCCCTTGCTGGGATGCAGGCCTGGCCACTGGGGAGCCCATTCACCTGCCGGGGACGCTGTGCATCCTGCGGGGAACACAGTCCCAAGGGGGGAGGTGCAGAAAGAGGGATCCCCCCCTGCCCTACACAGTCCTCCTTTACCCCCTCCGTGCCCACACCCAGGCGGCCCCTGGTCCGCGGCGCTCACCCGGTTCCGGCTGGGCCGCCTGCCCGGTCGGGGCGGTGGCCGACTCGCCGTCGGTCGGCCCGAAGCCCTCGTCGTTCTCGATGCCCGCGATCTCGCTCTCCTGTTGGGCCAGGAAAGCGGCGGCCGGGTCCTCCTCGGCGCCGGCCGCCTCAGAAGAGGAAAAGAAGCCGAAGTCGTCGGCCATGGCCGGTCCGCCCCGCTCCCGCTGCGCGGCTCGGCTGGGCAGGGCCTGACGGGCACCGGGCGGAGCTGTCACTGCGGCGGCGGGCGGGCCGGCCCTCCAACCACCATCTTGACTGGCGGCCGCCATCTTGGGTGGAGCCGCCGCCGTTAGAACCGGCGGCGGGGCGGGAGGTGCCCGGGTAGGACCCACAGGATGGCTGGCAAGCTGCCGCGGTGACAGTCAGCCCAGGCAGCGTTCGGGGGGCTCCAGTCCGCATCCCCCCCCCCAACACCCTCGGGCTCCAGGCTCTAGCGGGACTCGCCCCCAAGGCTAAAGGCAGCCATCCCCATCCCAGCCGGCTCCGGAAACGCCTGAGCGGCTTTCGGCACGTTTGGGAACTCTTCGTGCGGCCTTCGGGAACACCCGAGCGCGGCCGAGCCCCGTTGATGAGATTCGGGCATTTCCGGATAGGTCTGCGAGCACTTCGGCTTTCTCCGGAACGCGCGCGAGCATTTCCGGTTACGGCAGATAAAAGGCCATTGGCTTCGTAACGGCGCTGGGTGCTCGCGCGCTCCCGAGAGCCGGGGCGGAAGTGCGGGTGGCGGAGACGTCAGTTCCGGAGAGTGACGGAGCGGCGGGTCAGAGGCAGCAGCAAAATGGCGGCGCCTGAGGAGCGGGAGCTGACGGCGGAGCAGACTGAGAAGCTGTTGCAGTTCCAGGTGCCGCGGCGCTTGGGGGGCTCGTGCCGGCTGGTGGGAGCGGAGGAGGCGGTGCCGGACCCGTCTCACCGGCGCTGGGGGCCTGCCGGCCTCCGCCGGGCTGGGGGAACGGCGTTCACCGAGAGCTGGGGCAGGCCCAGCATGGAGCTGAGCGCGGGGCTGTCGGGCCGGGACTGGGTGAGGGGCGAGAGGAGAGCGTCCGGCGGTCCCTGTCCTGGCGGAAACTACCCGTGAGGGCGAGCGGAGCTCTTGTGTCGGGCCCGGGCTCTGCCGGCTTGGGGCTTCGCTGAGGGGCGGCTGGTGCTATGCATGCTCTGGGTGCTTCGTTTGGAATGGTTCTGTCATCGCTAATTGGGGAGGCAGGAAATGACTACTGAATAATAAACTTCATTAACTCTATACAGGAAAAACTCCTTGGTAAATCCCGGCCATTTTATTTAGGTAGTCTGAAAAATTCCTTTCCTCAGTGCTGAATGGAGGAGTTTTTCCTGGAGCCTTGAGAGGGTCAGCCAGAGGGTTTCTGTGCACTATGGTTTCTCAGAAAGTTGTTTCTAACCCTCACGGTTTGGTAATGTCCCTGCTGGGGGGAGGCCAGTGAGGATTGTAATGATCTAATCTTGCTGTCTGCTACATTAACATGGGCTGGGTTGCTTAACCTTTGGCTTGCCAAGGATTCAGGGCTGCTCAGCAGCTGAATAACTAGATCAATCTGTAGATGTGGTTTATTGTGGAGAAAACAGTGCTGTGGAGTTGGAAAACTTCAGGCTGCTCAGTGAGAAGTGATTGAACATGTGAGTAATGAGAATGGTCTTCAGGTGTCTGGGGTTGGTCCTGAATTGTAGGGCATCATGTGGTGTTCCTTGGGTTGCAAAGTTCTTTTACAAACACCGTGCTGACTTTCAGGAGTGTTTTGTCTCATTTTGTAGCTTCATCTTAATTTTTTTTAAGACTCTAGTTTGCAATATTTTGGTGGGATGTGACTGTAGAACTACAGGGTTTAAAGGGATTTGAGAGGCATCCAGCCCTGCTGCCCTCAGCTGAGGTAGGTGCAGGCTTCTCATTATTCCAGACAGATCTTGCCAAGCCTTTACCTCCAAGCCAGGGGAATTCAGCAACCTCCGGAAGCAGTCAGTGTGCTGCAGTGTTCTTTTGTGACTGTAGCTATGAGGAAAATTTTCTTATGGATACCCTCTCTGAATCTGTACTGCAAATTAAGCTGTTTGGGCAATCTTAACTTGCAGACTAAGGAAGCAGAGCAATGTTAACATTGCTTTCAGAGTGCTACCTTTTCTGTGGTAGGTACAGGAGGTTTGAGCCGCTGCCTTATGCTGCATATCTCTGGGCAAAAGCTGTCCTCCAGCTCCCATTCTCTTGCTGTAAGGTATCAGTGCTCATTAATCTCCTGAATGTGGACAGATGGGACCAGCTGCACTCATCAAGGTCCCTGTTGCTATTTTCAAAACCCTGTGGGCAGCTGTGAAACTGAAGAATCCTGTTTCCGGGTGTTACCTGGTGTTGCCATGGGCAGCAGGCTGGAGGAGAAGCAGGACTCAGGAGGAGAGATTCATGTTTTAGTCTAGCTCCTGTTGAACCCTGGTTTGAAGTGGAGGGAAATGCTCCTTAGACCACAAAGGGAAGAAAATCTTCACTTAAAAGACAGGTGTTGTCCACAGCCTGATCTGAAAGATCAGGTCCAGAAGGCTTTTGATCCTTGGATCCTCATTCCTCTGTCTTGTGGCATATATGGGATTAGCTTTTCACCAGGTCTGTGCTAATGATAGGCTGCACTGGTGATTCCTTCTTCTTTGGTACTTCCTTTCAGTCAGGTGTGGGCTCAGCCCTGCTTGTTTCTTTGAGATGAGATAGAATAAATCAGCCCACCTGCAAAAGATTTATTTCCTTTAGGTGGACTCTGCTAAATAATATTTGCTGTTTGGAGGGGCTGGCTAACTCACTAAAATCCTTTATATGTTGCCATTGCTGTAAAACACTGCTTCAGGTGGCTTGTAAACCTTTTGGGGTTCTTGTTGCCTTTATAGTGAGCACTTAAAGTATTTTCAAAGACAACTCTACTCATGTTGTGCTGCACCATCATAAGTGATTTGTACAATACCCTGTGGTGGCAGAGCCTGATATTTCCACAGGAGGTGGCATGTCACTGCTATTTGAATAAAGCAGGAGAGGACTAAGAAAGAAGGGAGTGGGGATAACAAAGATGAGGCGAGACATAGCAGAGGGCCCTCAGCAGTGCTACACTTAAATGGGAAGCCTTGAGCAAGAGCTGTAGACTGCCATCCACCCAGCAAACAGCTGTTCTGGGTGAAAATCCTGTTGCCTTATGCTGTTTATCCTAGTTCTGCTGGAATTACTCCTCCCAAGGCAGAGAGGTGGATGCCTGCTGGCTTGTCTGTTGCCTGAGGAGCTGTTGGGGTTACAGTTTGAATACCTGCTTTTCATGAATCCCACTGATGTTTGCTCAATATGTTTTGGTAGTGCTCATATAAGCAGCTTTGCTGGCAGAAGGTTGAAAACAGCAGTTCTCTTCCTATGCATGGGGCTGGATTAGGGCAATTGTCTGCCACCCTGAGATGGCAGGTTAATGGAGGGGGGGAAAAAGTACCACTATGGAGAGATAATTGGACTAAACGTGAAATAAAAGCCGCAGAGCACTCACTCTTGCCCGCTTTCAACCTCCCATTTGCTGCCAAAGCTTTGACTAATGTAAAGGAATAAAAGCATCTAAACTTTTCATCTGCCAAGATTTGGCTGTGTTGACATCTGTAGAGAGAAATTTGATGTGAACAGCTCAAGAAAGCTGTGGAGAATCTGGCTCCATTTGGGAGATGGAGGAAAGGGCAGAGCAGCTTTTGTAGGATCTCGTTATTGATCTGTGCCCATTACGCTTGGGCTGATGTCTGATGTTCTAATATGCTAATGTAAAGTAATGGAGTGTTATTCACAAAGGCAAGGTTAGCACTCGTGATACCATCTCTGACTTCAGCTGGGGAAAGCAAAAAGCTCAGGGCTGAAAACATCTCTAAACTGAAGAGGAAGGAGGGAACAAACTGCATCTTTCCTATTCAGTGTATTGTGTATCGATCAAAACCCTCACAAAGGCATTGGCGGTAATACACAAGGAGAAGCTCCCTCAGTAAAGGCTTGCTCCTGCTTGAAGTCAGATGTTCTTTATCCCTGGAAACACAATTCTCTGGAATTTGGCAGTGAGTTGGGAATTAAGAGTGGTGCCAGTTACTGTCCTGTGGATTCGCATCTCAGCGTTTCAACATAGGAGTGTATCTGGAGAGGGAAGTTTCCCAAGTCCAGTTTACAACCTTTGTCCACTTTGTGTGCTTTTGAAGCACATGGAGCTTCATTTTCCACTACATTGAGAAGATTGCAGCATTCTCAGCAGTCTCAAAGGTGAGAGATGCATTTATTATATTCAGCAGCAACTTCAGTATGTTTTAAGGTAGCACTCTGCTTTCAGAGGTGTTTGAGATGGCAGTGTTGAACTTTCCTGGCATTTGTGGTGCTTAATATCTTGTTTTCAGAATATTATCCACTTTCTTGAGCTTGCATCTTCATTTATTTGAAGGCATGAGGCTGCTAGCTTAATGGGGTTAAATTGACCCAAGGGGGGCTTATCTTTCTCTTGCTTACTATGACTAAGAGATACAGTCTTTAAGATACAGCCTTTAATGAGACATTACAATCAGTAGGAAACTAGTATCTACTGATTTGAAGATACTGTTTATTCTCCTAGCCTTAGTGACACTAAGGAGATGCTCCTTTGTCTAATGTGAATAATGCAGTTTGCAGCTACTACCAGAAATGCTGTAACTGGTGCAGTGGAAGTGATGTGGTGTTTCAAGTCTCTGATCCCTGTCTGTGGCTAAGGTGAAGCAGTGGCTGTAGAAGGTGCTGAGATAACAGTATAAAAGGTCGTTAGGGATGATAAGGAGCAGTATCAGTGCTTCCCAGCAAGTGTTGTTCAACTGACAGTTGAACTGTCTTCCTGCAGCTCCTTACGTTGAGTGCAAGTCATTCTGAACCCATGTGTCTTCCAGAGCAGGCTGGAACTGTAGTGTGTCTTATGATGCATGTCAAAGTACCATTCAAAACGGTGTTCAGTTTAAGGTGCCTTTACACAGGCAAGTTTTTCCCGGTAATGTTTGATTGTGCAGCTTCATTGATCAGGAGAGGCAGGAGCATGCGGCATGATGCTGCTGGGCTGGTTCCGTCTCTTCTGTTCCTTGTTGAGAGCAACTGTACTGAGATGCTAAGGGGAAAAAGGAGTAGATTCCCCTCCATAGAGAACTGCCATTGTCAGACTCACCAACAGTGTTCCTGTTGCTGTAATGATGGTGGGGAAGGGGTGAAGTTTGCTGCCTTGTGCTCTGTTTTAGACCTACTGAGCAAATGCTGCAGTGCTTCAGTCCTCAATAGGTGCATGTTGATAGTTCTGCCTGGCTGTTGCTTTGGTGCTGCTTTCTGACCTAAAAGTGCTAAAACATTTGCATAATCTGAAAAGGAGAATGTTCAGCCCTGAAGCTCTGTTGTTAGTTTAGAAACAAAGGTGTGAATGAGTTTCTGGAGCTTGTTGTGTTTTAGACCCAGCTGGCAACTACACACCACCAGCTGCTCACTCCTTCATTCCTCCCCTGGTGGGATGGGGAGGAGAGTCGGAGAAAGGTAAAACCTAGGGTTTGAGGTAAGAGTAGTTTAATAATTGGAATAAACTAAAAATGTAATAATAATTGTAATGAAAAGGGAGACAACAGAAAGTGAGGAATAAAACCTAAGAAAGATGAGTGATGCACAACACAGTTGCCCACCCCCTGCTGACTGATGCCCAGCATGTCCCCAGGCAGCAACTGGTGGCTCCCAGGCAACTCCCCCCAAGTTTCTGTACTGGGCATGGTGGTCTATGGTATGGAATATCCCTTGTGATAGCTCGGGTCAGCTGTCCTGGCTGTGCCTCCTGCTTCTTGTGCCTCTGCTCACTGGCAGAGCATGGGAACCTGAAAAGTCCTTGATCAGGGTAAGCACTGCATAACAACATCTAAAACATCCGTGTGTTACCAGTGTTATTCTCACACTAAAGCCACAGCACTGCACCAGCTACTAAGAGGAAAATTAACTACTCCAGCTGAAACCAGGACACTTGGAAATCCTGCAAACACCTGCAGAATTTCCAGGCTGTTCAGGAATGTTGATCAGAAACTTTCAAGGCTTTGAAAAACATAAGATTGTGACTGTTGTAAAATCAAATGATTGAGTAAATTGCAGGTGCCTTTTAAGATGTCCTTCTACCAGAACAATGAAGTGCTTCTGTAAGAGTTTGGGATAAAAAAGGAAGTCAGAATGCAAAGTCTAGGTTTTACTCAGTGAAGCACATCTTTAAAGAAAGGCAGTCAAACTAAAGCGCTAAATCGTGAAGCTGAGCAATAAGTGAAGGTGTTCTGGCAGCAGCAGCTGAGTTCCTGAGCTTTACTACTTCTGTGGAATTTACTTGCAAGGTGCTCCGTTGCAAGTACTTATGTTTTAATACATTTTTATACACCACCGGGCAATGACTTGAAGTGCCTTTTTCTGCGCAGCTCCAATAGCATAGTGAATGTCAGCAATGCTTTGAACAGTCCAGTTCTGTACAGCAGAATGAAACAATGGTGTTTGCCCAGTAGGTTGGGCGGAAGGTAGAAATCTGTGGAGACTTCATGAAAAAGAAGCCAAGAAATGCTCAAAAGTTTGAGCTGAGCCCAGAGATTGAATAGGCCATTTGTCCACTGCATTACTTGGGTGGAAATAGCATGTGGAATGTATGAATGGGGGCAGGGAAAGGAATAGATGCACCATCCTTCTCCAGTAGAAAAAAACAATTCAGTGCATTCTGAAATGGTCAGTTTGTCCAGACTGCCCCAGGGGCTTTTGAATGGAGCAAGGAATGAGGCAGATAAAGAGCAGAATTTAATAGGCTTGCTATTGCTATCTCTTCTTGAGCCATCCAGGTTGCTGCAGCCTCTGTAGGGTTACACCAGCTGCCTGGGATGGTGTCTGGAGAGAAATCTGCCAGGTGAGAACATGGAGCATTGAGAATCTGTGGAGTTCTCCTGTCAAAAATGACCTTGCTGGAGAAATTGTCACATTTCAACACTCTTCTTCCATCACCAGCACGTTTTTGTGTTGAATGTTATGTTGCTTGTGACAATTATTGTCATTGGTTGTGTCATTTGAATAGCTGTTTCTAAAGGGAGTGCTGTTTCCTTGGCTTTCTGTAGTCCAGTTTAAAAAAGAAACCCAAGCTTGGTTTAATTTAAAATAAAAGCAGTTTTCTTCAGAATTGCAGCACTCTTAATGGTGTCATCTGTAATGAGCTTTCACTGATGGGTTCAGAGGATTATTAAAAGGGTGGCATCGCATTTGTGGCTTTCCTATGGAAGTGCTTTGGCTCTGTGGCAAGAGGTGAGGTTTACAGATCTGAAATGTCTGTTCAAACACCTCACAGCGAGTGGTGTGGGGAGAGATGTGTTGCTGTGGCACAGTGACAGAGATGTTCACTGCAGCAGAGATTTGTCTCCATTCAGGGGGTGCTGACATGGCTTCCTGTAATAACAAACAGTCATTTGATCTTTTGCACAGAAGTTCTGATTGGCATGGGGTTAAAATGCACCTTCCCAAACACTGGTGTGAGAGCCCAGTGCCTCTGAGGTCTGTCAGTGATTTGGACTGTGTATTCTGCTTTGGGTCCTGTCTGTGCTGGCCTGGATTTAAATGTTTTTACTACAGCAAGCCCTGGGATGTGGGAAAACTCCTTCATTGGTGCCTCATTTTGGGTTTAGTCTCTGTGCTTGTAGTGAGTGAAGTAATGGTCATCTTGGGTTTTCAGAAATGCTCTGCCTGTCTTTTATGTTGATGCTTTGTGGTGGTGGTTGAGGGCATATCCTTCCAGAATGAAACTTGTGGGCAGTGTTATGTTAGACTGGGCTGAGTGCATTTGTAGTAACAGACCTTGGGCATTGCTAACAATTGACTAATGCTGGAAGAGTGCAAAGGCCTGTTTGAGGTCTCTTGTGTGCTTATGGATTTAGGTTGGCTCAGGTTGCTCTGCTCATAAACTGAGATCAGAGCACTTTTGAGTATTGTGGCAATGTGTTGCAGTAACTCCTGTCTGTGCTCATGTGTTGGAAAGAACAGTAAAAATACAGCACTTCCCTGGCACTCACCTTAGAAACAGGGAATTGTTTAGGTTGGAAAAGACCTTTAAGATCATTGAGTCCAGCTGTAAACACTACCATGGCCTCCACTAAACCTGCTTTTGTTTTCCTCCTTTAGGACCTAACTGGCATAGAGTCCATGGACCAGTGTCGTCACACATTGGAGCAGCATAACTGGAACATAGAGGTACCTCCACAGAGAGGATTTGTAGCAGTTTCCAAGTCCTTGGGATAAGTAGAGAATTCTGTGGGGAGGGGGAGCCCTACTGGTGAGCTTTAATCTGTCAGCCCCTGAATTTACACTAGTAGCTCTTTATAACAGTATCTTGATGCTGGTTTCAGGAACACACACCACAGAGTTATGGCTGTGAACAGTCACTTGACTGGCATATGTCCTGTAGCACTGTACAGGCTGCCATGGAGAGGGCTTTCCATCCAGGGGAGAGTATTGGGGGTTATAGTTTGTAATGAGTTGTGCTTATCCAGTATTTTGGGGCTATGGACAAATCATACTTGCTGGTGGTGTCCAAAGTGTAAAAAACCATATTTTCTGCCATCCTTAAATGTCTAAAACCTCCCTTTGCTCTTTCTTGTGTCACAGGCAGCTGTACAGGACCGACTAAATGAACAAGAGGGTGTCCCAAGTGTCTTTAATCCTCCTCCATCCCGGCCATTGCAGGTCAATACAGCTGACCACAGGATCTACAGCTACGTTGTCTCAAGGCCACAACCAAGGGCAAGTTATCTTATAGTGGATTTTGTCCAGATTCTTGGGTGACTCTCTGAACAACAGAACTTGCAAGCAGGGAAAGGAGTTGTTTTCGTTCTATGCTGTTATCTCCTTTCTAAATATGTTACCTTCTGAAAACAAAATGTAGAGCTTCAGCCTCTATTACTGCTGCGGGCACTTTCTCTGTGGTGTGATTCACACTATGAAACAACATTCTTTGTGTCATAGAATGACTTACTGTGCTGTAGTCAAGCTTTTTGATCAGTTCAGTTGGAACAAAGGACTGTCTGCTTTATATGGTAGAGTGATAATGAGGTTTTTATCTTTTAGAGCCCCCTAGAAAGTATATTAACTTCAATACAGTATCAGTGACTTGTATTAGTGTTTCTCAAACAGATTTGCATGAGCGCCTCTTAGACTCAGTGCTGTTAATCCCTTTGTACAGTTAAGAAAATTAGCACAGAGCAAAAGCATTGCTGCTTGAATAGTGCTGCTGGTTTTTAGACATGTCACGTTAAATTCTGTATGAACCATATCTGTCACTTACATGTGATTTAGTGTGTCTGAAGCCATAAATATTGCTGAGCTTCTTTGCAGTGGTTGGAGCACTGGTGTTCCTATGTGTGCTTTATGCTGGGGGACAGCTTTAACAGGTCTCTTCCTGGGGTGGAGACTGTTCTGATCCTTTGTTTGTAATTGCAGGGCCTGTTAGGATGGGGTTACTACTTCATAATGCTTCCATTCCGATTCACCTATTACACATTACTTGATATATTTAGGTAAGTAATTTTTGTGCTGACTCATGTACTGACTGCATCAAGACACAAGCTTGGATCTGACTGTACCTCTGTGACTTGGATGTTTAATGGCAGATTTTTCCATTGATTTGCTCAGCTGGCTTTCTCTGTAGCCTTGTAAGGTTCCTGCACTGTTTTGTGAGAACTAATCTTTATTGTAGAGAAAAAGAGCATCTTGCAGCTCTGTAAATTAAATATTGAATTGGAGTGGTAACTCCATATGGCTTTACAGTTGGAGTGCCATGCAAAGGAAATGCAAAACAGGATCAAACTGTCCAGTGTTCTTGGACAAACAGCTTCATCAGAATCAAGTCTCATTGGGCTGATCTGCAGGTTAGCCTGCCCTAATCCCTGTATTTGGTAAAACCCAGACTGTAAACACCTCTGGGCTCCCCTTCAGTGTCTGTTGCCTTCCCTGTTTACTGCCCTGAAGGGCAAGTTCATCCTCACAGTGCTGATGGAGAGAAAAGGGAATGCTGACATGCAGTAAATCTCCAGCGGTCCCAGTCCTGCCATCTGCATTAGTTTGGCAGTTTCCTCTGGTGTATTACTTTTTTTCACCTTAAAGACTTTTCCAAAGTTCAGTGTAATTTCTGCACATCAGTAGAACCAGGTAACATTGATACTTACCTTGTAATGAAGCTTTTTCCAGCCTTGGAGGAATGGCTGTTGCTTCTGTGTGCATTGGACTCCTGGTGTAATGTTCTCTGTCTACAGCTCTTTGTATTCTGGAACTGTTAGTCTTGGAATAGAAGAAATGTAGTTTTCAAAGTTACCTGGATAAAACTGTGTGGCTTTTAGCAGCCCAGCTTTGGCTAAATTCTTCAAACCTCATAGTGTCGGTGTGGCTTATGCCTGATGCTTCAGAGGAAGTCAGAATTGTCAATCACACAGAATTCACACACATGCTGATGGCATGAGATATTTGCCTGTGGGATGGTTTTTGTAGCAGTGGTATCAGTTTGCAGCAGGTGGCAGTTTAAGTTGTGATTATAAATGTTCAAGGGTCTCAGCTGTGACTTTTTTCCTCCATTATGAATACCAGTGGCTCTGTGGAAAAGAAAACCTGTTCTTCAGAAAGTCAGTAAGCTGAATTCAGTGTCCTTTGCTTCCTTCCTAGGTTTGCTCTGCGTTTTATACGCCCTGATCCTCGTAGTCGGGTCACTGACCCAGTGGGGGACATTATTTCGTTTATTCATATGTTTGAGGAAAAATATGGGAGGATACACCCTGTCTTCTACCAGGGAACTTACAGCCAGGTCAGTGTCACACGTTGGTGCATAGATCCTGGGGAGATGGAGAGGGGGGATTTTGCCAGACAGTATCAGGGCCTACCTGGCAAAATCACTTTTTATCTAAAAGCTTAGTGTTTGTCCCCAGACTCTAACAGGGTAATGGAGAGCTAGGGAACAAGTGTATTGGAAAACCACTGTCTGCCAGGCTTGATGGTATGCCGAGTCTGCAAAGTTGGAAAGCAAAGCTGCTCTGAGTGTTCCTCAACCGTCTGTACAGCCCTGTAGCTGACAGCTATTCTTTGTAATGCTGCCTTTGTTTTTATAAACTGATGTGGTATGCCAGAGCCTGTCCTTCTGTTCACCAAATTGGAATTGACTGCCTGGGCTTGTATTACAAAGCAACTCCAGAATCTGGGGTGGAACCTCAAAACTGTGAGAGGAAGCCCTGGAAGAAATTACAGGCAGTGAGAGTTCTGCATGTTAGACCTGGACTCATGGTGCCCTCTGTAAAAGAGGGATGCTCAGTGGATGCTGCCTCTTCTGCAGCTTCTCTCAGCCTGGCTGAGGGGCCTCCTGCAGCAGTGCATCCCAGCAGGCAGTTGGATCAGAACTACTTTCTGCATGTTAGGGAGGAATGTGGAGTCTGTATCTGCTCCACACTGCACAGTGATGGAGCACGATCCCTCTGCAGCTCTTCTGGCTCCGTCTTGCCTGGAATCCAAACTTCAATAGCCATGGAATGGTTAGGCTACCAAAACTCAGTGCCAGTAAAACAGGGAGCTTATTATGCACTTACCCTGTGGTCTCATTAAGAAACAGTCTAGTTAAGAAGTGGGTTTGTGGAATCCAGAGACTGGAGATGCAAAAAGGGGTTTTCTTTTGTTTGCCTTTGCTCTGTTGGGGACTGCAGCATTATTAGATTATCTTTTTTTAGTAGCATATTCATTTGATGTTGCCTGAAGATTGTGTTCTGTATTGGCTCAAGTGGAAAGCTCATCCTTGGCTGCTGGGAGACTGAGAGATGGAGGGTTCCTTCTCTGCAGCTGGTCTGGCACGGCAGTGGGGGGTGGTTTTGCTCTGAGTTCAGTGTTCTCCAAATGCACCTCCTGAAAGGGGTGTGAGGGAACACTACTGTAGCCCTCCTAAATGAGGGTTTAGTCAGAAGGGCTGACAGGTTCATCCTCCACTGTTGCTTCACTAAAACTGTGCTAATTGCCCAGGTAAATGTGGAGCTGTGTCCCACATTGTGGGTGCAGCTTTCCCCTTGTCTAGAGCCCCTGTAATGTTACTGTCTCTGCTCTTCTGCCAAGGCACTGAATGATGCCAAGCGGGAGCTGCGTTTCCTGTTGGTTTATCTTCATGGAGATGACCACCAAGACACGGATGAATTCTGCCGGTAGGTAGGAGAATGTTAGAACCAAAAGGTTATCTTGGCACTTTAAATGCAGCTTCACTCACACAGTCTCTTCTCATCCCTTAGCAATACACTGTGCGTACCTGAGGTGATCACCCTCATAAACACCAGAATGCTCTTCTGGGCTTGTTCAACCAACAAACCAGAGGGATACAGGGGTGAGTGTGTCTCTCTTGGGCTTTACCTGTCCCCTCCTGACAAGTCAAATGCTCTTTTACCACAAAATGTGTGTGAAATGCACGATTGGTTTTTGTGCAAGCAGACAGATTTCAGGGTTGCATGGGGAAATACATGCTTGGATGCCAGGGAAATACCTTCTGCTCTTTGCCTCCGCTGCCTGTATGTTTCTGGGCAGTCCTGGTGCTGTGCTCTCTGTTGTGGGCCTGCAGGCTGCTTTCAGTGCCTTGTTAATGGGAGTTAGTGGGTGTGTGCTGAGGATTAAACTGATGCAGAAACAAGTATCTGACTAGCTGTGCCCTTAACACTGGCTGCTGTTATGCCTGAAGCCAGGAGTGACTTGTTAGGTGCATTCTTCCCTTTCTGAGACAGACATGTTTACTCCACACCCAGTCTCTCTGTCTCCTTGAAAGTCCTCAGTGAGGTCCTTTTAAGTACTGTCTTTCAGAGCTGTTGATGCCTGGCCTGCCAGTGTTCTGGTAGGGTTTTGCTGCAAATGGAGCCTTTCCCAAGCTCTGTTCATGTCTCCTGTGTTGCTTCTCTCCTGCTGTGAAACAGGAAGGGTTAGGCCAGGAGTTCTGGAGTACTGAATCTGGGTCATTCTCGGCTTCGTAATTCAGCTACCAGCTAAGGACTCCTTGAAAGAGTGGCTTTCTAAGGAGACATTCTTTTACTTACTGCTGTTTCATTGCTGCAATGCTTTGGAGTCATAGCCTAGAAAGCAGAGCTGGAAGGGATTGTGGCCTTTCATTTAATCCATGGGGTGCTCTGGTTTCATTTGAAGGACTCCACTGGTAATCACTGCTCCAAGCTGCATGTTGTGCCATGTGTGTTTTGAGGAGGAGGTGATCAGCAGCCATAGGTGAACAGTACCTTAAAAGCCCCTGAACTGCTTCATTCCCTGCCCCAAAAGAGAGCCCACTTCTGGCAAGACCAACTTGGATTTGTTCAGAAATGTCCAGGATGGCACTGTCATCTGCCCATGATGGTGTTTTCCAGAGTCTGGCTACCCTTAATCACCTCAGCAAGTGTTTCCCTGTGCTTGACCAGTGTTTCTTTTCCTGCAGTTTAAGCCCAGGGCTTTTTGTTCTGTTCTGAATGGACATTCAGAGCAGTTTACTTCCTTCCTGCTTGAATTCAAGAACCTTTTTGGTCACTTGAAAGCTTATTTTTTTTCCCTTCAGTCTCTATGCTCCAAGCCACTTCCTCCCTTTGCTGGTTTATAGGGTTCAGTCTGACAAAATGGAGGTTAAGGCCTCCTGGGCCTTAATAGAGATAGTGGCTGTAGGAGCTGCTTTGGTGATGGGCAGGCCCTTGGTGATGGGAAGTGTTTGTGCTGTACCCCTCGCTGGCCCTTCTGGATGGGGCAGTGATGGTCGTGCCTCTTTCCCAGTCTCCCAGGCTCTGCGAGAGAACACGTACCCATTCCTGGCTGTGATCATGCTGAAGGATCGCAGGATGACAGTAGTTGGGCGGCTGGAAGGCCTTATCCAGGCTGATGACCTCATTAATCAATTGATGTTCATCATGGATGCCAACCAGACATACCTGGTGTCCGAACGCCTGGAAAGGTATGATGGGACCTGAGCTCCAGTTACGCATGCCTTGAGGAGGCAGGATCTGCTCTGCTCTGTTCTGCTTTCCCTCCAGACACCATTTGTAGGCAAACAGCTTGTTATCTCCTGTCCTGTAACATATCCCATGGGCTCCCCTCGTCCCAGTGAGATCACTGGTCCGTAAATTTAGATTGCCCTATAACCAGGGAGCTGGATGTGTTGCCCACAGCTGAAAGGTGGGTGTGAGTGCTCTGCTGTTCTCTGCAGCTGAAGCAGACCCTTAGCATGCTGGAGCTTTGCAGGTAAAGCTCGGATGATGGTAGAAGCCAAGCGGGAGCAAAGGCACTGCAGCCAGTTGGTGAGCAAGAGCTGCTGCCTGGAATGGCTTTCCTGGATTTTCACTGTGTTTCTGGTAGTGTCTCGCGAGCAGGAGCTCCAGCCCCTGATAATTCTGTAGGGATCTGCAGACTGTGTCCAAAGTAGGGTGCTGCTCTATTGTCTTCTGTCTGCCCCTCCTCTGCCCCATGCTTTCTGTGGGGACCCAGTAGCGTTTTGATGCCTGTGGTTTCTGATTTGTGCAAAGAATTAGCTTGAGGAGGTAAAACCGTGAAGAGCCTCAAGTATGAGGCAGAAATCCTGGGCACTGTTCTGTGCTGTCCACTCTGCCATGCTGCAGTGGGTGAGGAACTGTCTGTGTTCAGTTCACGTCCACTCAACTGAGGGGACACAGTTTGTGTGCTGGGGATGTGGAAACCCTGCTTCCCTTTCCAGAGCTTGTGGAGCTCCTGAGGCATTACCTGATGTGTGTGCTTCTATGAGCTTGAGGCTGTACTTGCACCCTCAGGTCTGCCCTGAGCCTGCTAGCCCTGACTGCTTCCTGCTCATGCTTGTAGGGAAGAGAGGAACCAAACCCAAGTCCTGAGGCAGCAGCAGGATGAGGCATATCTTGCATCCTTACGTGCGGACCAGGAAAAGGAGCGCAAGAAGAAGGAGGAAAGGGAGATGAAGAAGAGGAAGGAGGAGGAAGTGCAGCAGCAAAAACTAGCAGAGGAGAGGCGGCGGCAGGTGAGAGCAGAAGGAGTGCTGGAGAGGCTGCTGTGCCCTGTGGGATGCTCACGCTCTGTAGGAGCAGTGCCTGCAGTAGGGCTTGTCTTGGAGTTGCTTGTCTTGCTCAGGGCTTGCGTGTCCTCAAAGCCTCCTGGAGTGGCTGTGCTGCAAGGGGCAAGCACAGAGGCCAGTTGAGTGCTGCCCACTGCCCCTGCTCTCTCCTTTGCAGACGCTGCAGGAGGAGAAGGAGCGCAAGTCGGAATGCCTTCCCCCCGAGCCACATCCCGATGACCCAGACAGCGTCAAGATCATTTTCAAGCTGCCTAATGATTCCAGAGTGGAGCGGCGATTCCACTTCACACAGTCCTTGACGGTGAGCTTGGGGCAGAGCTGTTGGGGCTTCCCAGGGTATGAGAGGGTCAAGTGGTTCTCCAGGTGACTCAGCAAAGCTTTGGTTCCATTGGACTTTACCAAATGATGACTTTTGCCAAGAGCCTCATCAGGCAGAGTTGTTCCTGGGTATGGAGGGTGTTGTGGGGCCTGGACCCACCAGCTTAGAAGAGATTAGAGGGGAAATGAAAGAAACTTTTTCTTCTCCTGGGACTCTGGTTGGTTCTTTATTAAATAATGGTGTAGGAAGAGCCAGAAACAGTGTCTGGACTCCCCAGGTGCTCTGACAAGTCCCGTTTCACCCATGCTAAGAAAATAGCTGTCTCATGTCTGCAGTGCAGTGATGGTGCAAATTCTGTACCGTTCCCCCCATGAGATGCCATGGCTGCAGCGTGGCTGTGTCATTGCTCCCTCCGCTGGCAGTTATTCCTGTGCTTCTTTCCCAGGTGATCCACGACTTCCTGTTCTCCTTGAAAGAAAGCCCTGAAAAGTTCCAGATTGAGGCCAACTTCCCTCGCCGGGTCCTGCCCTGCCTCCCCACAGAGGAGTGGCCCAACCCACCCACATTGCAGGAGGCCGGACTCAGCCACACGGAAGTCCTCTTTGTGCAGGACCTCACGGACGATTGATGCTTCTTTCCAGCAGCCACAGCATGGAAAGAGAAATTCATATTATTATTATAATACAATATTTTTTTTAAATGACTGCGTACAAAAGAGGGATCAGAGACCACGTGGCCTGTGCTGAGTGTGTGTGCACTGGCAAGAGGAAGTGTGTGTGTGCGTGGCCTCACACACCCCTGTGCACAGCCATCCCCTACACTTGGAGGGCAGAGAGGGAGGGGAGCTGGTGTTGCCCCTCCATCCTCCCTGGGGAGGACCAGGAAGGCAGCTCTTGGGAATTCTTGCTTTTATTGACGACAATAATAATAAAACCCCGACAACCTGAACGTCTTGTGAAGATTTTGATACTGCTGCTCCTGCCAGCTGGAACACCGGGCACCTGAATGTGCTGGGAGTGGGGTGGGAAGGGCGGGACAAAATCTCTTCAGCTTCCCTCTGTGTATAAATATCTTTCCTTTTAATATTTCTCTTGCTTTGTAATGACCAAAGGAGAAGGGGGTTGACTGTAGTATTAACTTTTTTGATAAAGAGCTGGTTCAATTCTTACCCGTGTGGGGTCTTGCCCAGGGTTCTTAGCCTGCGTAGTGTAATAAACTCTGCCTCTAGCATGTCTGTGCCAATGCTGTCTGCCTATGCCCCCTGCCCCAGCTGGGCACCAGGGAGGGGGTTCCAGCTGCTGCACCTCAGCTGTTGGCCTTGAACTGGTCCTTTCGTGCTGTGCGAGACAGGAGCATGCACAGCACAGGGGAGCCAGTGCTGGGGTTGCTGCTGGCCTGTGGCAATGAGCTCCGAGCTGAGGCTGGGGAGGAGGGAAATGGCCCTTTCTCTGCTTAAGAGGGCTGGGTAGACCCTTCTCCCTCAAGTTTGAGGTGAAAAGATGACATGCAAAGTAGGTGTAAGCTTGATTGCCCCGGGACTTGGTCATGGCTGAGCTGTGGTGCTGTCAGCTCCTGCCCAAAGGGAGAGGGCTGGCAGCATGTCCCTTTCCTATGTGCTGGTCACCTTTCTGAACAGATAGCCATGTGCTCATGCCTGCATGAAGCACAGAAGGGAGTGGGGAGCTCTCTCCCTTCCACCATTTCTGCAAGCTGTAGTAAATCAACCCTGCTTCCCTGGCTTTTTTAACAGAGAGAAGGAGCCTTTCATTTTCCTCCCAAAGAGCTCTTCACCCTTTCTGGCCTGGAGCAGCTCTGGTTGGGGAGTAGCAGCCTTGCTCTCATCCTTGGGGAGCTGGAGCTCCTGCCTTCCTGTTGCAGGGCTGGTGGATGTGTCTGTTTCCTCTGCTTGAAGTGCCAGCCTGGGGCTGCTGACGTTGCTGGGGCCAGCCTGGCTGGACTGGTTTCATACCCAGCCAGGGTGTGCACAGACCACCTGGCTGCTGCTGGAGCCACCCAGGAGGATGCCCTGTCCCAGGGTGGCAGCTGTGAAAGGATCTCCATGTGAGAATGAGGGGATCCTTTGTGCTGCTGCATCAAGACCTCTCTTTTGATCCAGCAGCAGAGGGGGCACAGCACAAAAGGGGTGTGGAGCTGCTGGAGTCAGGTAAGATAATCCAAGGGTCGGAGCACCTCTGCTCTGGAGCCAGGCTAAGAGAGATGGGTTTGTTCAGCCTGGAGAAGAGAAGGCTTTGGGGAGACCTTAGAGCAGCTCCCAGTGCACAAAGGGACTACAGGAAACCTGGAGAGGGGCTTTGGACAAGGGCCTGTAGGGACAGGGCAAGGGAATGGCTTTAACCTGCCAGAGGGGAGACTGAGATGAGCTCTTAGGCAGAAGCTCTTCCCTGTGAGGGTGCTGAGGCGCTGGCACAGGGTGCCCAGAGAAGCTGTGGCTGCCCCATCCCTGGCAGTGTTCAAGGCCAGACTGGACAGGGCTTGGAGCAACCTGGTCTAATGGAAGGTGTCCCTGCCCTTGGAGCTGAATGAGCTTTAAGGTCCCTTTCAACACAAACTTTTCCACAATTCTATGACCCAGCCACCTCATGCTTCCCCCCCTGGCTCTCCAGGTCTCTCCTCCAAACCCACCCTGGGGCTCTTCCCCCCTAAGCAGAGCATGAGCCCGGCCTCAGCCCTGCAGCCCACAGAGAGACAAGAGCCAGGGCGCAGCGTGTTGGTATACATCATACATTTATTAGTGAATATCCCTCTCAAAATCAGCCACAACATTAAAAAAAATAATGATTGCACTACTTGGTCAAGCAGAACTAGCAACTTTCATTTTAAAAAAAGTACAAATCTGTTAAAAATTTCAATCAGTATAATACACATATATATAATACAACATACTAGTTATGTTAAATGCTACAAAACCAATATGATTCCAATGGAATGGAAAAAAAACAAACACTTTTAGAGCTTTTAAGAACCTTTTTTTTCTATATATTAGCCTTTTTTCAAATACATACATGGGAAAAATGAGGTAACTGTAAAATGTGCAAGTAACAGAGCAAAAAAAATTATATATATATATTTATATATATATATATATATATAAAAACTTTCTAACACAGAACACACGTCCTAGCACCTTCCGGGGAGCCGCGGGGGCCGCGGAGGTCCCACCGGAGGGCCCGGGGACTGGTATAATAGAACAGTAAACAGTCCACTATCCCACCACAGGAAATCATTGGTAAACAGTGGTATCTACAGCGCAGTCAGCAATCACAAACACCCTAAATAATTGTTTTTTTTAGTATTTTTTTTGTCATTTTTTCTTTTTGTTATTTTTTTTTTCTTAAATGATACTTTTAGCTGCTCATTGGAATAAATTCTGCAGCACACGAGCTGTGAGCTTTCGAGTCGCCGTCAAAGGACCGTAAGGCTTTCCTGGCTCCCTGGGCACCACGAGGGCGGGAGGGGAGGAATAGGGGTGGGGGACACGGGGCGTCTCCGGGGGGCACGGGGACTCCTTTGGTTATCAGTCACTGAGTGAGGGATGGGGAGGGGGCCAGGGTCCTGCCCAAGGGGCACCGAGCCCAGCGGTGCCAGTGCCCGCGGCGGAGCTGGTGGCGCCAGGACAGGGCCATCGGCCTCGACGCTCCGCACATGGGGACCGCCAAGGCTGGGGAAGGGAGGCAAGGGGGAGCTGGCCAATAGCGACACACCACCTGCCGCCCCCCCGCACCCGATTGGCTGGGTGGAGACCTGCTGATTGGCGAGAGGCCCCTCTGGACCAATGGCGTGGCAGCGCAGGCAGCACGGTCCCGCTCCCCTCCATGTGCCCCCGGCCTCGCACCCGGCTCCTGCCCGGGGCCAGCCCCGCCGCCGGCCCCCCGCCCCGCGGGGAGCGTCCCCCCGCCACCCTCCCACCCCGTCCCCTTGCACACGCCGCCGCCTCCCGCTCGGAGGGGCGCAGACCCCGCGGGGACGGCCCTGAAAAGTCTCACGGTCCTGCTGTGGCGTTGCGGACATGTGCAGTACAGTGCATGGCAGTATCAGCTGAGCACAAAAACCCCTCTCCCCACCCCCCTCACCCCACAGCCGGCTACACGTAGCCAAGACCACGTTCCAAGCTGGTCAGACATGCATGCATATTTGTGAACATTTACATAGGGCTGGCGTCCGCTCGGAGGCTCCCAGGCGTCAGCAACGCGCGCCGCGAGGGGAGGGCGGCCCTCACGCCACCCCCCCCACCTATCACCCTCCTCACTAAGGAATCATGCAAAACCACGGCAACGCGGGATGGCTGGAGCCTGGCGGCGCCATCTCCCCTGGCCCCACACCGCCCGGCCCCAAACGGTTATGGGGAAGATATGGCAGCGGGGGGGATGCTCACAGCTCCCCCCCACACCGGCTGGGGCAGAGCCAGGGGTAGCACTGAAAATACACCACGAGGTTCTGGATAAACCCCGTCCCGTGGCCCCCGGCCGGGCTCCCCCGCCCCAGCCGCCCAGCCAGCAGGACGGGGCATGGGGCTATTCCAATCTATGGCAGCGGGATAGAGAAACGGCAGCAGGAGCCGCGGGCCAGGCGGACACCTCATGCCCATGGCTGCAAGGATGGGGCTGGGTCTACCCCCTTCAGGCATCATAGGATGCCACGGCCCAGCCCCAGGAGCTGTGCTGGGAATAGAATGAACAGGGAGAGGGGCCAGGGCTGTGCCAGCACCATCCTCCCACTGGCTAAGACCCCAAACGGCCACAACACTCCGGGGCTCCGCTGGGAAGCCGAGGCGGGAGAGGGGCTGCGTGCGGAGCGGGGATGGAGGCGATCCTGCCCCGGCCACACAGCAAGGCTGCTGGTGTCCGACCTCGGCCACCTCCTCTGGCTGCCCCCGGCCCAGCGCTGTGGCTCGGGATGCATCAACCCGCGGCGCTCCCTTCTCTCTCCTCCATGAGCAACGTCGAGGGGAGGAGCCGCTGGGGCAAACGGCCATGGAACCAAAAGCGCGACAGGAAAAGGAAACAGGGAAGGGGGGAAACAACCTACCATTAAAAAAAAAAAGGTGACGAAAGGGAAAAAACGCTAATTCCCTAACGGAGTACAAAGACCTGGAAAGTGATGGAGCAACAATAGCGTCTTTGGAGCGCGGAGGGCACGGCCACGCGCCTCCTGCCTCCAGCACAACACGATTCGGGGCCCCGGGAGCGCAGCCGAGTCCGTGCCCGGCGGGGAGGAGGAGGGCTGGCCGGGAGCCCGGGCTGCTCAATGCTCACCACATCGAGGAGAGGCTTTGGGGAGGGGGGGTAAGCACAGGGTCAGGCCCTAGCAGCGGGCAGCGGCCCCCACCCCTGGCCCGGCGTCCTCGTCCTCTAGCGAATTGTGCGGCTCAGCACCCGCCTGCCTCAGTCCGCATCCCGCTGCACCTCCGACGCATCCGCCCGGCAGATCGGGCACGTGCGGTTTGCCTGTGGGCAGGGAGAGAACAGGGGTGAGTGAATGGATGCCCCACAGTACCAGCAGCACCCAGGCCCCCCCCCTGCACCACCACCACCACAGGCTGGAAACAGCCCCCCACGTTGCCACCTCCCGGGACTGCCTGATCCACCCTGGCACTGCTCCCAGTGCATCCTGTGGGAAATGGCAGAGGCCATGTAAAAGGCACCCCCAGCACCCCAAAAAGGCACGGGCAGTACCTTTAACCATTTGTCGACACACTTGGCGTGGAACTCGTGGTTGCAGGGCAGGACGCGGAGAAGCTGCCGGGCCTCGAAGTCACTGAAGCACACGACGCACCTGGGGGAGGCAGCCATCAGTGCGACCCCACCGTGGTAACACAGCCCCCAACCAACACCAGGCACCCCCGTACCCCCACACCAGGCACCCCGCCTGTGCCCTGGGCTCACTCACAGGGTCTGCTCGGACTGATGGCTCTCGGGGTTGAAGCGGTAGGACGGGAGGTGCTCGATGTCTGCTTTGGTGAGTCCCCGCGGCTTGGCCTCCCCCAGCCGCTCGGCCAGGTTCAGGAGCGCCTGGAGGGACACGCAGAGACTGGCTCAGCTGGGCTCATGCCCCGGCACAGCACCCCTCCAGGCTCTCCCCACCCTGGCAAAGCAATCCCCAAACACCCCCCAGCGCCCCCATCCCACTGCCCCACAGAAAGCTGGAGACAATAGTGGGAACGTCTGGTAGGAGACAGGGAGCTGCTGCATGGCACATGCCTGCCAACGCACCTCGTAATTCTCCATCTCCACATCATCCACGTCCAGGTCCAGGCTGATCGTGGGTCCCACGGCTGTCGGCGACACAGGAAGCATAGAGCTGGGGTGGGCAGGACAGTGTGATCAGTGTGGAGCCACAAACCCCAACCTCCTCTCTGGCATGCCCAGAGCCACCTGTGCCAATGCCATGCCACTGTGTCCCCCATCCTGACCCCCATGCCCACTTGTATCCCCCCAGTACTCACAGGAAATAGGGCAGGAAGCTCGGGTAGTACGGGGGGGGCGGCGGAGGGGGCGGCGGAGGGGGCAGCGCCTGCTGCAGCCGGTACCGCTGGGTGTTCAGCCGCCGGGGCATCATGTGGGGGTATGGCTGCAGAGAGATAGGGTGCTCAGCGCCGTGCCAGCCCCACGGCGTCCCCCCACCCCTCCACAGGACAGGCACTCACCACGCCGAATGGCAGTTCTTGGTGCAGCGGGTCGTGGGGGAGGTAATGCAGCGGCACGGAGGGGGACAGCGTGGGAGCATGGTGGGACGGAGGGTATGTGAAGCCCGCGATGGGGTGCTGCTCCCCTCGCAGGTCCACGTCATTGTCTATCCTCTGCAGAGGCTGTGGGGAAAACAGTCAGGATGGGGAAAGTGTCCCAAATACACTGCCCCAGCATTAGCAGGACAGAGGCACGATGGGCATCCCACCCATCACCCCAACTCAGACCCATGGCAGCTGCAGAAGGACAAAGCCCCCCAAGGTGGTCTTTGCTGGGCCACAGGGTGGATTGTGTCCCCAGCCCATACCCGCACCCCAACTCACCATACGCGGATGCTGGGCTTGGAGAGGTACAAACTGCCCCAGGGGGGCCATGTGGGGCGGCTGGTGGGGGGGCACTGGCGGTGGTGGGGGGTGCAGTATGTAATGGTCGCTGGAGATGATGGGGGGGAATGTCTGGTAGGAGACGGGAAGCTGTTGCATGGCACATGCCTGGATCAGCTGATGGAGGGAAGAGAAAAACAGAGGTCAGACACCACTGTGAGCACGGCTGCCCCCTCCCCAGAGCCTCCCGTGCCCCCAGAGCCTTGCACTCTGCTGGGGTTGGGTCCCCATGCGACCTCTGGGCACCCACAGCCCAGGCTGTCCCCTGCGGGTGTCCGCACTGTCACTCACCGGGGGTGGGAGGCAGCAGAGCGGGTAGTGCTGTCCACTGAACATCACTGAGCATGCTGGGAGCTGCTGGGTGCTGCACCCAGGGATGTGCTGGCCGGCGTGGATGGGGAAGCCTTGCGTCGTGACGGTGGTAACCGTGTAGGAGAGAGGGACAGGTCCCTGGTGCACCTGAGGACAAAGCGCCGAGGGCATAGTCAGGGTACAGCCACAGATGAGCTGTCTTCATCCTGGCAGCAGGATGCTGAGCACCTGGCACTAGGGCACAACCACCCAGCACCACTGTCCCAAGGTGTGCCCAGAGGAGGGCAACTCAATGCAGGCTGTGTTCGAGGTGGGTTTTGTACCCCTCTTAGCTCCCCATGGCTTCCAACCCAGCACTGCCACCGTGGATGAGGGTGACAGTTGTGGCATGAACACTATGAGAGGACAGTCTCCAGCCCCTGGGAGCAGGGACCAACCTGGGTACACCCAAACTGGCAGAGGGAGCCCAGGGTTTAACCGCTTGCCGGACACTTGGCAGCTTCAGAGCTGGGTGCTCCCAGCAGCAACCGACCATCCTGATGGGACCTTCTGTTGGGACCACTGCCCCGGGGCCACCAGAAGGCCACATTTGGGACTGGGGGCTGCTGCACGTACCTGGTCATGCAGATCCACCATGAATGGGTTCTGGTGGGGCGGGTGAGCGGCCGGGTGAAGCATTCGTGGCGGCGTGCTGGGGAGAGCGTATGCGCGGAGCTCATCTACAGGGCCGTGCGGCTGCTGGGGGAAGGCAGGGTGCAGCTGGGGCTCATCCTGGCCCAGCAGGGCTGCCAGAGGTCGTTCGCGTCGTCCCCACTGACGCCTGGCAGGGGGGCTGCGGGGCCACCGCGGGAGAGAAACAGAGCAGGAGTGACCCCCCGGGCCAGGGGCACCACAGCCCCGGGCAGGGTGGCCGCAGGTGGGTCAGTGACAGCTCGGCTCCTGGGGTGAGGTGCTGAGGGCATCGAGCTCCAGAACCGGCTCATCTGATCATCCTGCACATGTCCGCAGCACAAAAGGGATCTCTGCTCCCCAGGGACCCATCGGCCGGGCCAGGAGAATGTGCTTCCCTGTCACAGAGTCCCCCCAAGACCCCCAGGAACCAGTGCCTTGCCCCAGCAGATACACGGAACCATCCCCGTGCCCCCACACCCATGGGTGACAGGGCCCCGCACCCCGTACCTTCGCCGGAGGTGGTCGGGGCTGCTGCAGGGTCCCCCCGAGAAACGACGCTGGTTAAAAGGGGCAGAGGGTGGCCGCCTATTCACTGCCAGTTCCCATGGTCGCATTGGTGACGTCGGGAAGCGGATGGGCACTCGGGACCTCAGGTTCCAGGCAGGGCGAGACACCAGCACCTTGGATCCTGCAAGAAGGTCACTGGGTCATGCCAACCCTAGGGCTGCGGGAGCCCCATATCCTTCCCAGGCCTGGGTACTGCAGCCCACTCCCCACTGCTTTCTTTGGGAAAGGGAAGTGAGGCCGGGGCAGTGCGATGGTGCCATGGATGTGCTGGAGCTGCAGCACACCTGGCTCCTGCCTGTGCCACCTCCACACTGGGAGCCAGGAGCCCTTCCCGTGCCCAGTACTGCCACCCGCACAAGTGACTCTGGGGCACTCCAGTGTCACTGCCCCTGCATGGCTCAGCCTGATGTTTCCTCCAATGGGGATAGCAATGCCAATGAAAGCTTCTGCTGCTTGGGCACCTAAACCTTCGCCCACCCTATCTCCTGGGGGTGGATGCCACCCTTAAGGGCGTTAGGAAGAGCCTGTCTACCCCCGCATTTACTATCCCCCCCACTGCAAGGCCAAAGCCACCCCCCATGCAAGACACAGACACTGAATGAGAGAGAAGCACTGTTTCCTGCAAGCAACGAAGGGCCCTGTAGCTGCAGCAGTATTCCAGGCTGCTCGCCGGCACACAAGGAACCTGAACCACGGCAGGAGCTGGAGTCCAGCATATGCTTGGCCAAGCCAGGCTCCAGTGCTGCTCTAGGGGCTGCTCTCCCTTGCTGGGCTTTGGAGCTTGCTGCTCCAGACTGATGCTGCTACCCCAGTGACAGGCACAGGCGGACAGCGGGGCTCACGGCTCTGCTCTGGCTCAGTCTGCCCATGTCAACTCTGCTGCATCCAGGACAGAACCACACATCCCCATGGAGGGGGCACAGGGACAGGCTGCACCTAGAGCTGGGCAGGCAGCCCTGCTCCCCTGCCAGCCCCACCGGCAGGGGTCAGTGGGCACACAGCCCCAGGCCCTGCCTCACAGCCCCTCCTGCCCCCAGCCTGGCCTGTGTCCCCAGGCCACACAGGTCCACCCCCAGCCCCAGGGAAGCCTGGCACTGCACATGGGACACATCTGCATGGGGAGGCTGCGCTGCCCCATGTGTCCAACCCCCCCCCAGGCATCCTCCTGCTGCTCCCCTGCCAGCACCCCTTGACCTCCACAGCCACGGCCTTGGCACTGCAGTCCACACACCCCTAAATCCTGCTCGCCTGCAGGCTGCTGGTGCCCTCCCAAAGCAGCTCCTTCAGATCCACATCCTGTTCCTCAGTGCACATGACAGAGTCACACCAGGGCCAGGAAGGGCACTCTGAGCCCAGGGAGTGCTGCTCAGCCCCATGAGGAAGCTGGGGGGTCTCAGCCCAGCAGGGAGAAGCCACATCTGGGTGACATGCATCACACCAAGCATGGCAGAAAGTCACCGGAGTGAGCCCTGTGCCACACAGAGGGGTCTCAACCTCACACCCACCTACCAAACCATGCTTAAAGCTGAAAGCAGATTCTTCTCTGTTATTTTGGAGGGGGACCCCAAAACCCACAAGCTGAGCCCCCCAGAAACCTGCCTGGGATGCTGCTGGGGAAGGGGCCACACTCACGGATCGGGTTTGCCCCACAGGTGCTTTATTTTGCCCCCAAACTCCTGTCCATGTGCCCTGTGCCAGCAGCTGGGGCCGAGTTGTTGCAGCGGTGCTCCAGGGTTAACCCCGCTCCCCGGGAGCCTCCGAGGTGCTGCTGCTTCAGTTCCACATCCTCACAGAGCACACGTGGTACCAGGGCACCTTCCAGACCAGACATCACAATGATGGGCTCGGGGACGGGAAGTGCCTCTCTCCACACAGGACACATTAAAGCCATGCAGGGGGTCCCAACACGGCACCCCGAGCACACGGTCCCCGCCGGTGGGACACCCCCGACTCGCGGGACGGGGGTGGCTCGGCACCGTCCTGCCCCAACCCGCACCCACATGGCGCACACCCGGCTCCCGCCTTGCACCCGCAGCCACCCCAGGCAGCGGCACCGCGGCCCCGGAGCGAAGGGGACCGCTCGGTGCGGCGGGGGGCGAGGCGGCTCCCGGGCCCTGCCGAGAACAAAGTTAGCAGCGCGCCAGCGCTCACGCCCGGTGCCATCTGCTCGGGCAGCACCGGGCTCCGGGGGAGCCGCCCGCCCCGCCGCCGCCTCTCCAAGGGTCCTGCCGCCCGGTACACCCCGTCGCCGGCTCCGTCCGTGCACCCCGGGCTCCCCCGCACCTCCTTTCCCCGCCAACACCCCCGGGAGCGGGGTCTCCGCTGGCCTCGCCGCACCGGCAGCCCCCCTGAGGGCCGGGACTCTCCGCTGCCCCGACCCCAGCCCCGCCGGTCTCCGGGACGGCGGCACATCCCGGAGCCACCCGACGGGCGCAGCAGCCCGCCGGGGCACCGCAGCCAGCAGCACCCCAGCGCTCAGCCCCGCCGCGGGTGCAGTGCCCGGCCGGCAGCCCGCGCCCCCCGCCGCAGCAGCGGAGCCCCGCCGGTGCCGGGCCGGGAGCTGTGGCTTTAAGAGCGGCCGCTCCGGGGCCATGTGCTCGGCGCCAAACAAAAGCAATAACAAAGGCGGCCGCCGGGCCCCGCTGCCGCCGCCCGGGGCAGGTGCCGCCGCGGTTCCCAAGGTAGGTCCCCGCCGCCGCCCGCACCTACCTGCACCGATGGCCTGGGCCGCAGCTCCGGTGCCGCTGCGGCGCCCCCGCCCCCTCTTGCCGCTCTTTGTTCACCGACGCCGGGCCCGGGCCGGCCCCCCCCCCCCCCCCCTCCCCGCCGCCGGCCCTCCCTCCCCTCCCACCCTCCCTCCCGCCCGCCTCCCGCCGGGCCGGCCCCCTCCCCGCCGCCGCTGTTTCCGGTGCCTCTTTGTTTTCCGCGGCGGGGCCACCGTGGCGGGGCCGGGGCAGGCGCGGCGGGGCCGGGGGTCGCGGGGGTGCCTGTCCCTTTAAGAACCGGCGGCGGTAGCGGAACGCACCGGACCGAAGTCACAACACTCGGAGGCCCCGGGGGCGCGCGCGAGGCTGGCGGGGGGGGGGGGGGGGGGGGGGTGGGGAGGATGGGGGGGGGGGGGGGAAAGGCGGTGCGCGCGCTCCCCACGTGACCAGGCGTGTCACGCTCCGCAGCCATCTTGGAAGCGCGGGGCCGGGCCGCCACGCGGGGCAGCGCCGGGCTCCCCCCCCCCCCCGGGGGGGCGGTGTCTTAGCAACGGTCTCCATGGAGAGGGGGCCCGTAGCAACGGGGCCGGCCCCGCAGGACCGACCCGCACCGCGCACCGGCCCCGGTACCGGGCGCGCCGCCTCACCCCGCTGGGACGGGCACCGCGGGGGCCCCTTACCTGCGGTCCGTCCCGCCGCTGCCATCGCTCCCGGCCCACTAGGTCTCAGCAGCTCCGTGAGCCCGGTGCGCCATGGGGACAGCAGCACCGTGTGCCCGGGCAGCCCATGCCATGCTCCTGCTGCCAGGTGGGTGGGAAAGCCGGGGCAAGGGGGAAGGTGAAGGCAGGATCTCGGCTCCCCATCACCCTCCTCACCGGCATGGGAGCATGGAGAAGCTGTCCCCATCCCACCCAGCACACTGAGACCTCGCCTGCACCCACCGCCTGCCAGGCACACGCAGCTCTCCCACGGTATCTCCACACAGTTCAAGCTTCCAGGCACCAAAAAAGCCCCTTTTGCTTCAGAAAAGCCTCCCGCTCTCTCCCCTCGACTAAACAAAGAGCAGGAACCCCTCAGAGCATCCCCTCCAAGCGAGCAGAGCAACGCCGGGAGCTGCACACCGAGGCTGTGCCCCCGGCAAGACCGCTCATCCCCAGTCCAACCCCTGCGCTGAGGAGAGCACATCGCAGCGGCTCTGCCGAGAACCAGATGCTGCATCCAAGGCAAACTTCCCCGTGTTAAAACGCACACTTAGAAATTCCCAGGTAGGCGAGCGAGCCAGCCGGCAACCCTGATGTAATGCCTATAAACCAGCCCTCCCCTGACAGCTGGGCTTTAAAGTGCTAACAACCGAAAGGGAGCTAATTAATTTGTAACATCACCCCTTTCAAAGAAAACCTCAGATCCCTGGCAACAATTTAATGATTCAGCAGGCTCATCATTGCCATGAACAGTAGGAGTCTGGTTTGCCCTATCCCAACCCCGTGCCCAGCTCTATATGCCACGATTGCCAACAGCACCACAGCCAACTGCTTCTATCCCCCGGGTAGGGTCACACAAGACAGGAAAGCAGCATACCAGGGTATCATGCAGACCTATGATGGGGTCCAGAGCCATGTGCACCATAGGCGAAAACAGCCAAAGGACTCAATCAGCCCACACCTGAACAATCACCCTGAATGTCTGCACCACTACAGCCTCTTCGCTTCAAGAGCTTGGAATTGGAGGGAAACAGCACTCTGCACTTTGACCTTGTCACTATTTGCAGGCAGAGGCAAGCACTGCACCTTTGCAAGCCTACCAGGACATGGTCTGATCCTGGGCAAAGCACCATCAGCAGGCAGAGGCCATAGATGGTGGATGTCCGAGCAGACACTCCTTCCAGACCCACTCCAGCATCACCAGCTCCCCCATGGCCAGCAGCTATTGATGGCTTCGGGATGGCGGCAGGAGAAAGCCATCAGTGGCGCACGGCTCACCTCCCTGTGCTCCCTGCCCAGCCAGGCTGCACAGTCCCAGTGGCAAAGCCAGGTCCAGCCACACCATGTGCAGCCATGCCGAGCCTGCCTTGCCAGCTCCAGTGAGGACGGGGCACCGCACATCCAGCCACAGGGCTACAGCATGTGGGAAGGGTCAGCTCACATGCTCTCAAGAACAGCCACCAGCATCACACGGCCCTAGGTCTGGGATCTCTGGCTGGAAGAGCCGTGTTAGGAGCCCACGTGATGCCCCTCTGATGCTACACCAATACAGCAGCACTGGCCAGTGCTTCTAAGCCAGCACAAGGGGTCCCCAGTCCAGCTACCAAAACCTGTGACACCCCAAGTGAGCAGAACCTCCCATGCCAGACGGCCTTAGAAAGCTCTCGACTTGCAAGGGCTGCTCAAGCTGAATCTGCCTGCTCTGCAGCCAACGGGCAGCCCATCCTTTCCCTCATGAGAGCCAGGGGCCAGCAGGATCGAAGCCTCCCGAGCCCAGGCTCTTTAAGACACCATCTGCTGCCACAGACATGTCGCCTCCCCTGCCCCATATATAGGTCAGGTCTGTCACAGGATTAGCTGGGGTGATTCGAGTGGTGCGAGCACGGTTCTCACTGGAGGTATGCTCTGCCCCATCCTCTCCCCAACAACCAGCATGCCACAGCTCACCTCCATGTTCTCCCCAGCCTTTTCCCAAGTCCAGGGAGAGCAAGAGGCCCTAGATCCTCCCCTCCCCAGTGCCTTGAAAACAAGTGGGAAGAAAGCAGCACCAAGAACTGGTGCAGGGGAGAGCAGAAGAAATGTCCCTGCTCTGCCCAAGGCCACCAGGGTCCATGGGACACCGCAACATGAGCAGGTAGCACAGGGTGAAGCGGGGGGGTGAGGCTCTCCCTCCCTGCGCCGCACAGCCCCGAGCAGCCGAGGCAGGACGCCTCTGCCGCGATCACACGCCTCCCACTGCCACCCCCGGGCTGACAGCACTCCCATCAAACGCCTCCAGCCACACACACGTGGAGGATGCTGACATGAGGAGCGAGTAGCTGCACAGGCAGCGGAACTGATAACGCCCAGTTTCCTGTCGATCTCTCCCACGTGGATTCTCTGATGTCTAATAGCATGGCTGAGCTGCACTGCAGAGGGAGAACTAGCAGCATCTTCCTCCACAAGAACCAAAATGTATAGCAAGCCAAGACCTTTGAGACACATACCACACCTGACACCATCCAGCTAGTTCAAAGCAGAAAGGAGAAGACTCACAAACAAACACTAAGCTTGCACAATCCTTCATTTCCTCAAGACAGGGTAAATAATCTGCAGAGTTATCTCCACCTTCCTTTGTTTGCCCTAGAAACACTAGCACTACCTGAATAGCATGACCAGAAGGCTGCTGGTGCAGCAGCCGGGCCCAGCTCAGGTCCCTCTGTAGCTCAGTGGCATCAAGCAATGGGTTATGTCCTCTGCTCTCCTGGATGGACTCTTCTCCCCCTGTAACTGCGCATGAACCATGCTCACCTCTGTCTGTCCCAGCATCCTGCAGCAGTCAGTTCCACAGCTCAGCTGCATGGGGGGGGGGGGGGGGGGGGGCGGAGAAAAGCAAATGCTGCCATGTCCGTCCCCAACCTGTTGCCTGGGCAGCCTCCCTGGTCCTCCCCTTCCTTCCTACCACAAGACACCACAGTTCAGGACTCCATCCTCCTTTGCCCTTCATGTTTTAGTTCTCCTTTCATACACCTCTTTCCTAAAACAGACCTAAATCTCTCCTTGAGCACAGCCAACCCAGGCAGCAGGGATTTAGCCCCTTCCCTCTCCCCAGACAGCATCCCTGGATGTCCCCAGCTCACCTGTCACCGCTCCACAAGCATCCTGAGTCCAGCCCACTCTCCACATGCTGTGGACTGTGTTAGCATCTGCCAAGCAAGCAGCGAGGGCAGGAGGGGCTGGGCTGCAGACACCTTCCCCGCTGCTCCGCAGGCTGGGCTCAGGCAGAGCAGCAGTGGCTGGAGTGGTGGCTCCAGGGAAAGGATACGGCAGAGCCAGAAGTTGGTGGACAGTGAGGAGCAATTTCATTACTGCTCAGTAACACGAAGCTTCTCTTGGAAGTGCCAGTGACAGTCAGGAAGTTGGGCTGGGTGTTTTGGTTTGCATTTTATGAAGCCTGCAGGGACACTGACAACCTGCAACGAGCATTCTCACAAAGGAACTCAGAGAAATTCCTGATTTCCAGCAACCATTTACCCTCTTTTGTCCTTAATATGAAATTTACCAACAGGCTGCTTACCAGATGCACCGAAACAGGCAGTGACCACAGCCTTAAGCATGAAGGAGGCTCGCTGCAATACCTCCCCAGTCCATCACCCACAGAGAACCCCACACCAGTGCCTGGGGATGGTTTTACGAGCAAAAAAATGACTTCCAAGCTGACAGCCCCTGTGCATAAAGCGCAACTGTGCGGTGACAGCAGAGCAGCCTGGGGCAAAGGAGCTGGCTGACCTCTGCTACAGCTCTCCACGGCAGATCTTTATTGTTCACCACTTCCCCAAAGCACAGGCATGGACAGAAAAGCAACTAAGACACTCGGCTCAAAATGCAAACGCAGCCAGAGAGCCCCAGCAGCACAGCAGGAAAAAGACAACCTGCCCGAGGGGACCGCGGCTCAGCGCTGCCAGGCTGAGGGGACGAAAGACCAGAGCACGAGCCCTCCCTTCCCAGAGGTGACAGCAAGAGGTGCTGGAGCCCTTGGCACCACCACACAGGCTCACCTGAAAGGAAGCAGCTGCTAACATACACCACTGCAGGCCATGGTTGAGCTGAAATCCCTTGTCCTGCTTCCCAGGGTAGCCAAGGAAAGCCCACAGCCACATCTCCACAGCCAGCAAGGCCAGGTCTCCAGGGACCAGGCTGCAGCCAGAAAATAGTATTCCCAAGGCCTGTCACGAGTGCTGCTTGCTGAGGACACTGCTCGCCTTACCCTTTGCCATGCACACAGCTGGAAAGGGTAAGTGCCCCGGGGTGAATCTGCTGCTGAGAGAGCAGGCAGGCTGACTACCCCCAGCACCCCTGTGAGCTGCCAGCATGGACCCACACTGTTCCTGTCCAGAACTGACCTGGAGCCACCCAACATTCTCATGCAGCTCTGTGACCACAGGGCTCAGGGACTCGCTCTCCCAAATTCCTGCCACGCCAATGTCAGAGGGCTCTGGGAGAGCACCAGCAGCTTCCTCAATAATTTAGCAGCCTCTGAACACATCAGACTGACACCCCATGGACTACATGCAGACCCCTTGGCCAACCATTTCCCTGCACTGGGCTGGTGTTAAACCATGTTTCTCCAGCTCACCCCAAGCAGGGAGCCGAGGGATGGTGGGAAAACACCATGGACCAGCTCCTCAATTCAGAGATTAAAACCCAAAAGCATCCAAAAGCTCCACGCTCTCCTGCCAACCCCAGCAGCACCTCCCCAGCTGTGCCCTGCAGCCTCACGTGACGGTGAAGTGGATGCATACAGTAGGAGTGCTGGAGTGACAGTGTTAGAGCTTGTGTCCGACACACAGCAAATCCCAGCGAATCCCAGCTCTCATTCACAAACCCCACACGCTCTGCGCAGGTACCAAGAGTTCAGTGCCCACAGCCCCAGGGAAAGCACACCTGGATGGAGACAGCCCAGCGAGCACGGGGCTCCTGGACACGCCAGTGTCCACCAGCACAAGGCCCACACCAAGCCCTAGCTATGAGGAGAGCTCTTCCTACAGAGGCCCCTGCTCAGCTGGGAGCCCACCTCCCCAGCACCAGTCCCTCTGCTATATGAGCACTGAGGACACAGGGACACCTGGCAGGACAAGCAGGACTTCACCCCCTCCTGCTCTGCTCCCAGTGACTTCACTCCCCACCACGGCCCTGGGGTGACAGGACTTCACCAGCCCTGCAGACACCTGGAAGAAGTGCTGGGAGCTGAAGCACAGGCCCCACCTGCCAGCTGCTATTTCATTCCTCTAACAGGTCCATAAACCAGGGATAATTAAATCTCCCCTAAACTCTCTTCCATTTAAAATAAAAATCTATAGTCCCTATTTCATTAGCTGCCTCTGGGTTTTACAGCTTGATCAATGCCCCTCACAGAGTCCCCAGTCCCAGGCAGGCAGACACAAACACACAGCAGGCAGCTTCCACCACGCGAATCAATGGGCACTCACAAAGTCTCCTCTCCTCGTCCTTTGTTTCTCATGCATCAGAAGGGACCCACACAGCACAGCAGGTAGGGACAGCGTGTTTCACTGTTCCAGGGAACACTGCTGCCATGTGTGGTGGCTTCAGAGGTCAGATTTAGCACCTGGCAAGAGCTGAAGCAGTGGTGATGCTTCCCCTCTAGTGAAAGGAGGGCCCAGCATGAAGCCCCAAAAACACAGCCATGACCCTAAAGGTGAGGCAGCACATGGGCTGGGAGACACCTCTCCACTCACTCCAAGGTGAGGAGGGACAAGGCTCAGCTCTTGCAGCCCCTCTACAAGCATCACTGGGAACCCAGAGCATTCACCACCATTCCTACCTCCCCACTCCCAAGCACACACCATTTCCTGCCCTTCCCAGCTCTCCACTGCTGCCCTGCCACTCACCGCCTTGTCCCCGCCAGTGTGCCAGGCCGGTGGCTATAGCAGCCAGGGCTCCAGATGGTCCTCACCACCCCTACAAGGCTCTCCCTCCGCTGCAGCGGGGAGCTTCCAGCTCCTGGCAGCAGATGGAGGGACCACAGCAGCAGCAAGAGCTGCACAGGCAGCGGCCAGGCAGAGCACCTGCCTGCCCACAGAGTGGAGCTCAGCACACTGGGTCAACACCCATCACACCAACTCTCTCTGCTACAGACACACATGTCTCCCTCCCACCTTTGCTCAGACAGAAAGGGCAAGATCCCTGTCTGCTGGTGCCAGGACACTTTGCAGGGGCAGTCCCACAATGCCAGTGACAGGCAGACCACACGACCTGGGCCTGAGCCCTCATCTAAACCAACCCGCCTGTAGGCAGGCTAGCACGCTGGTACCATTCCAGGATCATCGCTATGATGCAGGAATTAGCCACTAGCCAGAGCACTGAGCTCCAAGCAAGGCTGGGGTGGACAAAGCCACACCACCCCTCTGCAACTGTGTGCAGGGCAGCGTGCAGGGGGGTGAGAGCAGAGCCTCTCAATCACATCCAGGTGGCTCCCACCTCACCTCCGGTGGCCATACCTGCCCCAGCTCTACTGCCCAATGTGGAGGGGCGCAGAGGGATGCTGAGGGACCGCAGTTCACCTTCTAAACCAAACCCACTGCCCCAGGGACGTGACGCTGCACAGCATGGTTCCCACTGCCGGGCCAGCCTCGAAGCAATCACCCATAGGTGACAAACAAAGGCACCCAGCAGGCGCTCTGCATTAGCAGTATTTTTAGACACCACTGTGGAGCCGGCCTTATTATTTTCATTGCAACGTGCATAATTACCCACCATGCACCGCAGTGACATCAGACGCAGCTCCCCTCCGACCACCGCCACGGCCGGCGCCCGCTGCTCCTCTGGGGCTCTGGGCCCTGGGGATTGACCTCTTTCCCCCGGGCTTTGCCCTGCGCATCTCCCCAGGGTGGGAGTCAGGGTCCTGGGGAGCCCGAGCCGGCAGCAGAGCAGAAGCGGGTGAAGGTGGCAAAGGAACCGAGTGAGGCAGTGACACAGGACAGTGGGGAGGGAGCACAGGGACACGCTCCAGAGCTGCAGACACGCACACCAGCTGTGCTGGAGCACGGGGCCATGCAGAGCTTGTGGCCGAGATGCCAGCACAAAACCGAGCCACACTCGTGAGAAGAGGGACTGTCCCCATCTGGAGGGACAGCACCAGCCTGGCCACAGGCTGCCCGCCGGGCTCAACCTCTGCCCAGGAAAGCAAACCCTGGAGCACACCCCAGCTGCCCACAGCCCTGCCCCATGCATCCTCTGCAGGACCCGGCTGCTGCGGCCCCACACAGGGGTCCCCCCTGTCCCATGGCCTCGGTGCCCCTCCACCCCTTGTCGCTCGGGCTCATCCCTTTCCTACCTCTTCCCCGTGTACAACTTCCTGCAGAGTTTGGCCACTTCCCCTCCCGCACGCCCGGGGTCTCGCCCCGAGCCCGGCCCTGTCCACCGAACCCGGGGCAGGCTGGGGGGCCTGGGGCTCCGGCAGCGGCGGACGGGGCACCCGGGGCCGCAGAACCGGCCTCGGCCGGAGCCACCGGCTCAGGCCCGGCCGGTGAACGCGGGAGGCCCCCGAGATGGGGCTACGGCCAGGGCAACCCCCGCTCTGCTGGCAAGGCCCCGAGGGGCGGCAAGGCTCCGGTTCCGCCGCCCTGCCCGATGTCCTAGGCAGCCGCCTCCCAGAAGGGGCTCCCCGAGAACCGGGGACTCCTCCCACCGCCGTGCGCCTGCCGGTGCATAGGGCCCGGCTGCCCTTTACGGCGCCGGTGCCCCACTCAGCCATCACCCCCCCACACACCGAGGGCTGAGCTAGGCCCCGGCCCCGGCTCACCGGACCCCGCCTGCCCCGGCCATCCGCCCCCTCCGAGCCTCCGCACCGGAGCCCGCCGCGCACCGGGCCCCACTCGCTGCTCCGCCCGCCGCAGTGGGCTTCGCAGCCTCGAGCATCCGCCCCCCTCGCACCGGCCCCTGCCCGCTGCCCTCCCCCGGTGCGCCGGGGTCGGGCTTCGCACCCTTCCGCACCAGCTCTACCCTGCTCCTCCCGCAAGCCCCAGGCCCTACCCGCCGCCTATTTCCCGGTGCACCGGCCCTGCCCCGCGCAGCCTAGGCCTGCGGCCGCCGCCTCACCCCAAACCTACCGGCGGCGCTTCCCTCGGCGTTCGCGGGCCGCTCGGTGCCTGCCGCGGCCCTGCCCGCCGCTCAGCCCGCTCGCATGGCGCGGCGGCCGGGCCCGCCGGGCTCGGTGTCCGTCCCGGTGCCGGCGCCGCTCCCGCTCCGGCCTCAGCCCCGCCTCATGGCGCCCCCGCGCCCGCCGCCCCGATGGAACCGGCCGCACCGATGGGCGCCCGCCCCGCTCCGCCGTACTGCGGCCAAGAGCGGCGCCACCCGAACCGCGCGGCCGTAATGCTCCGAGCGGCAGCGCACAGCAACGCGCCGAGCCGTGCTGTGCTGAGCAGAGCCGTGCTGAGCCGAGCCAAACCAAGCTGTGCCGAGCCGTGCCGTGCTGAGCCGTGCCGTGCCGAGCTGAGCCGTGCTGAGCCGTGCCGTGCCGAGCCGTGCCGTGCCGAGCTGAGCCGTGCCGAGCCGTGCCGTGCCGAGCCGTGCCGTGCTGAGCTGAGCCGTGCCGAGCCATGCCGTGCCGTGCTGAGCCGTGCCGTGCTGAGCTGAGCCGTGCCGTGCTGAGCTGAGCCGTGCTGAGCTGAGCCATGCCAAGAAGTGTAAAGCCGAACCGGGCTGGGCCAGGTCATGCTGGGGAAGATGTCCCAGGACAGCCCGCGGGGGTACCCCGGGACAGACAGGGGCAGTGCGCAAGGGGGTGTCCAGCGCCATCACCGGGAGGCTCAGAGGCCTCCCCTGTCATCATGAGACAGCCCTGAGGGGCTCCAGGGGTATCCCCAGCAGCTAATGGGGTGTCTGTGGGGTGTCCCAGGGCAGCCTTCACACAGGCTGGGAGATCCTGGAGCAGTCCTGGAGGGGCTTGCTGGCACAGGGTGCCAGGCTGGCCCCCTGTACCCTTTCTCCAGGGGGTGCCTGACCCAGTAGTGAGGTGAGATGGGGACCTCGGAGCATGCAGGGTGTCTGGGGGGAGGATCACAGAGCTTCCTGGGCATCCAGACCCCGCAGGTTCCCCAGGGAATTAGGGGTCTGGGGACCAGGGTAATGGAGGTGGGGGTCCCACAGGCCGAGGGATGTCTGTGCCCCCCCGCCACATCCCAGCCCTCTTCTGCCTGAGTGGAGCTGCACAATCCGCCCTTGTCCCCAGCAGGTCCAAAGTAGGTCAGGGAGGCTGGGCCGAGCCCCCAGGGAGGAGAGAGGGTGGCAGGGGGGTGCAGAGGGCTCCAGGAACTCACCCCAGGAGCTGCACCACTGAGTATCTGCCCACCCCTTGTCCTGGTGAGACCCCAGTGTCCCCAGCCCAGGGGATGCAGGGCATTTCCCCAGCACCTCTCCAGTCCCCTGGGGTGGTTCAGGATCCCTCCACATCCCCACAGGCTCTTTATCCCTCCTGGGCGGCACAGTCCCATCAGTGAAGATTGGGATGGCTGAATCCTGGGGGAAGGCACCCTACCTGGGAGGCTGGGTCTGGGGAGAGTGTGAGGCTGGGCTGGGTAGGAACTGGAAGTGAGCACAAGCAATAAGAAAGGTGAGAGAGGGATTTCTCACCCCGTAATTGTGGTTAATAATTGATGAATTTGTTTACTGCAGGAGGCAAAGGTCTCTGTCAGTGTCAAGGTGCGAGCGCAGAGCAGCCTGGCCAGCAGCATCCCCAGTGACGGGGCCACAGGTAAGAGATGTCAGCTGGCGCCTGGTCCCCCACGGGTGCTGTGGTCCATCGTGGTGGGAGATGGGGGTACCTGTCGGTGGGGGTACCTGTTGGCAGTGGTACCCATGGCACAAGGAGAGGGACACCATGGTGGTGTCACAGATTGCTCTTGGGCTCTAAGCACTGCTTTGGCCCCATGAGCTGGAGCAATGGAGCCTCCAGTCATGCCCAGAAGAGGATCCTGGGGTCCCCAAGCACCCCCATGGTCTCCAGCACCTGGAGGCCAACCCTATCCCCTGCATGCCATGTCCTCAAGAAGCCTGTGCCCACAGGTACAGCGTGGAGCCTGATGCTTGCTCACCAGCCTGGCTCAGCAGAGGTGACAGCCCCAGCAAGGTCCCTCCTATCCCAGTGGCCTCTCCCCAGGAGGGGTTTGGGGTGGCTGCTGGGAGCAGGGACACTCAGCCCCGGGCACTCATTCTCTGGTGTGTGCCCACAGGCTTGCTGGCAGGATGGGATGGCGATCGCTGGTGGTGCTTCCCTTTCTCCTGGCAGCAGGTGAGGACTTTGCTCAGTGGTGGGCATGGGTGGATGGGAGGTGTTAGAAGTGCTTTCAGCCCCCAGCACTTGTTGTGAATTCTCTGAGGGCAGCTGGGACCCCCAGAACAGCTGCCCACCCCACTGGCACCTTGGAGAGTCATTGGCAATCTTGCTACCCCAGGACAAGGCAGAGCGGGCAGGGGGCAGTGGGGATAGCATCCAGCATGGGTGCTGCAGCTGGAGGACAAGCATGGTCTGGAGGTGGGAGGTGTGGGATGAGCATGAGGAAGGTGAGAGGTTGTAGGTGTCCTTTGCCTTCTCTGGAGACCCAAACTGCAGCTGGGAGCTGGGGCTAGAGATAAGTGGACATGGGGGTGCAGGGCACAAAAGTGGGTGCTCAGCACGCCTCCTGCTTGTAGTTTTAGGCAACACAGTGCCCTTCTTCAACATGACTATCGTCCATGTGCCTGAGGACCTGGAGCTGGGTGAGTGGGGTAGTCTTGAGAAGGTCCTGGGGTGCAAGAGGAGTGGCTGAGGGTCCTTGGGCAGAGGCTGACCCTGCCTATGTCCCCAGGCCAGGAGGCTTTCCAGCTGACAGCTACTGACATAGATGGGGACCCACTCACCTACAGCATCAGCGGGGAGGACGCCTTTTACTTCTCTGTCAATGCCCAGACAGGCATTGCAACACTGAAGAACTCTCTGGATCGTGAGGTGAGGGCAGAGACTGAGCTGGGGCTCTGAGGTGACAGGGATGGAGGCAGAGCCTTGAGTCCTGTGGGAGAGCTGCTCATGGCAGTTCCTGTGGGTCACTCCCTGGCCTCAAAGACCAGCTCCAGGGGGAAGAGCTGCCTGGGAGCAGCATCCCACCCAGGGGTGGTGGGTGGCAGGGTGTTAGGGCTCTGTTGTCCAAGGATTGAGCTGCTCCTGGCCCTGACCACGTCCTGCCTTGTGTCCCCCAGGTCAAGGCCAAGCTCACCATCACCGTCGAAGTGTCTGATGGGATAAACAATGCAGTGAGTGCTGGGGCACAGGCTGGGGGCTGCAGCAGGTGATGGGGATGGGAGCAGGGTCTCAGTGGGGCTGTTGACAAGACTTGATGGGGAAAGGGCTGAGGTGGGCTTTGGCCAGGGGTGGGTGATGCTGCTGGCTTTGGAGCCAGAGTGGGTGCTGGGTACCATCTCCTGCACCCATCCCATGCCCTCCCTGATGCCTGGTAGGTCTCCAGAAAACTCACCATCATCGTTGATGACCGTAATGACAACGCTCCAGTGTTTCAGTACCTGCCATATGAAGCCTTCATCCCTGAGGTACCTCCTTGGGACCCCCAGTCTCCCCAGGCAGCAGGGCAGGGGTGCTGGGTGACTCCTGTGGCATGGGTGTGCTGGCAGCAGGACACCAGTGTGCAGGGAACAGGTGAACCCACACCCAGGTATGATGCTGTGCCTAGGCGTGGGGCACAACACACAACCCTCCATCCCAGTCCGAGACGTCAGTGCCTAGCTGGGACTCTGCCCTTGTGATGAGTTTCTGATCAGGGAGTGCCTGGTTCAGGCCAGGCCAGGGTGAGGTGGATCAGGGTGCAGATGGGCTGAGGGACTGACTGTTGGAGGGCCCTCCAGCAGCCAGGGAGTGTGGCAGCGGGGGGATCCAGCCTCTGCCCCGTATGAGCAAAGGCAGCAGCTCACCCCTGAGAGTCCCACAGCGCTGGGCAGCCCCTGGAACCCTGCGGGGCCAGAGCACCACAGAGCAGGGCTGGCAGGGCCAGGCTCAGTACCACCACCCCTGATCTCACCCCCTCTGCTCTCCTGCACAATGCCACCACCACCCTGCTGTGTGCCCAGAACACAACATTGGACAGCATCATCTACACCGTGTTTGCCAATGACAGTGACACTGGAAATGCCTCCAAAGTCAGCTACAGCATCGAGGAGGTGAGCACAGCACATTGCAGAGTGGGGCATGCTGTATCCCATGCCACCGCCATGGAGCAGAGGTGCTGGGTGACCTGGCCAGGGGCAGCCCTATGGGTCTGGGGGAGAGGTATGTTGGGTCAGGAGGGCTGGTTCTGCACCCTCTGGGCAGTGGGTGCAAGGTGCTGATCAGTTGCAATCTGGAGATGTAGGGGCCAAGACTGGCAGAAGGATGGGGCTGAGCCTCCATCTCTGCTGGGGCACCTCTGCTCCCTGCCTTGGTGACACAGAGGGATGTTCCCTGCTCAGGTGATCCCAGACAACGCAAACAATTACTGGCTCTTCTACATCCGGCCCAATGGGAATGTGGTGCTCAATGGCTCACTGGACTATGCCAAGAACACCTTCTACCAGATCAAGATCCTCGCCAAGGTGAGAAACAGCCAGGCTGAGGGTGCGGAGCTGTCAGGTAAGGGGGCCATAGGACTAATGGTGCTCTGGTCCCCAGGATGGCGGGGGGTTGCTGCACAACGTGATGGTCTTCCAGAGCAGCTCAGCCTACCTGTCCCTGACCATCACTGATGTGCCCAACCTGGACCCACGGTTCCTCAACGAGCCCTATTCTGGCTCCGTGCCTGAGAACTGTAACCTGGTAAGGAGCCTGCTGGCCACAGTGGCATGTCCCCAGGGTGTCTGGGCCAGCAAGCACAGGGGTGGCTGAAGACATCATAGGTCCTGCCCTGATGGCCATGTCCCTGCAGGGCACCAGTGTGCTGACAGTCACTGCCATGGACAGAGACACAGGGGTGAATGATGAAATCTTCTACAGCATCACCAGTGAGTGATGGGGCAGGGCAGCATGGGCAGGGGGTAAGCAGTGGCAGGGTGGGATGGGCAAGGTGGGGGATCAGGAAACAAGGGTCACCACAGGGAATGATTCTGGACTCCCAGGCACTGCCAGCCTGCCCTTGCTGGCAGAGAGAGGTCAGGCCTGTATTTCCAGTGGCTGTAGCGGGTTCCTGCCATCCCCTTGCCATAGATACCAGCATCCCCTTTGCTATCAATGCCACGACGGGCACCATCACTGTGAGCGCGCCCCTGGACCGTGAGCAGCTACCAAGTGAGGAAGTGCTGCTGGAAGTCAGGGTGAGTAGGAGGCAGCAAGGGGAACCCCATCCTCTTCCTCTGCCTGGGCCCCTCCAACCCTTTCTTTCCTCCTGCCCAGGCACGTGAGAAGAACCTGGACATCTATGGCAAGGTGGCCCAGGCCAGCACCCTGGTGACAGTCACGGTGATCGATGTCAATGACAACAAGCCTCAGTTCTACAACTGCTCCCTCCTGAGCTGCAACTTCTCCACTGATGCCCAGAGCAACTTCACGGGCACCATAATAGAGCACTCCTCCTCCAGACTGCCCGTGTCCAACCTCAGCATCGTCGCCCATGACCCAGACAAGGTGGGAGTCCATCCAGGAGGCTGGGCTGGGGTGCAGGAGTTTGTGCACCCTCACTCCTGTGTGTCTCTCCCCTGCAGGGCATCAACAGCAATTACAAGCTGTACCTGCAAGGTCCAAATGCCAATGCCTTCTCTGTCTCCCCCACAAATATAATGGGCACAGGGGAGGTCCAGATCCTGGTGCAAGACCCGGCTGCTGTGGACTACGAGATAAGCCACGTCATGGTGGTGCAGGTGAGACCCACAGGACTGGCTCACCCTGGGGACAGTTCTTGCTCCTTGTATATGCCAGAGCGCAGCAGGGACACAGCTCTTCTCCTGCAGGGTTCAAAAGTCAAAGCAGAACATGGCTGTGCCCTGACAGCTTCTTCAGTGCAAGAGGAGTTGGGCTGGAGTGTGACATGTCTCTTTCCCATGCTCAGGGACCCATGTGAGACACTGTCCCTTCTCTGTCCTGCAGATTGTTGCTAATGACACAGGGAACCCCACAGACTGCTGCTCTACAGCCACTGTGACCATCGACCTCATTGACAGCAACGATCACATCCCTGAGTTCCCCCAGAGCATCTACAACCTGAGCGTGATGGAGAACAGCCCTGACGGCACCATCATCTCCCCAAACATCACGGTCAGGCACTGGGCAGGGAGTGGGCAGAGCTTACATCCCCCGAGCAGGGTGCTGGGCATGCCTGGCCCCACTAGTGCAGCTTGCATTGAGGGCACTGGACTCTCCATGTATTTTTAGGGTGCTCACTGCCCATGGTTGGCACCCCAGATTCACCACTGCTCTGGCGCCTAAGGCAGATGCTTCCTTCTGACTTTCAGGCCTACGATCCAGACAGCGGTGTCCTGGGCCAGATCACCTACCAGCTGCTCCCAGAGAGCATGTACGTAGGGGCACAGCCAGCCACAACCAGGGCACTGTCCTGGCAAGGGGTCTGAGCCCCGGTAATGTCTCTGTGTATGCCATAGCCATAACATCTTCATGGTTAATGCCACAACCGGGGCACTGCTGGTGCGGAACGGGAGCTTACTGGACCGGGAGACTCGTTCCATCTACTATGCAAACCTCCAGGCGAAGGATGGGGGCAACCTGGTGGGCACCACGGTGCTGGAGATCTCCATGCTGGATGTCAATGACAATCCACCCATAGTCATTGGCTCCTACTTCATCTCTGTGGAAGAGGGACTGAACATCAGTACACAGATCCAGGTACGCACAGACAGAGGTGACAGGCGGCTGTTGGAGGTGAGCAGGGGCTGTCCCCAAGGTGCCAACAGCCATGTTCCAACTGCTGACCTTTTCAGGCCATTGACAACGACGAGCCTGGCAACCCCAACAGCGAAGTGGGCTTCAAGATCTTGCCAGGACCATTCAGCAACAACTTCACCATAGATGCAGCCACAGGTGAGATGCACAGCAAGGAGCCGCTGGACCGTGAGGCCTTGGAAGATGAGCGGGGGCAGATGGTGGTGATGGTGGAGGTGTATGACCATGGCGTGCCGCAGCTCAGCACCTTGGTGAATGTCACCATCACAGTGGGGGTGAGTCCTGGGCACAAGTGGGGACACATGGGGGCAGGCCAGGGCCTGGAGCTGGGATGGATGGGCAGAGAGGGGATGTGGGATCCCTGGCCATGGCAGAGGCACTGTGTCCCCTCTCTGTGGAGGAGGAGGGAATAATTGATTCAGGGAGGCAGGAGAGCACAAATGTCCCTGCTCCTGTCCCCAGCCTGCTACGGGGGATCCCGTTTCCTGGAGCAGCTACAACCATGGCTTTGTCTCCTGCAGGATGTGAACGACAATGCTCCCGTGTTCCTCAACCAGTCCTATGAGTTCGCAGTGTTTGAAGACTCTCCAGGTAGAAGTTGTGTGGCCAGGATTGTGGGACCAGTGGTGGCCCAGAATGTGTGCCTGCTGGCCACTGAGTGTCTGTCTCCACCTGCAGGGGCCCTAGTGGGTGAGGTGGAGGCCACAGACGCTGACCGGACAGAGATCAATTCCCGCATCTCCTTCCTGCTTGAGAGGAGCAGTGGCTCTAGCAACTTCTTGATCCGCTCATCCCGCCTGAAAGCAGGGCACTATGTCGGGCAGCTGACTGTAGACCCCGACATGTCCCTGGACTATGACACCCTGCAGGAGAAGTTCTTCTCCTTGGTGGTGGTGGCGGAGAACACGGCCGCGTACGACGTGGGGGACAATGCCAGCGTCCCAGTGGTGGTCCACATCCTAGACGTCAATGATGAGCCCCCCACCATCCAGCAGGTCTCGCAGGACATTCACGTGAGCGAGAACGGCACGCAGGAGGGGCTGGTGGTCACACTGGTCGCCTCTGACCCAGACACCAATCACTCACTGGTCTTTGAGGAGCTGGCAGTCGCCTGCTACAAGGATGGGAGCAGCACCGGGGATGTGTGCTGGGACTGGTTCCTGCTGGCACCCAACGGCTCCGTGCTGGTGAACAGCTCCGACATTGACTACGAGCTGTGTGACACAGTGGTGCTCACGCTGCGGGTTGAAGACCTCTACACTGAGAAGGGCAACCGCTACAGCCAGAACGGTAACGGCACCCACTGCCCACTCCTTCCAGCACCACTGAGCGTGGTGGGTGCTGGGACCTGCCTCTCCCACCTCCTAAGTGTGAGGAGCAGGGTGGGAGCTACGTGGTTTGGCAATGGAGAGAGGGTGTCCCCAGCTCTTTTGGACTGGAGCCTGCTGGGAGGATGGGGCTGTCACAGAAGCAGAGGAGGGTGCTGCAGGGCTGCTCTGTTGGTGACCAGAGTTCTGCTTTTGGGATATTGCAGAAACCCTGAGAATCCTCATCACTGATGTGAATGACAACGCACCAGTCTTCCTGCCTGTCACAGAGACCTTTGGTGAGCAGCTGGGGTTAGTGCATCCTGTGGTCTCCTCCCTGCACCCACACATGCTCTGACACACTGCCCAGCAGCAGGGACCTTCTCCCAGTAGGGAGGCAGGGCTGAGAGAGTTGCAGGGGTTATTCAATGCTTTCCATGAAGGCTGCGGGGCTTAGGGCAGCAGGGGTATGCTCAAAGCTCTGCTGAGCCCTGGGGCTGTGGGGCATGGGGTCTGCAGCAAGCCTGGCTGCACACCAGGGTGAACACACCATCTGTCTGCTTTCCTTGGCAGTGGTTGTCCCTGAAATCTCCCCAGTGGACCTGCAAGTGGCTGTTGTGAAGGTGAGGATCTGTGTGTGTCTGCTGGGCTCACCCATCCCCACTGCAGGCAGGTGCTGGCCATTCCTATCTGGGCTTCTGCCACACTTTGTCCCTGCAGGCCACAGATGCTGACTCAGGGCAGGGGGGAACCATCAGCTTCTCCATCATCAGTGTGGTGCTTGTGGAGGACAACGGGGTCAGCCGGCCCTTTGAGAACCTCTTCAAGCTGGTGACAACGACTGAGAAGGACATCTACATTGGGAGCATCCAGTGAGGCCATGGGGCTGGGCTGGGCTGGGGAGGGTGCAGCAAAGCAGAGGTGCAGGCAGTGCCATTGCAGGCTGGAGAGGGGACAAAGCCATCCTGGGGTCCTGCCCTGGGTAGGGTGGAGCCTGGGGGATGACGGGGACATCCTGGGGGCATCCTGTGCAGCCCAGTGTGATTGTCGATGTCCCTGTTCCCACAGGGTGGCCAGCAACCTTGATGGCTCGCTGAAGGGGCAGTACCAGGTGACAGTGGAGGCTCAGGACAATGAGGCACCAGTGCACAGAGTACAGACTGTGCTGACTGTGAGTGTCACCCCTGATCTCCCTCTCTGGGGACACCCCGCACCCTGCCCAGCCACACTCACCCCTGTGCTCCATGTGCAGATCTTCACGGTGGATCAGAGCTACCGCATTCGCCTCCAGTTTGTGACAACGGTGGATGAAGTCCAGAGTAACATCCAAAGCATCAGAGCGTAAGGAGAGCGAGGCCAGGCTGGGGAGGTTGGGGTGGTGGCTGTGCAGTGGGGGACACGAACATGCAGGCTGTCCCCACTGGAGCGGGATGCTGAGCTGCTTCCCGTGCCCATGAGTGGAGCAGGAAGCTCAGCCCAGCCTCCCTCCACCCCTGCTGTCCCTAGGGCCCTGACCGCCGTGACCAAGGCAGGAGTGTACGTGGCAGCAATCAAGAGCATGGAGGAAACCCGCGCCTCCCAGTGAGTGGGGCCCTGCAGGCAACGGGGAAGGGGACAGGGGGATCGGGGGTGTCACCCTGCGTCCCGCTTACCCCATCTCTTTGCTCCTGCAGGGTGGTAGCCAAGTCAGTGATGGAGGCGTACTTCGTCTACAGCAATGGCACTGCCCTGGACGTCAACCAGCTGAGCATGTGTGTGCCGGGGCAAGGGCCACGCACGGGCACTGCTGCGCACCCTGACTAGCCCATCCACTCCTATCTCCTCTTTCCTTGGCAGGCTCATACAGTCTGATCCACTGATCCTGGCTGAGCTGGTCAGCCTGGGCCTGGCCATCATCGTGAGTGGGGCTGGGCGAGGGGCACAGGGAGAGGGCACCAACCCCTCATGAGGATGGGGGCTGGTTCTGCTGGCCAGGGCTGTGCCCTCACCCCTGCTCTGCACCAGGGCCCCGGGGAGGTGGTGAATCCCACCAGGGAGACAGAGCTGATCGGCATCATCGCAGGGCTGGCAGCATTCCTGCTCATCTTCATCCTCATCATGACCCTGGCCTTGGTTCTCACCTCTAGGAGGTACCGCACCACCTGCACCCCCTCCTGCCTCCCCTCACCACTCTCATCCTCACCAGCACCCCCAGACTCATCCCTGCCCTCCATCCCCCTCCTGCCCACCCCATCCCAGTGCCCAGCTACCCCTGCCCCTCTCACCCGCCCTGTCCCTGGATTTGCAGCTACAAGAGGAAGCTGCATGCAATGAAGGCTCTGAAGGCAGCCACAACGTTCAGCCCTGCCATGGTGCAGCAGGGTCCTGGCATCCCTGGGACCAACCAGTACAATGCAGAGGGGTGAGTGTGGAGCTCCTCTGGCAGGAGAGGAGAGCCCAGGCATTTCCCCACAGCCAGGGGCTGCAGGGCTCGCTGCACACCCCTCCTGCCCTGGGGACACAGCTGTCCCGGGCTGCCCCATGGGACGGTCACTCACCTGCCACCTATCCCTGGCCAGAGCAAACCCCATGCTGAACCTCTCACTCGATCCCTCACATGACTTGGGCTTCCACGAGGACTCCAGCTCTGTGGCCAGGTGAGCTCTGCAGGCAGGTCCCAAAGGCCACGGGGCCATCACCCTGCGTCCCCACCCCACCAGTGCCTGTGCCCTCTGCTAACGCCCACCCTCCACTCTCCACAGCATGAATTCCCTGGATGAAAACACAGTAAATGCACCTGGGGATGAGAAACTCAAGGCCAAGGTGAGCATGAAAATCGCTACTGGTGTCCAGCAGGGAGTCCTGCCACAGCACCCCATGTCCCCTCGTCTCTGCTGGCTCCCCAGGCTCCTGGATCCTTCATGTCCCTTCCTCTTCACCCCCTTGATAGCCCTCAGTTCCTGGGAAGATGGGAGAGTGTCCCTGCCCCGGGACTCTGTCCCCACCCCATCTGACCACTCTCTTGTCCCACAGCAGGTCAAAGCGGAGCTGACAGACCCCTCTGACAGGGAGGCTCTGGTGGCTGCCCTGAACCTGAACCAGCCCAGCAAAACAGCGTACATCAACACCACCTTCACCACCACGGACTTGTGAGCAGGCATCTGGGGTGCAGCTGGGCCAGAGCAGGACTCAGGCAGCTGCGCTGGTGATGTTGTGTTCAGAGGCTGGCAATAAACCTGTCCCACAGTGGTCACAGTGTCCTGTGCCCATCAGAACGTCTGCTGGGGTGCTCAGCCAGCTCAGGGGTCATCTCTCCTGGCATGAGGAGGGAAGGCGAGTGCCACCATGGGGCTTGGCCCGGCTTCTTGTCCCCAGGACCCTTCCCTGGGCTGCCCCACTGTCCCAGCTCAGCCCCTAGGGAGGGAGGCGCAGGCAGCCCCGCGCAGAGGTTTGTGCAAGGTTTTATTACCCAACATCCACATTGACACAATGGTCCCCCTGCCCCTTCCTCCCCCCAACCCCCCAGAAAAGAAATGAAGAGGAAAAAAGAACAACATGGGTGATGAAGCCACAGCTCGGCAGTGAGGGGCTGGAGGTGGGGAACAGCCCGGGGCAGGGTGGTAGAGGGATGGCGCAGGGCTCCTGGTCGTCCCTGCGTGGCCATAGCACTGCTCCCGCAGCCCAAGGCACTGAGCAGAACCGGGTCCAGTGAGTGCCATGGCACAGAGCAGGCACTGGCTGCTCGCTGATGCTTCAGCGAGTCCCTCACAGCCCCTCCCCGAGCAGAAACAGCCCTGCAGGCCCAAAACAGGCGCAGGATCCCCAAAAGGGATTTGGGGTGTGGGGCAAGACTTGCCCCTTAGAGAGGAGAAGTGGCTGCACTGGTGACCCCGGCACCTCAAGCCCTCGTACACCTCTGCCCGAAGGGGATGGTGCAGCTCCCCAAGTACCCCCTGTTAGCAGCTTCCTGCCCATCAGGTGCTGGTTGCCCTCACTTGGCACTGTGGGGCTGGTCCTCTCCACAGGGTCAGGCCCCACATCATGGCTGGATGCCACGGTGCAGCCGGCTGTGGGGATGCTCACCCCCTGCAATCCCACCCTTTGCTCCCGACGCAGTCCAGAAACGTAGGAAAAGTGTTTGAAAAGAGGGTGACAGCCCCGCAGGACCCCGGGGAGGAGGCGGCTCCAGGCAGGACACACACGGCTCAAAGAGTCTCTTAAAAAGCTCCAAAAATGCAAACACGGTTCAAGAAAAGGCCCCTCCCTCCCACCCTCTAAAACCCCAGCTGTAAAAAGTGGCAGCGCTTTGAGACCATCGCATCCCTGGCTGCTGTTGGATGGGGATGCTGGAGGGACGTCACAGGGTCGTGCACCCACGTCCCAGGCACATGGGGCCTCTCCAGCACTGGAGCAGCTGGATGGGCCCGGCAGCAGGGCAGGCCCCATCCCCACCGCCAGCCTTGGTGAGGATGTGATCTGGGCAGACCCCAGGCAGGGGGAGCTGGGGGCCATGGGGACAGACTCCTCAAGGGCCTCCAGCCACAGTGATAGGGACAAGCAGCTCTCCATTAGTCATGGTTGCTCCCAGCCTCTCCCATTTCAGTCTCAGTGCTCCATGTGCCTACATCCTTCCAGCTCCAGAGCACCCACAGCACACAGTGGGGCAGAAGATGGGGCTGTGGCTGGGATGAACAGGGCTGGATGGGCAGCCACAGGGAGCTGCGTGTGAATGGCCATGGGCTGGTCAGAGTGTGGCTGAGCCCTGGGCAGGCAAAGCGGTGGCACAGGAATGCACCAGCATCTCTCCGGCATGGGGAGTGATGCTGCTGCCTGGGATGTGAGTGAGACCAGAGCTCAGGGGAGCCAGCAGCTCCCTGCCCATGCCCATCCTGAGCCCTCTCCAGACCTGTGCCATGGGCAGCTGCCTCTGGCTGGAAGAAGCCATGTGCTTCTTCATGCTGACAGACGCCACCAAGCACAGAGACAGGGCACCAGCGTCATATCCCGGGGTACCTCTATGGGGCTAGGTCTGTGTGGGGACCCCAGGCTGCCAGGGGGACGCCCAGCAAAGGAGATGCCTTGCCCCAGCATGCAGTGCTCCATCACCACCTGCCCCAGGAGCCCTGCACGCTGGCAGCGGGTGTCTCAGGATGCCAGGGCAGGGACTCCCCCTCACCTCCCACAAGAAGCCCCATGGCACCCCCACCCCAGCAGCAGCAACTCACTCCATGGCGGGGCCGGTGCGGGAGCAGCACCGGGGCCGCCGGACGTTCTGCAGCAGAGCCCGAAAGACACCGGGCTGCCTCTTGGGCTCCTCGCCTTTGCGGGGGTCTCCCTTGATGGAGCTGGTGCGGGTGCTCTGCGGGGGTACCACCACCTGCCTCTCCTCGATCTGCTTCTCCAGGTGCTTCTGGATGGCCATGCCCAGCACCTCCACCTCCATGGAGGCCCCGTACACCTCCCATGTCATCCCTTTCTCGTCCCAGCTCACCTCCCGGATGGGCTCCGGAGTCTCCTCCACCAGCGTCCCCTTCACATGCACCTCGGGGTACGAGGCCTGCGGGGACTTGGCCACTGGTGTCATGGGGCCAGTGGCCACGGAGCGGGTCTCCACAGGCATGGACACCTGCATCTCTGCATCCTTCTTGGAGGGCTCCAGGCGTGGGGCGGCAGCAGAGCCCAGCTCCCTCTTGGGGAAGGTGAAAGCAGCAGCCCCGCCTGGGGGGCTCATAGGACTCAAGGCCACTGACACCAGGGACGCTCGGTTGTCCACTTGTGTACCCATGTCCTGCGTCCCGGCGTCCTGCGGTGGGGTCACTTCAAAGGAGTAGGACTGGCAGAGCAGCTTGCTTTGCTGGGGCTGCTGGCTGCTCCCAGCGTTCGCACGCCGGGCTGGGCTCTCCTCGGCTCTGCCCTGGCCTGGGGTAGTGGGGTTTGACCTTGACTCGCTTTTGCCCTTGCTCCCCGAAGTGCTGGTGCCAGGGGGGTCTGCTGTGCCCCCCTGCGGGTTCTTGGGAGCTTCACCACCCCTTGGCTGGGGTGCAGCGCCCAGGGATGTCCCTGTGACACCCTGGGGCTGCCCCTGGCTTGGAAGCTCCGCTGCTGCTCCAGCAGCCATGGTAGGCTCCGCAAATGCCACGTGTTTGGCAGGAGCCGACGCACTCCCCACATCCTTGCTGGGTGCTTTGAGGCAGGGCTCGGGCAGGGGGGACACGGAGGCTGTGTTCTTCTGGGTGCTGGGAACCTCCATCCCCGCAGGGCCACAGGCTGGGGCAGTGCCACTTGGTCCCCCACAGCTCCCCGTCGTTGCTGCTGCGTTTGGCTCTGTGCCGGCGTCCCGGAGAAGCGTGCTGGGAGCTGGTCCTGTCGGCGATGGCACCTTCTCCACCACCGTGCTGGCCATGGTGCCCTGGGCCTCCGGTGCAGCCACACAGCAGGTCCTCACAGCACGGCCCCCCGCAGCACAGCCGGAGCTGGGCAGGCACTCACCCACTGGAGGGCAGCCAGGGGAGCTGGCACCGGGCTCACAGGCGTCCTCGGCACCGGCCTGGCAGCTCAGCAGCCGCAGCCCCTCGGGCTCCTTAGAGCTGCCCATGCCTGGAAAAGGCTTCTCCCATGCTAGTCCTGCTGTGGGTCTGCAAGAGAGAGGATGGGGCAGTGAAGAGGGAGCAGCGCATGGGCCCCCAGCTCCCCTCGGCTGCCAACTGTTTTTCTGCATGCCATCCATGACAACAGGTTGGGCAGCTGCCTGCAGCTTCTACCAGCACAGCCTGTGTGGTGGCACCCAGTGCCCAGCCCCACGGGAAGGGAGGAACTGTGTTGGCTGCCTACCGTAAAAGCCAACCTTCTCCTGGCACAGCCAGATTGGGACCGGGAGCAGGATCCAGGCGCTGTTGCGCCTGCCAGAGCAGGGGGATGTGGCACAGGCACAGCAGAGGGGCAGCTGGAGAGTGGCCCTGGGCACCAGGCTGAGAGCCTGAGGGGGCTCAGCACCCCCCACCTGCAAGTGGGGAGTTGGGCACAGCATGGGGTGACAGCAAGCTGGGCACAGGGACTGAGGGGGGCTGCAGAGCACAGCCCAGGCATGGGGCAACCCAAGCCTTTCCCTCCATTCACTGGGACCAGTGTTCCCAGAGCTAGGAGTGATGTGTATCCCCCAGGCACAGGAACCCCCAGCTCAGCACCGACACCCCAAGCTGAGGGTGCACCCATCTCCAGGCCATGCCCCTTCAGCCCCCCAGGACAGCCGTGTAGCAGGAGCATGGTGGGAAGCCCCAGAGAAGCCCCCAGCTCTGCCAATGCCAGTGACTCCCTCCGGAGCTGGGAGCGCACGAGTCCTGGTCACGGTCACTCTGGGTCCCGAGAGGGCAGAGCAGAGCAAATCCCCCCAAGGGACATTGCAGGAGCAGCGACCAGGCTGGCACCAACCCTCCCCAGGAGCACCGGGGCCCGGAGGCGGTGACCCCCCGACTCTGTCTCCCCACGCAGCACCCTCTATACCCGGGGGTCATGCCACCGCGCACCCCGACCTGCTCTGACAGCACCCTCCATCCCGGCGGGCTACGGGTGCCCCGACCCGGTGCCGCTGCTCCACGGAGAGGCTGCGAGGCCCCGCACACGCGTGTGCACACGCACAAACACGCACAAACACGCGTGTGCACACGCACAGGCACGCACACGCCAGCACATGGCCACGGGCACACCCGCACGCACGGGCACGCGTGTGCACGCCCCGGTTCCCCTGGCGAGCCCCGGTCAAACTGGCTCCAGCGGCAGCACCGGACAGGGGGAATCCGACACACACACACCCCCACTCCCCCGGCCCCGCCGCCCGTCCCTGGGGAAGCCGGTGCCGGCCGGGCTGCGGCGGTAGCACCGGGAACGGGAGCGAGACCGGCCCCGCCACGTGCGCCCCGAGGCCGTCGTTACCTGCGGCGGCGGCTCGGCTCGGCTCGTCCCGTCCCGTCCCGTCCCGTCCCGTCCCGTCTAGCTCGGCTCGGCTCGGCTCCGGCGCGGTGGCGGCAGCGGCGAGCATGCGTGGGGCGGCGGCGGCGGGGGCGGTACCGCGCCCCGGGCCGCTCCCCCCGGCTGCCGCCCGCCCCGGAGCCCCCGGGCAACGGTGGGGAGGAGAGGGAGGACCGGCTGCCGCGGAGGGGGGGGCCCAGTACACACCCCCCTCCCCTCGCTGCCATGGGTGTCACCCCCCTTGCCCGCCCGGGGAGACCCCATCACCCCCTGGTATTCCCCAGCATCACCGACCCTGTCACCCCGGTGTACCCGGGCACAGCAGAGTACATGTCCGGCACAGGCACGGTCAGGGGGTCCTCAACCCTTAGGGGGTCCTGCGGGTGGGGGTGACAGTGAGTGACACCGAGTCCAGTCCCCCTCCTACCTGGTGATGGAGACGGATGCTTCCCTCCCAGGCATCACCGGGGAGGGGGGGGTGGGAGGGGGTGCTGTACCCCAACCATCCAGAGGGACCGGGACAACGTGTCACCGTGGTGTGACAGAGGTGGGCTCCAGCGCACCCCTCGCTCAGGGGTGGGAGAGGACGGGGAGGGGAGATCGTCCCCGTCTCCCTCCCGGCAGCGCCTGCCTCTGCTCCCAGGCTCAGGCTTTGTCTAACTCCTTCCCACGCACTCCCGCTGCTGGGGGAAGGCGGCCTGCTCGCTTCGCCTCATCCCTGCATCCCCCCAAGCCCCCCCAGCATCTTCCCAACCCCACTTGCATCCCTCCAAAAGCCCCCAGTATCCCCCCAAAACTCCCTAGCTGCCCACCGGTCACCCAACCCCTCTATATATGCCCACATCACCTTATAGGATTCCCTCCCTGACCTGGGGATGTCAACAATGGAGTAAGAGCTATAGATTTATAGGGTCAGGGGGTGTGTGTGCTAATGCTAACCCCAAGACAGGGATCTCTCACCTTGGTGTTACCGTTAGCATCCCCCTACCCTATATCTACCTATAGATATAGATCTATAGGGTGAGGCTGGGTGATGGGAGCTGGCACACCTGGTTGCTTGGAGACAAGGGAGGTTGGAAATGCTCCTTCCAGTAAACAGCCAGGATGGAACAAAAGCCGAAGGCTAAAAATAGGGAGGCAGGATATGGAAATAAAAAGCTTTGCCTCTCCCCTCAACCCTGGGGCAGAGTGGGGCACCCCCATGTCACCACCAGGCGCCCCATGGGTGTCTGGTGTGAGGCTGTTCCCCTGCACACATCAGCGTGTTCCCCCCTCATGGTTTTTGTGGACCCATGGTCCCAGTCCTGCAGCAATGACTGGTCCCAGTTGCCCACCTGCAGGGTTGGGGCAGCACAGGGTGGGGGACAGGTATGGCTTCACATCCCGTGCTGTCCGGTGTGGGCTCAGACCCAGCCCTGGGCACACACCCTGGGGGGACAAAGGACACTGCGGGCAGAATCAAGTCCTGGCAGAGGAGGAGACCAGAATGTCTCCATCCCCTGGCTGGGACCTTGCCTCAGGGCAGGGGGGCTTGGGACCGCATCCTGCTGACATTCCCTTCCACTGCCACTCTCCGCTCTGCTGGCAGCCGCTCTCCCCATCCCCATCGGCATTCCGGAGCGCACCATGTCCCAGTGGCCAGCGCGGGTCATGGGGGGCACCCCCCCGTCCCCTCCGGCAGCCTTCATCCCAGGCCGGATGCCTCCTCCTCCTCCTCTTCCCACCCGGGCACCTCGAGGCTGGCAGGAGAACAATAGCGAGGAGGATGAGTAAGATGGTCCCCATTGCCTTGGCAACGCACTCGCGAGGAGCCAGGCGCTGCCTGACAAGCGCGCTCTGCCTCGGCGCAGCGGGCGCAGGTAGCACGGCAGCCCCCTCCCTCGCCGCCGCGGCCCACCTCCCACGCCGCACGGGCAGCGCCACGTGAACGCGCCCGGCTCCCCCACCGCCGCCGGCACCCGCACACGCCGGAGCAGGCAGCGGCATGCACCCAGCAGCCAGCTCGGGCCAGGCGCGGCCCAGCACCGCCCCGGCTCACCGGTGCCTGGCTGTGACCGGCTTGTGGCCGGGCGATGTGCTCCTCTGCTGCGGAGCTGATGGGCTTCCTGTGGCTGCCCGTGGTATCTGCGGGCAGGGAGGCCGGGCTCCGGGTGCTGGCAAATGGGAACTGAGGGGATGCCTGCGGGCACCGGGCTCCCATCACCGACTGACCGCAGCCCCTGGCTCCCCTCCCCAGGATGGGTCGTGCTGAAAGAGGACCTTTGGTGTGCCCACAGCTGAGAGTGCTCTGGGGTGACAGGGATGTTTGAGAGGTCCAGAAGCAACACGAAAACTGCGCTGCCTTCACAGCACCTTGTCACAGAGGTGCTGGGGGAGGAGCTGATCCCTGCCAGCACCTGCTGTCCTGGGTGCCCCAAAGCACAGCCTGTGGCTGGCATCAACCTAACCCAGCCCTGTGGGGTGGGAGGGCACTGCGGCTGGGACACCACAGTCGGGTGTCTGAGCACATCGCCCTGCATGCTCCTGGGTGCAGGTAGAGCCGCAGGTGCAGGCAGGGACATGGCCCCAGGGGTCCATGCTGAGTGCACAAGAAGGGATGGGGGCACAGGGTGAACACCCCCTGAAACCCCACATCCCCATGGCCCCACATGCCCATAACCCCACGGTCCCATGGTCCCACCCTGCCCGTTCCGTTCTCCACAGCGCCCCCTCACGGCCATCCGGGCAGGGATCAGCCAATCAGAGCTGTTTGCTGCAGAGCATGTGCTCAGCGCCATGCTGTGGGGTCGTGGGGGTGCCGGGGGGCACCATGGCAGGGCGGGCACGGTGCTGGGGCATGGTGGGGTGGGCAGGGGGCGGCCCTGGCACCCCGGGGCTGCTGACCACAGTGGAGACCTTGTTCAGGTCTCCCTGGCAGGGTGCCCTGGGTGCACGGGGTGCTGGAGACCATCCGGTGCGGCAGCTTGCAGCTTCCGGCTGGAGGTGTCCTTCCCCCTGCACAGGGACTGCAGCACTGGGAGATGGTGCAGCACAGCCAGCACTGCGTGCCCTGCGAAGGGGGTGAGGCGGGGAGCATGGACTGAGCCCTTCCATCCCCACCCAGCCCTGTGCGTGGGGCGCTGCCGGGAGCGGGGTCGCTGCGCTAACACGGTGGTGGCTGGGATGTGCGCAGTGGTGCACAGGAGGATGCCATCCTCGGGTGCACCCTGCAGAAGGATGAGGGGTGCATGGGGAAGGTGGTTTTGTCAGCCCAGTGCTACACCAGGGCACAACAGCAGCATGGTGCTGACCCCTGTATGCGTTTGACATCCTAAACACCATAAACTTGCTGCCCCTTACACATCTCAGGGCCTGCTCTGAGCCTGAGAGCTCTCAGCCCCACATCCTCTCACCCTCAGCCTGAAACATTTGCCATGCTGTTTGAGATGCTCACCACAGCAAGAGTCTGTGTCTATGGGATGAATGGCTGGCAGGGTCCAGCTTTCCATTCCGTGGTGGTCTGGAGGAATGGGTCTAGCTGAATGATTGCTGATCACCTATTGCGACTAGATGCTGCTGTTTCAGAAGAGTCAAAACCTTTCCTACAGTGCCTCTGTGCCATTTGTGGTGAAAAGGCAGGGACTCTTCACTTCTCTCTCCTCTCCCAGGGGTTCGTTTCAGCAGCTCAATAGGTGTGGATGAAGTAAAAGCCCTGGCTGCATTAATGACATACAAATGTGCCGTAGTGGGTAAATACAAAGGGAACATGAAGCACATGAGGACCTGGGCATGGGATGGGGCTGTGGTACAGTGAGTCAGAAAAGCTCGTTAGACGCTTTGAAAATCAGAAGTGCTCTAGAAGTGCAGGATGTTCCTCTGGGCACGGATGTGCGAGGGCACGGCTTGCTGCGGCTGCAGAATATGCCACTGGCAGTCCAGGATGTTCGTGTTAATCAGGGAGCATCAAGCACTGTGCTTTTCAGAAGCAGCCTCTGTGCCTGGGTTGTCATGGATTCAGCTCTGGCTGGTGGTTGTGGCAGGCTCAGGGTCTGTATCCCATCCTGCCTTCAGCTCTGCTCCACAGAGGCCATGTGTGTGTGGTGTTGAGGGGGGAGCTGTGTGTGGCGTGGGGAAGCAGCGTCCCCCTGCCTGGGTTCACCAGCAGGGTCCTGATTGCCACAGTCACCTCCTCTCCTGGGTAGCTGACAGAGGACATCTGTTTGCCTCACCTGGTCTTTTCCAGATGTCCCTTTTGGCGGTGCCATGATGGTGTGAGGATCGATCCAAGGAAATACTTGGTGAGCTCACTCCTTCCCCCGCTGACAGCCTGTTACTCACAGTCCAATTCCACAGCCCTCCCTCTCCGTGCCTATCACAGCGATGCTCTCGCGCAAGCCGGGGGAGATGTTTGTAGTAACACTCACCCAGTGACTGTGAAAAGCAGCTTGGGGTGGGGAGGGGGGCGGTGAACTCTGGTTTATGGGTCAGTGCATCTGGGCAGAGACGTGCTGAAGGAGTAGGGGCACTCCTGCTGCTGCCCACTTTCCACTGGGGGAAGATGCAAAACAAGAGGGGTTGAAAGGGCACCGAGCAAAGGGACCGGGAGTTCACATAGCTCTTTTGAGCCCAGGCTCCCCTCATGCTGTGAATTACTTCCCTGGGGGACATCAGGGTGAGCACTGTACAGGCAGGGCAGAGCGGAATGCAGCTCTGTGATTTTCCTTGGGGCCTGTAGTAACAACGGTGTTTTGTTGTTCTGCTATTCTCACGCAGGAACATGAGCTGGAGATAATAACAACACATTTCACTGTAGAAATGGCCAAGAAGGGATTTATAGGTGAGTGTTTTGTCCCGGTTCTGCAAGCAGAGGGTGGTGTGCAGGCAGGGGAGCGGGCAGCGGCTGCCTGGCTGCTCAGGCACAGGGGCTGTCGGCAGCGCTCGCTGCCCTGGTGCTCTGCTGTCTGTGCACTGCTTTCCTCTGCCTGCGCTGTGGAGTTGGAGCAGAGGGAGCCTCCTGCAGCACCAAGCACAACAGAGCTGGCCCAGGCTGCCTCCCAGCTACTGCTGGGCAGGGTCTCACCAGGTACTGTCCTCCATTCCCACTGGCCTGTGCAGTCACAGGGAGGATCGGAGGTTTCTCCCACCTTAGTGTGTGATGGATAACTCAGTGGGTGCTGGTCGCAAGGCAGACCTTTACCTTCTCTCTTTACTTGAAGTACTGGGAAGCCACAAGGCAAATACTCAGCAAAAGCCAAAGCTGTTCATGCCTGAGGGAAGCTGGGGAGACTCTGGGGTATGGGCAGTGCCAGGGTATGGTCAGGGGACTCCTTGGTGTGCCCAGGGCCATGACCAGCCGTGGAAATCACCTGGCTGTACACATGCCATTGGCTGGAGCAGAGCAGCTGAATCGCAAAGGCAGGATTTGGCAGATTTTTCTGCCTCTATAGGGCCCGGGATTGATGTACTGGCCCCTGATGTCCACACCGGGCAGTGGGAGATGTCCTGGATAGCTGACACCTGCACACACACACACTGGGTTACGGGGTAAGCTCCCACAGTGCTGGTTTGGAGCCCAGGATGCTAAGGGAACTGTAAGGGTTTGTGCCCAAAGGCCTGTGCCAGCGAGTTGCTTCAGGTGCAGCTGAATTTTAGGGGAGTGTGAGGGAAGCTGAGGCTCGGGGAAAGTCCCTTCTAGAGGTCTTGCACCAGGTGAGACCTTAACGTTCACTCTGCCCATCCTGTCCTCGCAAGACAGCAGTGCCCAGGCAAGTGTGACAGGAAAGCCCATCAGCCAGGGAGGCATCCATGGGTGACGCTCGGCCACTGGGCGCGGGGTCTTGCATGGCACTGAGAACTACCTCACTAATACTGACTACATGGACCGCATCAGCCTGAGCACTGCCTTCCCTGGCAAGACTTTAGTGCTGCAGGTGAGTGCTCAGCCCAGCTACAGCTTTGAAGAGGACATTTCATTTCCTCAGGACCATTCTGCCTTTCCTTTCAGACTCAGCACCTGCAGTGCTCTCTGGACATAATTTCTCAACTCTATCCTCACCCTGTGGCAGCTGACACTCATTTAAGCAACATTCATTTGAGTGTTTCAGACCTGCTGTGGGTGGATCAGTTTCAAGAGCCAATTGATCTCTTGGAGATTTGAACCAGCGGTCCAGGGGTGCTGCACTATTCACTCTGTACCATCATTCCCAGGGTCTCCCTGTAGACATCCTGCCTGAACGTGCTTATAAAATGGAAGCTGTGCCTGTGCAGCAGGCAGAGCGGAGAGGTGGCTGGACACAGCGAGCTCTGCCAGGCTGGATGGCAGCAGCCAACCAACTCCGGTGATTTCTGCCACCTCCAAACCAGCCACAACAAGCTGTGATGCTACCTATGGCAAAGGTCCTGCTAGTGGGCGCTTTGTGGGTCTGGACCTTGCCTTGCCCAGCAGCCTGGGAGCTCGGCAGGACCCTGAGGGTGCCAGCCCTGCGTTTTCCCCTCTCCTCCCAGGAAGGGCATTCCCTTCCCTGCAGCCCAGGCCTGTTCACAACCGCGGTGAGGTGCTTCCCCCTGCTGTAGCTCCAGGAGCTCCAGCGCCGGGGCAGGAGCTGCTGCCCAGCCACTGCCCGCTCTGCGCTGCTTCTGCTGAGCCCACTGCGCTCTGCAAGGGAGAAATAACCCGGAGAGCGCACACCTAAGCCTTGCCTGCAGCCAGCCCGCTGCTGCCTCCGAGCCTCTCTCCCCGACACAGCTCCCTGCCGCGGGGAAGAGGCGTTGAACCGAGGCAGCACTCGGAGGTGTGGTGCCTTTGCTGAGCCCTCTCCTTTCCACACGTCCTTCTGCTTCACTGATGCAGCAGCGAATGAGAAGGCTGCTCGCTGTGTGTACAGTGTTTTGGTGTATTTTGCAGTCTCAGGAACCAGTGGTGCTTTTCAGAGCTGTACTAAGCTGGCAGGCGCCTTTCTGCAGACAGTACAAACCCATCTGTTCCCGTTAGAAGAGCTGAGCTCCCCCCCGGCCCTGCCCTGTGCCGGTGCCGTGGCAGCAGGTCGCATCCCTCAGCATGAGGGGCAGCAGCATTGCTCAGGCTGTGCCTATATGCTGCTTGGTGCCCACTGAGGGGCTGTGTTTCTCACTGGATCTGTTTTCTACCGAGATTGGTTCTTAGAAGCTGAAGGCATGCTGTACTTGGAACATCACAGCTCTGGGGGGATAAAAACAGGTTGAGCTGAAAGCCCTTATCTCAAGCGTTTTGCTTTTCACAACCCTCTAACTAACCAAGGAGATCTCTGTCCTGCCAGGTCCTGGTCTCCATCCAGCCAAAACACCAAGAACTACTAGGTCAGGGGTTCTTCTTTGTGCTTCTCAGCTCAGGCTCCTGAGAGGGGACTGTTACCAGAGCAGCAGGTCAGTGTCCCCACGGCTTCCCTCTACCCAGCATGTCTCTTCTCTGTGTTGCTGCAGGGCTTTGGCAATGTGGTGCTGTACACCATGAAATACCTGCATGAGTATGGAGCCCGCTGCATCTGTGTTGGGGAGAGAGATGGAGCCATTTACAATCCCGGAGGGATCGACCCAAAGGAGCTAGAAGACTATAAGCGGGTGAGTTGATCCCAGTCAACCCAGCCCCTGTTCGTAAGGAATGGTGGTCAGTGCCTCCCTCTGACGTGCACATGGAGAAGGGGGCTGCCCTTCATCTCCTGCAGAGCTCAGCTCTGAGGTCAGTGCCCAACACTGCCAGGGATGGCCCAGCAGGGCTCCCTTTTCTCATTCCAGGGCCAGAGCACCATAGCTGGCTTCCCAAAAGCAGAGCCCTGTGATGGCAGCATCCTGAAAGTGCCCTGTGACATCCCCATCCCTGCCGCTACTGAGAAGCAGCTCACGAGGGAGAATGCCCCCCAGGTGCAAGCAAAGGTACAGACTGGTTCCAGGAGGCCCTGCCTCAGTGTGTGAGTGACAGCAGCTCAGCCAAACTTTGGCTTTTGGTGCTCAGCGCCCCAGGGAGGTGTTGCATCACTGCACTGACAATTCAACTGCTCTGCCAGAGGGAGAGAGTGTGAGGCGGAGGTGGCAGATCACATCACTTAGGGGAGCAGAAAAGCCCAAGCCCTTTCCTTTGCTGGCAGGGAGCTAGGATTGACCTGGCTGGTTCTTCTGGCAGCCTCAGTCTTCATTGCTGTATCAGATTTTCCCTGCAGGGCAGAGGAGATGATACCCTCGAAGGGTGTCACAGTGTTGACCCTGAAAACCACAGTCAGCAGGTAAGAGCAGGCAAAGCAGGGGAATGCTACAAGTGCCAGCTTCCTCCCTTCACTGTAAGCTCCGGGGACTAAAAGGACATTGCACGCTGGCACCTGGGACTCTGCCACAGCCAAGGCCTTTTGCATCCTGGGCCTTTAATCATCCTGTGTGAAATATCAGGTCTGAGCTTCTGCTCATCCTGAGCAGCTCTGGCGGGGAAAGCACCCAGACCCCTGCCACCAGAAGTGGCCTGAGAGGTGGGGCTGGGTCCCAGCAGCAGGGAGAGCAGCCTGGCACTGGTTTCTTCTTTGGTTTCTTCCACCTATCTCACCTCACCTCTGCCTCTGCTCTCAGATCATTGCGGAAGCTGCCAATGGCCCCACTACACCAGCAGCACATGATATATTCCTGCAAAGAAACATCCTGGTGATCCGAGTACGTCCATCCCCACGTGCACAAGGAAGTGATGTGCTCACGGCTATGAAGGCCACTGAGTGTTATCAACTGCACCAGTGTGGACCCAGCTGGGCTCTGGCAGGCTCTGGGTGGTGCTGATGGTGCTGTCTCAGTCAGCCTGTTCCCTGCCTTGCCTAGCTCCTGAGCACATCTCAGATGCTGGTTTCCCTTCTGAAAGTCATCATAGCTCTAGGATCTGGTCATCCAAGTAACCTCAGGACTGTTCCTGATGGCGGAGCCCAAGGGTATGGGGAAGGACCCAAGGCAGAGGAGGAGAGATCCCCGGATCTGTCATGGGCCTTGGGGACGCTCTAAGCAGCAAACCTGAAGCAGTTTCAAGTTCGAGCAGAAATCCACCTACCACATCTTGCAGTCAGTTCAGCATAGCCTGGAGCAGTGGTTTGGCAAGGTCAGAGGGGAGACTCCCGTCACCCCATCTGTGGAGTTCTAGGCCTGTGTAACTGTTAAGTGCCTACAGCCATGGAGGGTTCCCTTGGATCACTTGTTTCTCATTCCTGGACACTCCTGTCTCCCTTGCTATCATCCCGTTGATGAAGGGGATGGGGTGGAGACACTGCATGTGGAGGTACAGCCCTACCACCTAAGAGTGCTGCTGGGTGCTGCAGGGAACCACTTAGGAGCCAAGCAATGTGGTGGAACCAGCTGCAGAGGTGGCATGCCAAGCTTGAACAGCCTGTGATGATGCCGTGCCAAGCAGAGGGGCTGTGTTTGATAACTGGGTTTAGGGGAGCCAATCTCCAGCCTCTCCCACAAAGGAGACAAAACTTCTTCTCCCCATCAGTCTGCCTCAGAGAAGCACATTGTGTATTCACAACTGGCCTACACCATCGAGTACCCAGCCAAGGTACCACCAAGGGCTCTTTGCCTTGCTCATCCCTGCCCTTGGGCCCCTTGCCTTGCTGCAGAGGCTCTGGGCTGTATTTGAGGAGTGTTCACCCACAGCACCCCATCACCACTGCTGCCAGCTCAGCACAAGGCCTGGGCTCATCTTCCTGGTGGTGGCTGTACCCACCCTGTGGGTAAAGCCTTGTGCTTGGCAGTGTCCCTTGTTGCTGCTGGGTTCTTGTCCTTCTCTCTGTTCCCCCAGACCAATGTGCCCCATCCTGAGGGTTGCTTAGGTGAGCTGGGGGGATGCAGTGCTGGGTTGGGGGTGTCTTGTGCCACCCCTCAGAGAGGTGCTGCGCTGTGCTCAGCAGTGTGAGCAGTGTGTGTGAAGCCCACCCATGAGTACAGGGTTTGTCCCCAGGGGAGTGCTGTGAGGCAGCAGTGGGAGAGCATCTCCAGACCCACTCGTAGGTAGCTCCAGGTCTTACAGAACAGCCCCTTGGTCGCTTGGTGCAGGGGTGACCCTCTCCCTCTTGGGTGCTTACTGGGTCCTCTGCCCCACCTTGTCCCCAGACCCTTCCAACACACATCAGCCTCACAGCTCTCCTCTCTCTCTCTAGCAAATCATGGCCATGGCTGCAAGGTACAACCTGGGCCTGGACCAGAGAACTGCTACCTACCTGCGTGCTCTGGAGAAGGTGTTCACTGTGTATGGTGAGCCTGGCTTCACCTACTGACACAGCGCCCTTCAGGGCTGGCACAAGCATCCCTGCCAGTGCACGGGGAGGGTCACAGTCCTGCTGCACAGGGGTGCCCAGGACATTGTGCTGCACAGAGGGGACACCTTGGTCTCTATAAATGGTTGCTTCGAGCATATTTTCTCCCTGCTGCCTGGTTCTCAGCTCTCCTGGGCTTCTCCCTCTGTCCCAGCCCCTTCACAGCCTCCTGGGCGCTGGAGGAAGCCATGCTGGTGCTGGTTTGTGTCTGCTTGCCCCCACCTGGCAGAATTGGATGAGGGAAGTTAAAAATGCAATGAGCCCTAGTGGAGGGGACAGCCCATGGCACAGCCAGCCCCGGGAACAGCTGCTTGGTCCATCTAATAACACAGGGTGGGTGCTGCAAGCACCGCCGCAACTGGCGCAGCCATGCGGAGCGCAGCCAGCGCGGGGATTTGCAGGCGTCAGCAAACCTGCTGTGTGGCTCTGCTGACTGCTGCAGCTTCCCTCTTTCTAGCAAAGCCGGCAAGCAGCACAAGCTGAGGATTTAATCTGGGGATATTCGTGGTGGAGAGACTCAGAACAGCCTCACCCCAGTGCTGCAGTTGTGGAGTGGAGGATGGCTGAGGACACGGGCTGGGTTGGTGGCCTTGCCCTGGGGAGCTAAAGGAGCAAGGACCATGCTCTGGAGTGTGTACAGGAGCCCCTGTGGTGGGCATCACTTGGTGCGTGGCCCTCACCTGCCCTTGATGTGGTCATACTGCAGCCGCAGGTGCCAGCCCCCTGAGGGGAGCAGGGTCACATAGGAAGGTGGGGCAGCAGAGGAGAGGCTTCCCTTTGCTCTGCACTTCTGGCACAGGATCAAGGTACCTTCCAGGAGGTTCCTTACAAACAGCAGCACATCCTGCTGAAGGGGGAGCTGGGGGAAGCTTGCACCCAACACCTGGTCCCCTCTGTCAGCACAGCCAGCATCCTGGGAGGGAACCAGGATGTGTCTAGCCTTATCCCAGCTTGGGGTCCATCCCAGAAGGCCCCCTCCATTCACCTGCAGACACAAAGCACTGTAGAGAACACACAGGCAGGTGACATGGGGACACTGCCTGCACCAGAAGTGTGGCTGGTGGCTCAGGGCACGGTGACCTGCTGCTCACACAACAGCAAGCAGACAGGAAGACAGCTTGTCATCACAAGAACCCAGTCCTGCCCACTCCCCCAGCAGGAAGGGGTCAGTTAGCCTGCCCCAGCCCCTCATTCCTCTTCCCAAAAGAGGAATTTTGATTCCCCAAATCACCCCTTTCTCCTTGGAACCCACAACCAAGCTTACAGACAAGAGTTGGCTTTATTCACGGACACGAGAGCAGCTGTGTCACTGGCAGCTGCCCTCGTACTGCACATCCAGCGACAGGAGCGGGGCGATATCCATGCCACGGCACAACACAGCGTCGGCACTACGGGACCTCAGGGAGGGCGCGGGCACCGTCACCACCCAGCAGGCTGGGGAGCAGGCTTGGGCACCAGGGGTTCACAAAGGCAAAAGACCCGTCTACCCATAGAGATAGATATAGATATATATATATATATATGTAAAAAAAAATAGTTCCACAATGACCAGAGCAGAACCACAGGGACATGCGTGCAAGCCGAATGTACAGCAGCCCGCGAGCAGGTAAACATGCTTTGTACAGACACAGACACACCGGGATGCAGCCAGGGTTTATGGCGCTGGGAGGGATACAGAGCAATAAACCCGGGCTACACGCACGCGCTCACACACACACACACACACACACACTAGCCCCTGCGGGCAGTGCCCATGGCTCAGGGATGTGCCAGGGCTTGGGGGCTTGGACACAGCAGGGGTTTATCACTGCTAGACACAATACAGAGACACGGACACTGTCCCTTGGAACGGAACTGGAGGAAGAACTCGTGAGCGAACAGGGCAGAAGCACCCCTGCTCCTCCTCGGCACGGAGGCACCGGCCAGGGCCGGCTGGGGAGGAGCAAGGGGCTACCGCCAGTTCGTTGTGCTGCTGGTGGAAGAGGCGAGGATGGGGATCCTTTATGCCTCTGGTTCGTATTCCTGGTATTCCTCCTGTGGGGAAAGAAAGAGCCCTTGAGAGAGCTTCTGAAGCCCCTGTCCCACCCAGACCCACAACAGCCTGCCCATGGGCTGCAGGACTGCAGCTACCTCGGAGCAGGCAGGTTCCTGGCTTTGCTCCAGACAGGGATGGTCACTGGCACGCTGAGCACCTGGCACCGTGTGCCCTCTGCAGTGCCCTGTGCCCCATCCCCTCACCTGCGGGGGATCCTCGTAGTTCTCCCCCTCTGGCTCCAGCAGCGGCTCCACCAGCGGCTCCTCAACAGCCTCCTGGGCCACCTCCTCTGCCTGGGGGTGAACTGGGCGGTCAGACAAACACACACAGCCCCCCCACACCACACCTACCCTCCCTGCCCCTGGCACAGACCAGCAACACACCCAGGATACTGAGAGCTCCACATGGGGAGCACCAGTGGGGCCCAGTGTGCACCCACCAGCCCACCCAGCTGGGAGGAGACAGGCACGGAGCCATGGGAGCAGGGCTTAAGTGTGCGTGTCCCTGAACTGCTCCCAGCCTCATTCCCCAGCAGGCGAGGGGTGCTGGCACCATGTGGTTCCCAGGCACTGGGAGCATCCTGCATCCCTGGCAGTGAGGGCGGTGCTGGGTAACCCCTCCCCGGGGCTGGCAGGAGGGAAAGGCGGGCAGCTGATCCCCCCCAGTGCAGCGGCGCTGGCCTCATTTCTTCAGCTGATGCTATTTTGGGCTAAGCTGGAAGCCGACAGCTCGTGGGGGTGGCGAAATGTCCCTGCCCGCCCCTCCGCTCCCGCAGCTGTCAGGTCACCTCGCAGCCGCTGGAGCAATGCTCCTCGGGTCCCGCATCGCCAGCGCCATGCAGGAGCCCGCACACGCACACGTCCGCAGCAGCATGCTCGGGGCAGTAACGCCTGCGTGCCCTGGACCTTTGGGACCCTCCCGCAGGGCTGGGGAGCAGCCAAAGGGCTCCCCACTGAGCCTGGGGACATGGCAGCATCCCCATGGGCATGGCAGTAGCCTGGAGGCCTCACTCACCTTCAGGTCCACAGGGAATTCCTCCTTCTTCACCAGCCCGGTGGCTGCTGCGATGTTGCCAGCGCCCGAGAACGCTGCTTCACCCAGCTGGGACGCCTGCTCCTTTGCTTTCTCAGCCACTGCAAGAGTCGAGGGTGCCCATCAGTGTGTCCCCCCCCCGGGCCAGGGAGAGGGCTCCAGATGCAGCTCCGTGCCCCGCAGCACCTTGGAGGGCTGGTGGAGAACTGCTGGCAGGATCAGACCCTCCCCATATCCCTATCCTGGTGCTGGGGAGGGGAGGTGGCAAGGATGCTGCTCTGCAGCTGGGCAGGGAGTGTGAAGAGCCACTGCAAATCCTTCCTTGCGGGCCCTGTTATACAAGAGGCTTTAGCTGGGTGACATCAGCCCCTCAATTAGCCTCTGATCCTGTTAGCACAGCCACACTCTTGGGGCCAGAGGGGTACCATGGTGGGGATCCAGAGGGGACCATACCTGAGGTGACACCTTGCACCACGCCTTGGGTTTTACTCCCTGGGGACAGAAAGAGACAGAGACAGGGTTAGAGGTGCTGCAGCTGGACTCTGCACATGCAGTGCGTGGGATGCTGGTAGGGCTCTTTGAGGCTGCATTCTGCCCTGCACCAGGGCAGCCGGGAGCTGAGCACCCGCACAGCTCCCTGCAAGGCTCCCCTGATCCCTGCAGGAGCCTGGCCTGGGGCAGCATGGGGCCTAACGCTGTGCCAGGGCAGCCAGGCAGGGTGCACACCAGCTATGCTGCTGAGCAAAGCCTCCCACTGGAACTGGGATCCATACCCGGAGCTGGGGCCAGCATGGCACGGGAAGCTCACAGCCGGAGCAGCCCAGGGCTGGGAGCTGCTTCTGGCCATGCCACCCTGCCATGCTCCGTTCAGGTGGAGTGACACAGCCCGCAGATGCCAGGACACCCCGCGGGATGGGAGCAGGTGTCTGTGATGGGGAAAGGCAGGGGCTGGACAGCTCCTGCAGGATGAATCCTCAGGGCGCTCCTGGAGCTGCTGGACCCTTCCACACCACGCAACCCAGGGCAAGCACCCACCACCGCCCTGGGGAACAGCTCCGGGGCCTCAGCCCTCCCGCAGAGCTGGTGCCCTCTGGAGCGGGACGGAGTCAGAGCGCTGCGCCCTCCTACCGCTGCGGGCAGCACGGCCTCAGCTCCCTCCCAAGAAGCCCATCACCACCGCGGGCACACTGCCTGCCCGGAGCTGCCTCCTCCCCGCCAGCCATGGCTTCAGGATTCGGCCCCGAACAGACCCCGGCCCCCAGGGGCAGCGCGGAGGGACCTGCCGCCGGCGGGATGCAGGGGAGATGCCGGCAGAGCCGTGGTGTGGGATGTGCTCCAGGACACGGCCTCTCCAAGGGGGGCAAACGTGTTCCCAGCCCCTTGCTCCAAGGTGGGGACATCCCAGCACAGGGATCACCATCTTCACCACGGTCCCTCTCCGTTCCGGCCCCAGAGCATCCTCGGTGAATAGCCACGGAGCCCTTGGGCTCAGACCACCGGGAACCAGGATGGGCTCCCGCGGGTCCCATCCCCTCAGCCTGGGGACCAGCCCTGACATTGCCCCTGCCCGCGGGGCCCAACCTCCTGCCTGCACCCGCCCTGTGGGCAGGGCACTGCGGCCACCGGCTCCTGCCCCGGGACACCCCGCCGCAGGCCGGCCGTGACGGGGGGAGCGGGGCCGGTGACAGTGGGGCGGCCGGGAATGAGCAGGAGAACGCAAGGGCAAACGCAGGATCCGGCAAGGACAGGCAGAGGGGACCGGCAGGAGCATGCAGGGCAGGGGCATGCAAACAGGGATGGGCAGGGATTAGCCGGGGGGCTGGCAGGGGGCTGGGCAGGGGGCAGGCAGGGGGCAGGAAGGCTGAGCCGGCCCTTACCGACATAGAGGACCCCTTCCTTGGTCTTCTCGGCAGCCTCGGCCACCCCCTGCTTGGTCTTCTCGGCGGCGGCGACCACCCCCTCTTTGGCCTTGGACAAGCCCTTCATGAACACCTCCATGGCGGCTCTGCGGGGAGAGGCCGCACGGCTTCACCCCGCCCCGGCCCGGCCCCGCTCCCGCCCGCCCTGCGCATCCCCGCGCATCCCGGAGCCCCCGGCCCCGCCGCCCTCCCGCCCCGGGCCCCTGTCCCGCCGCCCGCCCGACCTGGCTCGCTGTCGGCGGGGACGGACGGGCCGGGCCGAGCCGGGCCGGGCTGCGGCGGGGCGGGCTCAGTGCGGCTGTGCCGGGGCCGCGCCGCGCTGCGCCGTGATGCGCGGGGGGGACCGCGCGGCGCCGGGCTGAGCAGAGCCGAGCCCGGCTGCCCCCGCCCCGCACGGGCTCCTTTCCCTCACGGCTCGGAACTGTGGGACGGTCACATCAAGTCGCACTTGCTCCCTGTTCCCACCCGTCCTGATCCCATCCCGCGCTACCCCCACGCTATCCTGTCCTGGTCCCCATCGTGTCCCATCCCCATCCCACCCTCTCCCATGTCCTCCCGGTCCTGATCCCATCCACTCTACAGGCTGTCCCTGTCCCATCCTGTCCTCATCCCACCACCTCCACGTTCTACCCCCTCTCTACACCATTCCTGTCCCTCATTCCACCCTGACCCCATCCCCTCCTCATCATGTCCTCTCCCCATCCCATCCCCACCCCTCAGCCTGACACTACCCCACCCTATCTGTGGACCACCCTGCCCTACCTCAAAGCACACCATCTCGAGCCCACCCCACACTGTCCGCACTTTACCCCATCCTTCCCCCCATCTTGATTTCATCCCACCCTGACCTCCGTCCCCCAGTGCCCTGCCCTATGGGGGATCCCCCCAGCTTCCTGCCCTACAGGAGGGGCTAGTCTGCCGACCCCCCGACCACACCTCCCTCCCGCCCCACCAGCTGCAGCTGGGGCTGCCTCATCCCACCCGCCTGTGGTCACTTAAGAGCCAGGGGCTGCTGGGGGAGCCTGTGCTGGGCACGATGGCTGCTGGGGAGCAGGTGAGTGTTCCCTGAGGGCTGGGCCAGGCAGCAGAGCCCGGGTAGCCTTGATGTCCCCCCGGGGCTCCCCCTGTGGGTCCGTGTCATGGTGTGCGGGTGGCCATGGGACTCCTGGTGCTGTCCCTCCTTCCCCAGCGCAGGCAAGAGGAGCGGCGTCGGAGGAGGGCTCAGCAGCATGAGCTGCTCCTGGCAGAGAGCTTGGGCAAGCACCCCCTGCAGAACAGGTATGGAGGGGCCTGGCTACAGGCAGCTCCTCCCAGCATGATGCTGGGGCTGGAAGGGGCTCCAGCAAGGCTGACACGCCCTCCCCATGTTCTCTCCCTGCCCAGGTGGGCACTGTGGTTCTTCAAGAACGACAAGAGCAAGATGTGGCAGGAAAACCTGCGCCTCATCACCAAGTTCAGCACTGTGGAGGACTTCTGGGCGTGAGTGTCCCACGGGTGGGCAATGCGTCTCCTCTGGAGAAGCCCTGGGTAGGGGTGGCTGGGCCAGAGGACTACGCTGGGGGCCACTGAGGCACCTCTTTTCATCTGTGTCTTGTGTCCGTCCTGTGCAGGCTGTACAGCCACATCCAGCCTGCCAGCAAGCTCTCATCTGGCTGTGACTACTCTCTCTTTAAGGTACAGCATCCCCTCTGCTGCAGTCCCCTCTGAGAGCCCCCCTGCAGCACCCAGTGTTATGGGGCACACTGAGTGCCAGTGGGGCTGGCAGGCCACCGCGGCCATAGGGTGGGAGGGGAAGCCTGGTTGAGTGCTTGGTGCACCCAGCCATCCCTTTGCCCATCCCTAGGATGGCATCGAGCCCATGTGGGAGGACAGCCAGAATAAGTGTGGTGGGCGCTGGCTCATCACTCTGGCCAAGCAGCAGCGGCACACTGAACTGGACCGTTTCTGGCTGGAGACGGTGAGTGTGGCCCTGCTTGGTTGTCTGCGGGGTCCTAGCAGTAGTGTTCCCACTCTCCCAGCACCAAGCCCTCATGGAGACTGTCCTGAGCTTCATTCTCCTCCTGGCAGCTGATGTGCCTCGTCGGGGAGATGTTTGATGATTACAGTGATGAGGTGTGCGGGGCCGTCATCAACATCCGTGCCAAGGGGGACAAGATCGCCATCTGGACCCGGGAAGCAGAGAACCGGGAAGGGGTCATCCACATCGGGTAATGCAGCTTCATGGGGTAGGGGTGGGTCTGGCGAGAGTGGGGTCCCTGGGTAGGCAGCTGGTGGGAGAAGTGATGCTGCTCATTCATGCATCCCCTTCCCTCCTCCAGGCGCATCTACAAGGAGCACCTGGGCCTGTCACAGAAGGTGGCCATTGGGTACCAGGCCCATGCAGACACAGCCACCAAGAGCGGCTCCCTCACCAAGACCAAGTTTGTAGTGTGACTGCAGGGGGAACAGGGCATTGCCCATGGGGTCCCCTGTCCAATCCCACAATGAACAGCTGCAGATAAGCATTGTCTCTGTGTCCAGGGCTCTGGCACGCTGGGGTGGCTCTTGCTTTGGGGGTGGGGTGTCTGCTGGGAGGGTGACTATGTGTTGCCATATCCTGTATCTGCCTGCTGAGTGAGCAGGGCCAGGAGCACAGAGCTGCCATCACCCAGGCATCCCTGCAGGTTTGGGCACTGTGTGATCCCTGCCTCCCCCAGTGCCCCTCTCCCTGGGGCTGCAAGGGTATCCCTCTGCTCTTGGGAACCCTGGATAGTTCCTGAAAGGATGGTGGATGCTGTCCTCCCCTGGTTAAGGCACGGGCACAGCTCACTGCCCTGTGCACCTGGATGTGGGAGGGGGGTACCAGAGCCCAGGTCCTCTGCCTCAGCTCAGTTTGCTTGCTGGCCTCCATCTCTCCCTAGAGCTTCACATAGGTAGGACACAGCTCTACCTGCTCAGGCACAGCAGCTCCCTGCAGAGTCAATGTCAGGGCTGTAGCACAGCATGGTCCCCAAGCTGCCCACCTTGGGCTGTGTTTGCCCACATCCCCTCTCATAGGCACTTGCAGCATAGGTGATATGAAGCTTATTTATTTCGCAAGGGTTTATTGGTGTCAGACCTGCAGGTTCACAGCCCCAAGCCATTGAGCCCTATAAGTCTGGCTCCTCCTTTCCCTGGCCCATGTCCTCTGCTGTCCTTCCTGGCTGTCCTGGTCCTGTTTGTAGAAGGCCATCCCCTTACTCCAGCGCAATCCATGCTGTTCTTTAATGTTTCGTTTTGGTTTTGATTGTAAGGGCCTGTCCTTCCCCCCCATGCCTACACAGATTCTTGAGGTGGAGCTGCCTGTTCCCCTCCTGACAGTGCTGGCTGTGCTTCTGCCCTCACTGCAGATCTTCCTCAGGAGGAGCCTCCTCCAGCAGCACCCCGGCAGCTCCAGCTCGGCCCTCATTGCATCCCGTCCCGGGCAGCACATCCAGCCCATCCCTGCCTCCCGGTGAGCCCAGAGCTGGAGCCACTCAGCCCTAATGCTGTGTGGTGCCTGTGCTGGCTCAGTGCTGCCCTACCTGCTCCCGGGGCTGCTGCCTGCACTTGGGGCTGCAGAGAGCTGGTCCCACAGCAGGGCAGAGTCTTGACAATACCTCTGCAAGTGCAATGGGCGAGGCATGTCCGTGCCGTCTGCCAGGCCCTGTCTCCATGTCCTTGCATCACGTGCTGCCCCTGGGCTGCTTCTCTGCGCTGGTACAACGGGGACAGGACCCTGCTGCCCTCCCCTGTAGGACAACCAGGCTGGGGTGCTGCCGGCAGCACTGCCCCCAGGGCAGGCGGGGGGGGGGGATCAGCACTATGGGGTGTCCAACGCCCCCGCGCTGGGGCTGTCTGCAGAGGGGAGAGGAGCCCCGGATCTGGCTGAAGACTGCGGTGTGCGCGGCGCGCTCCTCCCGCACCATGCCCGCTCCGGCAGCCCGGGCTCTGCCTGCACTGCCGGCCCCTCGCCACGCGATGGCGCCGCTCGCCCGGCCTTGGCCGTCTCCGGCACGGCAGGGCTGGCAGCCTGCCCTGCCTGCAGTGGGGCACCTCCTGCTCGCCCTGCCTGCAGTGGGGTACCCTCCAACCTGTCCTGTCTAGGGTGGGGTGACAGAGCTGCCCCTCACTCCCCAAGGTGAGAGGCAGACAGGAACCACTTGTGGGGCACGGGCTGTGGGACTGGCAGGGCTGAAGCTGGAGGGGTTGATGGAGGAGCGAGGGATGCATGGGATCCAACGCACGGTTAATGGCCTCTGTGACCACCATCACCGTCAGTGGCAGCATGAAGTGAGTGAGGGCCAGGGGCTGCCTGTCCCTCTGCCCCTTCAACCCACTCCCCTGCCTACCATATTCCCCCCATAGCCTCACACCTGGCTCTGATGCTGAGTCTCACCCCAGCCACTCTGTCCCTGTCCCCTCACCCCCACGCTGGGTGAAAGGGGGCTGTGCTCTGTGCCCCACCATGGGGGTAGGCTAAGGTTACCTGGGGGGTGGTGGCAGAGGCTGCTGCATGCTGCTGCAGTTCGTTGCCATTCGCATGCAGCCGCGGTGGGATTTCATTTGATTGGAAAAGTAATAGGAGCCATTTATCTCCATGGCTTTATGGGCTCCCGGCAGCCCTGCAGCCCAGACAGCCTGGGGGGCTGGCAGTGCCCACCTGCAGCCTACCCTTTGGGGGCACAATGGCTTCTATCTTTAGCTCCTGCACCCCAGGTTCCCTGCCTGCAGGATGAAGAGTGCTGGGAGGTTGGGTGTCTCAGGGACCCCTGGGTGGGTGCAGCGGTTGCCAGGAGCACCCAGTGAGCACAGCAGTGGCAGGGCTGCCCCAGCCTGTCTCATGCCGGGCAGATGTCCCAGCTGGCAGCCGAGCTGGCAGCCCTGTCAATAATAATAATTAAAAATTAATACTAATCAAAAGGGAGAGGCAGATGGCAGCAGACATGCGGCAGGGCTGGGGGGGGGGGGTGGGGTGGCGAGGGGCAATGGATACTGGGAGGCCAGCAAGGATGGGAATGGGAGGGACCAGGGGGCAGTGCAGCAGGAAATAGAGATCAGGGTGGTGTGGGGCACAGCAGGGATGGGGGGGTGTGAGGACAGCAGCATGGCACAGGAGGGGATGCATGTCCCCCTCTCCTGTGTGCGTTGCAGGGTCACCTTGCCGGCAGCTGGCGGGCAGCCCGTGCCTCAGCTCTGCAGGCTGCCAGCACGGCCTCTTCCTGCACCACCAGTTCTGACGGCTCCGGCAGCAAGGACAGATCTTGCCCCTGACATGCATCCAGTGCCAGGATGGGTGCAGGCACTCATCTCATTGCAACCAGTGGGTGCTGCAGGGTTAAAATCCCCCAGAGTAACTGGGGAAGGAGCTGGCTCCATGGCAGAGTGTGTGGGCCGGGAAGAACAGGCAGCACTGGCTCACCGTGGGAGTGGGCAGGCAGCGCGGCTGCGGGCCCTGGGACTGTGCCACGGCTGTTCCTTCAGTACCTGCACCCACCTCCCTGCCCCATCACCAGCATTGTGGCCAAAGAGATGCTCTGGGACCTGGAAGGGGGCACCTGGGCAAGCAGGAGACCTCCACCCCTGAGTACCACCAGCATTTCTGGGTGGATAGGACCCTTGGAGGTACCCCACACCCTCCATACCCACCCTGCAAGGCCCTGAGCTCGCCTTCCATCTGGAATCAGCATGGCAGGCAGGGAGGGGTACCCAGAGCGAGGGGTACCTACAGTGCACCGTTCCCATGACAACCTCCCTGGAGATAGCCGCCGGTGCGGGAGATGTGGGAGGTGAGGGGCCCATGGACCCCTCTGTGCTTGGGCTTCTGCACCTGGCTGCACCCGTGGGTCTTGCATGTGGCCTCAGGCTCTGCCTGCCCTATCCTGACCCTGCAGCATGGGGCAGGCAATCACGGCAGTGCTGGTGTTGTCTCCCTGTTCTGGGCTGTTCTCCTACAGCTGATTTGAACAAGGGGGTGATTGCAGAGGAGCTTTGCTCAGTGGGGTTTGCATGGAGGGGACTGCAGGGAGCGAAGGGGTTAAATGCCTGCAGTGCCATCCCCAGTGCCAGTAGCAGAGAAGGGGGAGCGGAGGACAGCATCTCCTGCCCTGTATAGTGGGAACGTGTACCTGAAAAGGGTCCCTTGCTGTCACTTCTCATCTGGATGGCAACCAGGCTCTGCAACACGGCTGAGCACTTTCCTTCTCCACAGGGACAGGCTTGCGCTTCCCACTTGTCAGAGGCAGGCAGGAAAAGGGGGGGGGGGGGGGGCTCCATTAGCACCCCCACATCCTCCCAGCATGGCACAGGGACCAGTCTCTCTTCAGGCTTGGAAGGAGCTGCTGCCAGCCCCAGGACTTCTGGGGCACAGAGCAGACAGCGGGCAGTGCCACCAGTGCCTGTCCTTTCCCTCCTGACCCTGTGCACCCTGGTGTCCCCTCATGAGGGGCTGGCGATGCTGAAGCCCACAGCCACCCCCCTGCCAGCACCCAGCCGCGGGGCTGCCGGACTCCCCATCCCTATCCCTGCCCAGCCCCACGTCCCTGGCTGGGAGGGCTGGTGTTTCCCGGGCGGTCGATGCACCCATCGATCCCGCGCAGCTCCGCCGGCTGCTCTCCCACCGCCCTGCTAATTAATTGCTGCTGCTGCTGCAGGAGCACTGGGTACCAAGGTGCCGGGGCTGCCTGCGCCCTGCCCTGCCTGCGAGCTCACCACCCTTGCCCTACGCATGGCCACTTTCAGCCCCAAAACCTGCCCATGTATAGGACACCTTCTGCTGCTCGCAGCCGTGTCCGCCCCAGCCAGATGTGGGGACAGGGATGGGGACAGGGACGCTGCCTTTGTGCAGGGCTGTAATGAGATTTCTGCTTGGCTGCCTGGGTAACAAAATCCCAGTCAGAGGATGCAAGAAGCCCCTGGGAGCCCCATCAGCCTCCTGCCCCTGCTCAGCTTGGGGTAGATGGAGATGCCCCAGCACCCACAGTGCTGCTGGGGGGCATCAGCACCAGCTTCAGCCCGGAGCACCCTGGCTGCATAGGATGTGCCCTGGCTGGGAGCACTGGCTGGGATGTGCAGGCCAGTGGCTTCACTGCCTGTCCACCCCACTCCCCCCTGTCCCAGCCCCACACTGCCACTGGTGCAGCCACACCATGCCTGGGCTGGGGGTGCCAAGCCCACTCTTGAAGACCCCATGCCATGTGCCACCTCTGTGCCCACCCTCCCGTCCAGCACTGCCACTCCCTGGCACTGTCCGGTGAGGTTCTGGCACCGTGGCATTGTGTGTGCAGGACCCACGTGTGTAGGGTGGCACCGCACTGAGCCCCAGCCCCTCCAGGCACCCCATGGCAGCAGCAAATCCAACTCCTTGCACAGCAGGGAGCAGCCCTGTGGGTGCCGAGGGCTGTGAGGAGTGGACTGTGCTGGGATGGGCTTTGCCATACGTCTTGATGGAGCCTGTCCTGCCCCTGGCACCACACACGATAATCTGCTCTTGCAAATGGCTAATTTTGAAAATCCTCTTATCAGAATTAGGTCCTCAACATCCATACTTATTTACTTTTTATTGTCACAACCTTCCTATTCCTCATGTGGCTGGGATTGTTCTCACTGCCTCTGTTTCCAAGTATCCCTGTGCACGATGAGGCATGGGGTGCCCCATGCCATGCTGTGCCATGCTGTGCCATGCTGTGCCATGCTCTGTCACTTGTCCCTCACATGTCACACATGTTCCTCACACCCTTGGCTCTGCTGTGGACACCAGCAGCACCAGTTCCCGCTCCCCAGCAGTACCCTCCTGTGCCCAGCACCATACACAGCCCGTTCCATGCCTGGCATCCTGCTTGTGGGGCCATGCATTATGCATTGTTTATTCGTCAGCACCTTCCCCGTTTGTAACTCAATTAAGCAGACGGCGGTTTTGCTAATACAATGGTGTTTAATATTCGACTTCCTTAAACACCACAAATGGATGGGGAGGCAGCACGCAGGTGATCCATTATACATGAGCTCAAATATCTATTTAAATATTTGATGGGAGTTTAGAAAATCTCCGGGCTGGCCTTGACCATGGCTGACGGGGCTGGGCAGGAGGTCAGGAATGGAATGGGATAATGGATAGGAGCTGCCTTGGCTGCCCTGGCTGGATGCAGCACCCAGAGTTCATGGTGAGCAGGGGACAGTGCCAAGGTGATGGTGTCCACATGGCAGCTGCAGCCCACAGAGCCGGGTACCACCACTCGCTGGGCAATGCCCTCCCTCCATCTCCACCCCAATCCAGGAGGGAGCCCTGGCACAATGGCTGTAGCATGTGGCTGAGCCATGACCACGGCGTGCTGGAGAGGAGAATTAATTTTTAATTCCATCTTAATTAGTCTGAGCAATAATCCATTTACAGCACCCAGTGGGGCCAGCACTTCTGGCATCCCCCCGGGGCTCTGGCAGTCATGGGAAACCCAGGCACCGAGCATGCTGCACTGGGGGAACCAGGCTGTCCAGGCACCGTGTTCCCCTCCTTGAAGTTCCCAGATCCTGTGACTCCCCACATGCTGTGGACCCTCATGCTCCCCTGGGTGGTGGTCAGGGATGCTGGGGAGCCCCCACGGGCACAAGCCAGGCTGGCACAGCCCCCTAGCAGCAGGGCTCAGGTCTCTGGCAGCTGCGGAGCAGGATCCAGCTCATCCATTCCCTCATCTCCTCCTCAGCAAGAGGCAGAGCAAACAGAATTGAAAGTGATCTCCCCAATCTGTATTAATTAAATTCTATTAATTCGTCAGTGCACGCTGCTGCTTCCCCACAGACAGCCTGGCCATGACAGTCCATGGTGCAGGAGGGACATGCTGGGTGAAGCCTTGGCATGGCACCTGTGTGGCACCACGCACGATGAGCACATGGCAAGGGAGCTGGACGAAGCCAAGGCAGGAGCAGACAGCACCGGGACCTCGGTACCTGGGCAGTGGGAGTGTTGTTGCTGGCACCACCGGTGCAACGGGAGCTGGAAACCATCCCAGGAAAGCAGCACAAGGAGCATATGGGGCTGGCACCACACTGGGGTCCCGAGCCCCCTCCCCACCGTGCTGCCTCAGGGGGGCACCGTGCTGGGTGCCCTGCACAGGTGCCATCCACACCGGGTACTACTGCCTGGCAGGGGGTGCCAGGCTGGGGGTCCTGGCGCTGCAGGGGAGCTCACCCTGGTTCCCATGGCAGCCCCCCGGGAGCTCGTGTGCAGCGCAGTGACTTCAGCGGGAGCAGATGGAGCCGCGAGGAGTAGAAACATCCTGTTTCCATGCAAATGTCATCAGTAATAAGGAGCCAGCCTGAAGGAGGGTGATGAGCACTGCACCACGGCTCTGCCCATGGCGGGCTGGGGGTTCCCTCTCACGGCTGGGCTCCCACCAGGATCCGTGCAGGATGTGCCTGGGGCAACATGGTGGAATGGGAGTGGGTACCCATGGGCACCATGCACGTGCACTGCCCTGCCTGCCCACATGGCCGGTGAACAAGCATGTTGATACGGGAGGCCTCTGGCAGGGGTGTGATGGTGGGAGACGGCTCTGGCTCACCCCGGGGCTGTTCTGCTCTGGCCTTGGCTCTTCCTGGCACTGCCAGTGCTGCCCTGGGGCGGATGGAGGCCGCAGCACAGCCAGTGCCACCCGGGAGAGCCGTGCTGGCTTCGCACCCGCTTCAGCTCTTGAAGGCATCAGAGCAGTTGTTAATTGTTCCTGCAGCTGCTAATGAAATTATCTCTGCATGGTGCTGGGAGCCTCTGCCCAGCCCTGCCCTGCCTGGTCCCCGCTGCTGGGGACAGAGGGCTGCTCGGCGCTACTGGCATGGGCTCTGGCTCCCACAGAGGGCCTGGAGTCCCTCTGGTACCCCAGTGCAGCCTCACCCCTTTCACCCTATGCCCATACTGTGGTCTGGCTGCTGGTGACGGTACCTTGGCTGGGTGCAGGGATGGTGCTGGGAGGGAAGGGGCCGCATGCTGCAGCAGAGGCAGAGCCAAATCCCCTGGGAGAGGCCAGCCTGGCTGTGTGGGGGGCATTTTGGGGACAGGGCCACGCGTGGGTCAGTGAGATGGGTCCCTGCAGGTGGCACATGGTCCCACCAAGATGGTCGTCTCGTTCCCGTGGCATTGACCAGCATGAGCTGTGGTGCCCAAGCAGGGTGCAGGCAGGACTCCCTTCGCCTGGAGTCCCCCCCGCACCCATCCATGGTGTGCCAGGCTGGGCTGGGAGAACCCTGGGCATCACTTGGCGCAGGTCTGCAGCAGGGATGAGGGGCACAAAGGGGTGCGTGGGGAGTGCCGTCCGGGGGGGGGGGAAGGATGTCCCTGGGGATGATGCCATGCCGTGGGGGTGGCACCTTGCCCGGGCGAAGCGAACCGGGGCTGCGGACCTCCCGCGCCTGTCCGGGGCGGGATGCGGACGGGAGATGCAGCCGGGGGGGTGCGGTGCCGGCGGTGCGGGGCGGGGGGCGGCGGCGGGGGCGCGCCCAGCTGTTGCGCCGTCCCTTCCGCGGGCGGGTCCGCGCTCGTCGCCCCGCATTGGCGGCGCCCGGGCGGAGCGGAGCGGCGCGGCGGCGGGCGGCAGCAGCGGCGGGGCCGGGCCGGTGGCGGTGGCGGGGGCCGGTGGCGCCATGGCCCGCTGAGGGCACCGCGGAGCGCGGCCCGCCCTGCTCCCTCGCCCCGCAGCGCTCCGCGGGGCGCGCCATGGGTGCGCGGCCGCGCCGCCGCCGGGCCCCCGCCGCCGCCGCCGCCACCACCGCCGCGCCGGGGCCGCTCGGTGCCCTGCTCGCCGCTGCCCTCCTCGCCGCCGCCGGTGAGTCACCGCGCGCCCCCCGCGGGCACCGGCATCCGGGCGGGATGGGGGGGTGGGAGTGCGGCGGGAAACTGGCACCGGGGGCTGGACAAGGTCACCCGGGGAGCGGCGCCGGCGGCGGCGGGCGTCCTGCGGGCAGCCGGTGCCCTCCCGAGAGTCGTTCTCTGTGCGGGGTACCCGGTCGGCTGTGGGGTACCGGGGGGTCCGCGGGGTGCCCTCCCGGGCGGGGGGCGTGCCCCTGTCCCTCGGCAGGTACCGCCGCCCCCCCCCGTGCCCACGGACGGCCGCACACCCGTGCCCAGCCGACGCTGGATCGCGGACGCTGCCCTCACTGGCGGGGCTGGCACTCGCCGCCTCGCCGGGAAGGCTCCGCTCCCCCGGGGCCCTGCCAGCCCTGGGCACGGGTGTCCACAGCGGAGCTGCTCCGCGGATGGGGTTCCAGCCCCACGCACGGGGACTCTGCCCCACACACAGCATCCCTGCCGCCGGCACGGGGTCCCTTCCGTCCCCATCACCTGGCCGGGACACGAGGGACCGTGGTGACGGGATGCTCTGGAGAGCTGCTGTCACGTCGCGGGGGTGGCCATTGCGTGGGGGGTTTGCGGGGCTGCATCGGTGTTGCTGCAGACGCGGACGGTCCGGAGCCCGCCTGCCCCCCGTTCCTCCTCATCGGGCAGGACCCGGCGGGTGGGGGAGCTGTTTGGCCGAACCCCCGGGGCTGAGCGGCACCGGCTGCCGGACCGGGAGCCGGGGGTGCGGGGGGTGCCCGGGGCTGGCGGCTGCGGGCAGGTGTCACGGCAGCCTGGAAGTGGCGGCTGCAGACAAAGGACCGGGCTGGGGGCGGGGAGTTGCGAGGGGCTGGACGCGCGCTCTGCGGGGGTCCTGGTGGGGACACCCCGTCTTTCAGCACCGGAGACGTCCCCGGTGCCTGGCCTCGGTGCGCCGGGCGGGCACCCAGCGCGGCTGCATCCCCCATGCTCCCCGCACCCGTTTTTCCCGTCCGGGCACCCCTGGGGACCCCTCGCCCAGAGCTCCCAGCATGGCCCCGTCTGCAGGGGGACACTGCAGAGCCGGCGCGGTGAGTGGGCACCCCCCGACATGGAGGGTGCTGCGGGTACCGACCCCCAGCATGGAGCGCTGCTGTCTCCATGGCACTCGCGGGGCCGTGGGGATGGATGGAGCTGGGGGGCAGTGGGACGTGGGGTGCACCACATCATCCCACACCGGCTCTGCGGCGGGAGGTGTGGGGGGGGCCGGCGGTGCCAGCGCGGTTCGGGGCAGTGCTGTGCGGGAGCTGGTTCCCATCGCTTGGCAGGCAGCTCACAGCCGGCCGCGGCGAGACTGAGCCCAGCCACCGGCGCGGCCACTGCTCGGCTCGGGCCTCTGCGCACCGGGTGCTGCTGCAGCCTGGTATGGCACGGCACGGCATGGCACGGCAGGGCAGGGACCCCTGCTTCTGGGGGCACTGACGCGCACGTTGGACACAGGGGAACCTGGCTGTCCAGGCGCAGGGCCCCTGCCTGCAGCTGTGGAGCAGCATTCCCTCTGTGGGCTGCCTGCTCTGCTGCGGGTGCCCGCAGGGGAACGGCAGTGAGAGCTGAGGCTCACCCATGGGCAGCAGAGCGGGTTGAGCACCCGAGACTCAGTGGCTGCCCCTCTCGACTGCTGCTCTGGAGGGTGGGCACAGGTAGAGGGGCAGGGTTCTGCCCCAGAGTTACCCCTGGCCCAGTGCTGCCAGATGCCAAGGAGAAGGCCCTAGAGCATCTCCTGCCTCCAGGCTTGCCCCTTGCCCCCACACTAGCTCCTGCTGCAGCTCTTCTGGCCGGGGCCATGTGTTCTGCTCTCACTGCTCTGCCACCAGCTTCACTGCACTGCTGGGGAGCCTCAGGCTCCAGCAGGCAGCCCCCAACCACTGTACCCACAACCTGGTGCCCCACAGCCTGGCACCCAGGTCACTGCATCACATCAGCACCCCACACCCTGTGCCTGACTGGACAGTGGAGCCTGTGCAGGCGAGCAGGAGGGCAGAGGGTGACGGGCAGCACTGGCACTTGCTGCGTGGCTGGGAAGCCGCTGTGCCGGCTGTCAGCACAAGCACGCGGCAGACGCAGCCTGCCCAGGGCTGTTTGTTCTGGCCCAGTGCCACACGGGGCTGGCACTACAGCAAACTGTGGAGGGCCTGGCAGGTGCCAGCAAGAGGTGATCGAGCTCCGGTGGTGCTGGCAGGGGCTGGGCACCCCCAGAGCCACTGCGGAACCTCACAGCCATGGGTAAAGCTGATGCTTGTCTCACCTGAGTGGACAGCGGTGCCCAGGGCTACACTGGGAATGGTGCCAGTGTCTGAGGGATGATGGCATGGGGACGGTGCGCTGTGCATTTCCTGCACCCTTGATGTCAGCACCATCACTGCTCCGTGTACTGTGTGTCTGCCTATGGGCAGGCTGAGGTGGGTTGGCGGCAGGCTGGCCACACTGGGACCCCATCTTCAACCAGTTGTCAAGTAGCCCTTGGCCCTGCCGCCTGCCTGCTCTATGGGTGCTGCTCCCAGATGGGTGTCAGGCAGATCACAGCTTACCCTGGCCCCTACAAACCCTGCCCTGCCTGGGGCTCCTGCTCACAGGGTGGGAGTCTTGGGTCCCTCTCCAGCCAGCCCTTCATGAGGCTGCTGTCACCACTGCGTGCACCCATGGGTAGGAGGGGAAGAGGCTTCAGGGCTGGACTTCAGCACCCAGGACTGTTGTGTGGCTGGAGGGGCCTTCCCAGCACCCCAACCATCTCCCATCCCTGCTCCAGCAGGGATACAGGGCTGAGGGTCACCTTGACACTCCTCCCAGCGGGGCCAGGGCTCGGCGGGAGCATTTGCTCTTCACTGTCAGTTAAAGGAGAGACAGGAAACCACTCAGCTCCCCTGGCTCAGTACCCCAGCATGCAGGTCTGGGCCAATCCTATCCATCCACACCCCCACCCCCCCCCCCCATCCCACTGCTAGGCTGGGCTGGGGCACCCCTCATACCCCACTGATCTGGAGCCAGGACAGGACCCTCTCCCTGTGCAGTGCTGCTGATGGGCTGGCATGGCTGGCACAGGTCCTGTGTGCATGCTGGGTCTGGGGGGCTGTGGGGCTCAGCAGGCACCCAGGACTGGTGCGGAACAGGGCTCTGTGTGTTCTATAGTGCTGAGAGGGGTCCTATTCCATTGGTGCCTGGAAAAGGGTGCCCAGAACTGTGTGCCGGGGCCAGTACCCCCCAGGCAGGCAGAGCTGGTCCCTGTGGAGGGGCTGCCACCCCCGGCTGCCTTTGCTGGCTCCGTTGTCCCCAGACCCTGGGCACAGGGTAGCATGGGCATAGCTAGGGCACTGAGGCGGGATGAGGGCACAGGGAACCCTGCCTGCCCCAGCACATACTAATTGAGTGCAATGGGGAGAGCGGCATCAGCTCAGATCCGTAATTAGGCAGCTCCATTGTCATGCAAGCCCGCCCGACTAATTCATTCATAATGAGCACTCGCTTAATCAGCGCCCAGACGCTGCCATGCGCTTGCTGGGAGACCAGCACCCACCAGCCCCACCGCCCCATCCAGCCTCTGCCATGGCCATGGGTCTGGCACGTGTGAGGCACACACATAGGGACCAGGACAGCATCCGGCTTGAGGGGACACACTGGGAAATTGGGGGCATGGCCCTGGGACAGGCGGAGGCGCTGTGGCTGTTGGACATGGGGGATGCATTGGCACGCTGTGCCCATCATCACATAGTCCCCAGTGCTCACCACACGCCAGACTGGCCGGGAGCCAGGCCCTGCTGCCCAGCGCTGGCATCCGACCCTGCTGGCTCCCTGCCCAGCTGGGCCTGGCACTGGCACCCGCCTGGCGTCACCGGGGGGCTGCATGGGGTGGGAACGTGGGTGCAGTGGGAGTGTTTGCCTATGCTCAGATACCCCAGGTGAGTGTTGGAGCAGCCACAGGCAGCTGAGCAGTGCAAGGCAATGCTGTGTCCCCTGTTTGGGGGTCTCCCGGGGGCAGCACCGGTTCGTTGTGGCTCAGAGCCAGCCTCTCCTGGCAGGATGGTGGCCGGCTCAAAGCCTCAGACAAGCTTTATGATTGCAGTGTGTTGTGCCAGCTCCTTTTCTCTATGCTCTGCGGCAGCAGGGACTCCTCGGCAGGCAGGGCTGGCACCCCCAGCTCCCCTGAGCACAGCCGGGCATTCTCTGCCCTCCCCTTGACACCCACCCTGCCCTCGTTTAGGCCATGGCAATCATCAGCAATTACTGCCTTAATTACCTGCTGCCGGAGCACAGGCCGGGCACTGGGAGGTGCAAGGAAATCTTTCATGTTTATGGTGTGCCGGGTCTGGCGCGGGTGCGATGGATGAGCCGCCAGCTGGGATTGAACCTACCGGCTGCAAATCCCACAGGGATTAGGGGGGATCCGCAGGAGGGGGGCACGGCAGCAGAGGCACGTGCTGGCATCGAGGTCCCAACCCCACTGCAGGGACTCCCGAGGTGGCCGGCATCAGGCAGGGGGAGGCTGGGGATGGACGACGTGCTGGGTTCAGCTGGGCAGCAGCATTCGGGCAGAGCCGAGCCATGGTACAGCAGCTGCCTGCTCCCTCCTGAGCGGGCACACACTGGTGTGCCGGTGCTGGCACTGGCACTGCCGCAGCCGCCCGCGGGCAGCCTCTACTCGCCAAGAACACGCTGACCTTCCCGGTGTCTCCCCGCGGCAGGCACCGAGGTGCCAGAGTGCTGCTCTCAGCACTGCCGGGAGTGTGGTACCCGCACCAGGGGCAGGATCAGCCCCTTGAGAAGGACCAGGCTGCTGCCCAGTGGGTCCTGGCAGTGCCCCAGTGCTAGGCAGTGCAGTGTCCTGCAGTCTCTCCCTGCCCAGTAACACCAGTACACCTGCTGTTTCTGATGCTGGGGGACCTACGTGCTGCAGTGAGGGGCTGGTGGCCACTTGGGATGGCAGCAGCTGTGGGGCACAGAGAGCAGGGGTGTTCTGTGCATGGGGAGGGAGACCGGGAGCTGCTGGGGGTCCGGCAGTGCTGGGTTGAAGGGGAGTACTTGGAGCCCATCACAGGGTGTCCCCAACCCCTCTGCATCCCGAGGTGGGTGCTGCAGCCCTGCTCCCAGCCCGAGCACCCTGCCCCTTCGGCAGGGCTGCCAGTGCCCTCGTTAGCCCACGTGGGCAAGCAATAATTGATGATAAAGCCCTGCTTAATGCACTGGCTTTACCAGCCGTGATTTATCGGCGCTGGAGCAAACCGCACTCCCTATTAGCCCTTCAGCTGCTGCAAGAACCCCCGGCCAGGCTGTGCCCCTGCTCCGGCACGGGGTCCTGGGGCTGAGTGGAACCCAGCTCTCTGCCACCCCCCCAGTCCCCGTCCCCTATCCCCGCCGAAGTTCCCGGTTCCCTTTGCCAAGGTGACATAAGCATCTTGCCTGTTTCCATGGCAACGCAGCAGCAGGTGAGCGCGAGGCCGATGCGGGAGCCTGCACACGTGGGGGGCCACTGCCCACGTTTCCGGGTGCCCACGCTGCGTGGGGCGTCTGCAGCGTGGGGGGTGCCCACACTGCATGTGGTGGCCATGGTGTGGGGGGGGACCACAAGCCATGGGGTGTCCATGGTGCGTAGCATGGCCTGCAGAGATAGAGGCACTTATGGGGTTTGGGGTGCCCACAGCATGGGTGGTTGGCATAGCTGTGCTGCATGGGGTGGCTACAGGGTGCATGGGGTGGCCATTGTGCATGCAGTGCCCACAGTGCATGGGCTGCCCATCATGGATGGAGACTCTGTCATGGATGGGGTACCCATCATGGATGGGGTGCCTGTAGTGCATGGAGCACTCAGACCACAGCCCTTCCACTCCATCACAGGGGCTCCAGACCAGCTCCAGCCTCCCAGCCATGCCATGACCACACCACAATGTGGAGCCCCACAGTGTCCCACACAGTGCCCAGCAGCAGCATGGCATCTGTGGGGGTACCTGGCAGGCCCCCTGCTCTGATGCTCACTGCTTGTCCCCAGCTTCATTTGCTGCCTGTGGTCCCACTTTACCCAAAACACCCCCAGTACCTGGTTGAGTGGGTGCTGGGGGACTCAATTAACATCCTGCCTCCTCCACCCATCGCTGCTGGCCCCCACGCTTCCATGGTGATAGACACACAGCTCAGCGATTGCTGTACTCATTTCATGTGTGATTACAAGGCCAGTCCCCAGCACTGCTCCCCCGTTAACGTTCACCCAGCATGCCCGAGTGGGAGGCAGCAGCGGTGCTGTGCAGCGGTGAACCTGGTACTTAATGGATAAATTGGATTGTCTTTTCCCATCCCAGCCCCTGACTGGCACAGCGTGGAGACCCACAGACTAGTGTGGACACCCAGGGATGCCTGAGTGGGAGGCACAGCAGTGAGAGCCACGGGTGGTGTGCTGAGCCGTGCCGCAGCCGGCACCGGGCCCTGCACCGCGCTGGGGACTGCAGCGCCTGTCCGCGCCGTGACCCCTGGGCCGGCCCCGGGCTGTGTCTGAGGGGGTCGTTAAACCAGTGAAATATGAAATGCCTCTGTATCCCCGACAGGGGTTTTAATTAAATTAATTGCCAGCGACATTGTAAAAGTGCTGATGGGGTAATAACCGGCGCATTATGGTTGCCGTTTATCTTCCCCGTGTAAATTAGCTGCCGCACCTTGCCCGTCCCGGCGGGCACCGCGGTGGCTCGCTCGGCACCTGCTCCCTGGCTCAAAGGCTCCTGATCTGGCTGCTGTGAGCAAGATCCTCCACTGGGGTGCTCAGCCAGGGCCCAGGGAGCTCCGTGTCCCCCATGTCCCCTGTGTCCCCAAGTCTGTTGTGCAAGCGAGAGCCAGCCTGGGTGGGCACCATGGGCAGTGGGGGTCCCGTGGGCGAGTGGTTGCCAAACGAAGGCACTTAATTACTGCGCATTCCATCCCATTTAATTGCTTATTAAATCCTAACCAGCCAATTAGCAGCAGCAATTACAGCTTCATTCAGTGACACAATCGCTATTTTATCGTTTGTTAATCAAATGCTTATTTAGGGCCCTGGTTTATTAACTCCTTCTGCAGCAGGAGCCAGTGGGGTGAGGGAGCAGGGGCACCCGGCCATGAATGGGCTGGAGACATGGGCACTGTGGGTCTGTGCCACATGCAGTGCTTCTGGCCCCTGCTGCATGGCACCCACAGCCCCCAAGCAAAGCTGGGGGATGCCTGACGCCCCAAAGGATGTGTGTGCAGCCCAGAAACACAGGGGACAGCCAGCCCCCATGTGCCATGCCTGTGCCTGCTCCCAGGTGGGTGCCAGTGTCCCCAGAGCATGTGCCGTGCACCCCTCCATTCACTCTGCATCCCTGTGCCGCTCCAGGGCACCTGGGGCAGGATGCAGCCCCTGGCCTGCACCTTGCAGTGTGCCGGGGAGCGGTGGCAGTGGGCGCCCTGGGAGGCGTGAGTGATGGCCCTTGTTGGTCACACTACATTTCCTTTTCATTAGCGTTAAGTGTGGACATGAGGGATCGGTGCGGGTTCAGCGGGCACAGCCACTGTGCTGCTGCTCTCCCTGATGGATGGCAGGGACAGGAGGGGGCTGCCGCATGGCAGCAAAGGGGGGGACGGTGGTGATGCACAGAGACACGGGCACAGGGGCACACCGGTATGGGTGATCATCCAGCCTGGGCACAGTGGAGGTGTCCGAGCCCCCATCTCCCTGCAGGTGCTCAGCAAAGCGCGACCGTGGCCAACCCGGTGTCTGGTGCGTCCCCGGACCTGCTGCCGCACTTCCAGCTGGAGCCGGAGGACGTCTACATCGTGAAGAACAAGGCAGTGAGCTTGGCCTGCCGTGCCACCCCTGCCACCCAGATCTACTTCAAGTGCAACGGGGAGTGGGTGCACCAGGGTGACCACATCATGCAGCACAGCACTGACCGCGGCACCGGTGAGCACCAGCGCGAGGGATGAAAGCAGCCGTGGTCATGGGGACATGTGGGGGGGTCACATGGAGCTGGGCTGATGGGCATCCCTCCCGGTGCTGACATGCTGCCCACTGGTGGCAGGGCTGCCGGTGATGGAGGTGCGCATCGAGGTCACCCGCCAGCAAGTGGAGAAGATCTTTGGGCTGGAGGAGTACTGGTGCCAGTGCGTGGCCTGGAGCTCCTCCGGCACCACCAAGAGCCAGAAGGCGTTCGTGCGCATCGCCTGTGAGTGTCTGTGGGTGCCTGGATGAGGTGTGGGGCGCTGGCCTCAGTTCCCCCACTTCACCCCTGTGCCTCCCCAGATCTGCGCAAGAACTTTGAGCAGGAGCCGACTGCCAGGGAGGTCTCCATCGAGCAGGGCATTGTGCTGCCGTGCCGCCCTCCCGAGGGCATCCCCCCGGCCGAGGTGAGCCCCTGCACTCTAGCAGGGCAGGATGTGGCTGAGGGTGCCCCTTCCCCACAGGGACACCGAGGGGGTGACCCAGTGATGTCCCCATGCCCCACAGGTGGAGTGGCTGCGCAACGAGGAGCTTGTGGATCCGGCGCTGGACGCCAATGTCTATGTAACGCCAGAGCACAGCCTGGTGCTGCGGCAGGCCCGCCTGGCCGACACCGCCAACTACACCTGCGTGGCCAAAAACATCGTGGCCCGTCGCCGCAGTGCATCCGCTGCCATCACTGTCTATGGTAAGGCCCCACCGCGCCTGTCCCCACCATGCTGCCCCAGTGTCACCCTCCCCGTCCTGTCCCTCCCCGTATCCCCATGCCGGCGGGGCGCTGACGGGTCCCTCTCCACCCAGTGAACGGCGGCTGGTCAACGTGGACACAGTGGTCGGGCTGCAGCACCAGCTGTGGACGGGGCTGGCAGAAGCGGAGCCGGACGTGCACCAATCCCACGCCCCTCAACGGGGGGGCTTTCTGTGAGGGCCAAAACGTGCAGAAAACCGCCTGCACCACCCTCTGTCCAGGTACCCGCCTGCCCGGGCATCGCCAATGCCCCCCCCCCATGCCGATGCTGCACTCCCCGCTGCACCCAGCCCAGTCCCCGTCCTCCCGCCCCGGCTGTCTCGTCCTCACACCCCCTGTGTGTCCGTGTCTGCGGCCCCGGGGCAGGGGAGGGGATGGCGGTGGGGCGCTGACCCAGGCTGTGCCCGCAGTGGATGGTGCCTGGTCAGAGTGGAGCAAGTGGTCGGTGTGCGGGGCCGAGTGCACCCACTGGCGTAGCCGGGAGTGCTCGGAGCCAGCGCCGCGCAACGGGGGCCAGGATTGCCACGGCCCAGAGCTGGACACCCGCAACTGCACCTCCGAGCTCTGCAGCCATGGTGAGTGCGGCAGGGGCAGCGGGGCTGTCCCCTGGGATAGGCGATGGGGGTGCTGGTGGGTGCTGATGCCCTACCCCACCACAGCTGCCTCTGGTGCGGAGGACGTGGCGCTGTACGTGGGGCTGGTGGCAGTGGCTGTGTGCCTGGTGCTGCTGCTGCTGGTGGGGGTGTTGGTGTACTGCCGCAAGAAGGGGGGCCTGGACGCTGATGTGGCCGACTCCTCCATCCTCACTGCTGGCTTCCAGCCCGTCAGCATCAAGCCCAGCAAGGCCGGTGAGTGAAGGCTCCAGGGACGGGGCTGTGCACCCATGCCAGGATACGGTGCCCCTCAGGATCTGGTCTTCAACCTGTCCCCCCCCATACCCTGTGCCACGGTCCCTCGCTTTGTGCCGCAGACAACCCCAGCCTGCTCACCATCCAGCCTGACCTCAGCACCACCACCATGACATACCAGGGCTCGCTGTGCCCACGCCAGGACGGCCCGGCCAAGCTCCAGCTGCCCAACGGGCACCTGCTGAGCCCGCTGGGCGCCGGGCGGCACACGCTGCACCACAGCTCGCCCGCTGCCGAAGGCGCCGACTTCGTGGCCCGGCTCTCCACACAGAGCTACTTCCGCTCCCTGCCCCGCGGCACCAACAACATGGCCTACGGCACCTTCAACTTCCTGGGGGGGCGGCTCATGATCCCCAACACAGGTACGGGGTGGGGAGGGGGAGCAGGGTGCCAGAGCATCACCTGGCACAGGCGGGTCCCCATGGGCTCATCCCTGCTTGCACCCCACCACCAGGGATCAGCCTGCTCATCCCACCCGATGCCATCCCACGGGGGAAGATCTACGAGGTCTACCTGACCCTGCACAAGCAGGAGGAGGTGAGGTAGGTGCTGGGGCTGCCAGGGCCCGGGGCTGCTGGGCTGGGATATTCCTGCTTCACCTGCCCCTACGGTACAGGCTGCCCCTCGCCGGCTGCCAGACACTGCTGAGCCCCATCGTCAGCTGCGGCCCTCCTGGGGTGCTCCTCACCCGCCCTGCCATCCTGGCCATGGGTCACTGCGTGGAGGCCAGCGCCGAGAACTGGAGCATCCGGCTGAAGAAGCAGTCGTGTGAGGGCACGTGGGAGGTGAGCGTCTGCCGGGCACGGGGCGTTCCAGGGTGGGTGCTGGAGGGGGGATGCCCATGGCCGTGGTGCGTGTCTCTGGGTGCCGCAGGACGTGCTGCAGCTGGGCGCGGAGCCGTGCACGGAGCTGTACTACTGCCAGCTGGAAGCGCAGGCCTGCTACATCTTCACGGAGCAGCTGGGGCGCTTTGCCCTGGTTGGGGAGTCCCTCAGCATGGCGGCCTCCAAGCGCCTCAAGCTGGTCCTGTTTGCACCGGCCGCCTGCCCCTCGCTCGAGTACAACATCCGCGTCTACTGCCTCAGCGACACCCAGGACACCCTCAAGGTACCGGGGGGTCCCCATGTAACCCTCCCGTATCCCGGCTCAGAGCGAGGGATGTGCTCCCAGGGTGCAGCATCTGCTGCCTGACCGCTGCTGTGCCGGCAGGAGGTGATCCAGCTGGAGAAGCAGCTGGGGGGGCAGCTGATCGGAGCCCCCCGGGTGCTGCACTTCAAGGACAGCTACCACAACCTGCGCCTCTCCATCCACGACATGCCCAGCTCCCTCTGGAAGAGCAAGTTGCTCGCCAGTTACCAGGTGGGGAGCCCAGCTGGCAGCTGGGGATGGGGACAGTGTCTCTGCCACTCTGACTCCTTCCCACCATCATCCCACCACAGGAGATCCCTTTCTACCACATCTGGAGCGGGCTGCAGCCCTTCCTGCACTGCACCTTCACCTTGGAGCGCCTGAGCCCCAGCACCTGTGAGCTGGCCTGCAAGATCTGGGTCTGGCAGGTGGAGGGTGATGGGCAGAGCTTCACCGTCAACTTCAACATCGCCAAGGTGAGGGCAGGGCTGGGGGGCTCCTGGGGGTGACCCCAGGATGGGCTCACATCACCCCCCTGCTGCTCTGCCCTAGGACACGAGGTTTTCGGACTGGCTGGTCCCTGACAGCGAGGTGGGCGCCCCGGCCCTCGTGGGCCCCAGTGCCTTCAAGATCCCCTTCCTCATCCGCCAGAAGATCATCAGCAGCCTGGACCCGCCGGGCACCCGGGGAGCCGATTGGAGGATGCTGGCCCAGAAGCTCAACCTCGACAGGTTGGTTTGGGACGGGGACAGGGCTGGGGATGAGGTGTCATGGTGGATGGGGACGGGGGATTTCTGGGCTCATCCTGCAGCTATGGATGCTGGAATGCTGCAGGACCTTGGGAGTGCGATGGTGCCCGCGGTGAGGCCAGCATGGGGCTGGTCCTGGTAAGCGGAGCCACCCCTCTGCCCTGATGTGGTCCCTCTCTTCACCCCCTTCCAGCCATCTCAGCTTCTTCGCCTCAAAGCCCAGCCCCACAGCCATGATCCTCAACCTCTGGGAAGCGCGGCACTTCCCCAATGGCAACCTCTCTCAGCTGGCTGCCGCCGTGGCCGAGGTAGGCAAGCAGGACAGTGCCCTCTTCGCCGTCTCCGAGGCCGAGTGCTGAGCATGGTGGGGATGGAGGCACAACCCCTTTCCTGGGGGACCACCGCCATGGGGCAGCGGGGGCCCCGGCCGGCCCCCAGGCTCCCGCTGCCCCACAGCCCACGGCAAGGGCTGCCCGATCCCCTTGTGAGACAGGGATGCCTGTGTCCCACGGCAGTCAGGACCCCCCAGTGCTGCCACCCTGGGCATCCCACAGCCCCATGGTGGGGGACCGGGGGGCACTGGGTGTGCGTCGAGCGTGCGGTGCCGTCGTGCTGTCTGCGTGTGGGGCCCCGTGCCGTGTTGTGTAAAGACCGTTTTTTTAATTCTGTATTAAGTGCATTCAAGTATTTACACTTGGCCTTATGTACATAGCGGTGCCGCAGGCGGGGGGGCTGCCGGACCTGAATGTAAATAAATTCGATATATATTGCTACGTGGGGCTCTGCCTGGCCATGCTCTGCCCCCAGGCCCTCCCCGTGAACCCCCAGGAGGCAGAGGTGTGGAGAAAAGCACTTTATTGGGGTGATGGCAATGGCAATGGTGCCTGTGCCTAGGGCCCGGCTTTGCGGCAGGCCACGGCTGCCACGAGCGCAGCCCCTTTCCCCGAGCCATCCTCCGACTGCAGGAAAGTGACGGTGCACTTGGGTGCCAGGACCTGCAGCGTCTGCTGGAGGTTCTGAGAGAAGCTGGAGGCACAGGAGGGAATGGTGAAGGCTGGTGTCCCCCCCTCCATGCGCCCCGTGTTCCCCCACACCCCTGTCATAAGGCAAGGGTCCCCGGTGGGTGCCCGCCACTCCCGTCCCCACTCACTGCGGGTGCATCTTGTACAAGGTTCCGTCCACCCCAACGGTGACAACCAGCTGGTCCAGGCCCCGGTTCTCCCGCATCTTCTCCACCACAGCGGCCATGCCGGCAGCACAGAGCTGGGCCGCCCGCAGGGACACGGTCTGGCACACCTCCCGCACCAGTACACTGTCCTCAAAGCTGGCGTGCAGATCCAGGTCCCGCAGTATGGCCAGTACCTTTCGCAGGGCCAGCCCATCGCTGCCCCGGACCAGTGGCACCATTAGCACCACTGTCCCCATCACTGTCCCCATCCCACAGGCAGGAGATGGCATCACCTGCATGTGCCACATCAGTGCAGTGTGGCCACTCTCCCTGGGCTCTGGCTTCACACCCTCCCACCCCGGGCTCAGGGAACTTGCTGAAGCCCAGCACTCACATCTCGATGGTGGAGAGGAACTTGGTCTGGAAGATGTCCTTGGTCTGGAGCTTGGGGCAGGGCTTCCCATGGAACAGGACCCGTTTCTCCACCATTGCCAGCAGGATGTAGCGCACAATCTCCCCCAGGTACATGCCGCTGATGAGCTTCTCGAACCTACCCCAGACACAGCCTTAGCTGAGCACAGCAACCCCTGGGTGTGCCCCGGGGCCTTCACCCACCTCTGCTTGCCCGGGTTGATGGTTTTCTCGTCCACCATCCGGTCGAATGTGGTGAAGATGTGGTCCAGGCAGCCATTGTCCCCGAAGGCCCCCCACTCCATGTTGATGCACATGCGGCCATCATTCCCCTCCACAGTGCCCACGTTCCGCATTTCCTCCATGTAGCAGGCATTGGTCCCTGTCCCTGCGGGCCCAGTGCTGGTGTCACCCCCACCACGGCTCTGCAGAGCTGCTTGGCACCCTGCGGCCATGCCACACGGGCTGGGGTGGTGATGAGGGGATGGGAGACCCCTGAGTGCAGCAGTGCTCCTCACCTACAATGAGGCCGATTTCACATTTAGGGTCGTCATAGCCGCAGGACATCATGGTTCCCACTGTGTCGTTGACCACAGCTACCACATTCAGAGCAAAGTTCTGCCAAACCAGAGATGGGGACGTATGTGGCTTAGTGGCACTGCCTGGGTGCAGGGTGACACCCTGGGGACAGACAACTGTACCCAAGCCCTTCCCTACCTCTTTGCGCTGGGCAGCATCCCGCAGCAGCTGGACCACATCCTGTCCCACACAGCCTGAGGCGTTGAAGCCTTTGGTCCAGTTCAGCAGCACTGCCTGCAAGGGAGGTAGGAGCAGAGGCTGGGCAGCTGCCTTGCACCCTGGGGCCCTCCCCATCCTCAGGGTCTGGAGCCATCCCCTCACCTTATCCAAGCCCAGCTGCTGGCAGGGGAAGGAGAAGGTGAAGCCAAGTGGCAGGATCTGCTCTGTCAGGTCCTGCTTCAGCTGGAAGTCCATGATGCACTCAATGATGTGGTTGAAGAGCTGTGGAGAGGAAACATGGTCAGCAGGGCCCAGGCTGGGGTGATGCCGCAGGGGCTCTCCCAGCCCCACCCCAGGCCCATGGGCAGTGAGGGGGGAGGCAATTCCCATCCTTTCTCCCTCTCCTTCGGCACAGATTCTCAGCCTCACCGCCACACCAGTGCCCTGTACGATGGAGGTTGGGATGACATAGATCTCGCTGGCCATGCGGATGCTGTCCTCCGCCACACGCACCACCAGCACCCGGAAGTTGGTTCCCCCCAGGTCCAGCGCCAGGAATTCACCTCGCTCTGCAGGGCACCAACACGGGGCATCAGCAGGGCCACAGCCACCTTGCACCCCCTTCCCCAGGCCCCCAGCCCTCACCGGTGCCATCAGGCGTGGCACGGACATAGGTGGGCAGCATGCGGACGGAGGATCTGGCATTGGTCTCCTTGCCCAGCCCCAGGTCCATCTCCTCCCTCATGAGCGCCTGGACACGCTGCAGGTCAGAGTGGCTGAGCCGCAGTGGGGACAGCAGCCGATCCACCTCCCGGCGCTGCTCCGCCAGGCGCAGAGCCACTGCTGTCACGATGGCTGCCCCGCGCCCGGTCCCATCCACTGAGGGCAGGAGGGTGATCGTGCACTCCGGGGCCAGCAGCCCTGTCACGCTCTGCAGGATCTCCCCAAACCTGCCAGAGGAAGAAGAGCATGGCAAAGGCCGGGTGTGAAGCACCCCACCGGGGTGGGAGCCCCGTGACCCTCCTCACCTGGTGTGGTCCCGGTACAACTCGCCATCCACCCCAATGTTGACGGAGAGCTGCTCCAGCTCCCGGCTCTGGCACATGTGTGTGAGGATGGCAGCCAGCCCTGCGGCACAGAGCGCGGCAGAGCGGCTCACCACCACTCGGCAGACCTGCTGCACCCGGCAGCAATCCCGCTCGTTCGGCTGCAGTCCCAGAGTCTCCAGCGTGCTCCTTGTCTTGGCCATGCCATCCTCGTGGCTGCAAGGGAGGACACCGTGCTGGTTATGTCCTCCCCATCACCCGCCTCGCCTCCCAGCCAGAGCAGCTCCTGGTCCCCAGACACTCACTTGATGATCTCCAGGACCTGATGGGTCTTGAGCACATTCTTGTTCCTCAGGATGCCAGTATTGCTCCCCGTGAAGATCGCTTTCTCAGCAGCCAGGGTGATCAGCACGTGCCGGACGATCTCCCCCAGATAGAGGCTGCTCACCAGCTTCTCAAATCTGTGTGCAGCCAGCATGGGGGTCAGTTGTGCCCCACCTGGCACCTCTTGGCCCCTTGAAAGCATGTAGGAGCAGCGCAGGGAGCCATGTGCTCCTGTTAGTGGGGCCTGATTTGCCCAGGGGTGGACAAGGAGCCCTGGGGACCCTGCCCTCACTGGGGGGTGGGAGCACCTCTTCTTCCCAGGGTTGGAGGATTCCTTGTCCACGCGTTGGTCATAGGTGGTCACGATGCCACTTAGGGTGGTATCGTCCCCGAAGCAGCCCCACTCGGTGTTGATGCACATCCTCCCGCTGGTCTCCTCCACCATCTCGACCAGTTGTGCCTCAGCCATGAAACAGCTGTTGGTGCCCACGTCTGTGGGGGGTGGTGGGTGTGAGCACTGGTGCACTCCCTCCCCCAGTACCACCCCCTGGCATGGGGGATGCCCACTGCTCACCTACAATGATGGCAACCTCACAGGCCTTATCATCCTTGCTGGAGGTCATCATGGTGCCCACGGTATCGTTCATCAGAGCAACAACATCCACATAGAGCTGGCCAGGAGCAAAGAGAGAGCATCATTAGCCCCTCCATGGGGGCAGCTCCCAGCCAGGCCCCCTCACCTCGTGGCCCCCCCACCTCTTCCTTGTTGATGGCTGACTGCAGCAACTGCACAACGTCCTTCCCCTCCACATCAGTGCACTTGAAGCCCTTGGACCAGGAGATGAGTTCTGCCTGTGGGGAGCACATGGCTGAGCTGTTGGCCTCCAGCACCAGTGATGTGCTGGGCATGAGGCGGCCGCAGACCCAGGTCAGGGTTATCCCACCCACCTTGTCCAGCTGCGTCTGCTTGCAGCTGAAGGGGAAGACAAAGCCCAAGGGGAAGCGACGCTGGAGGCTGCTGAGGCCAGCCAGGAACTGGTGCAAGCATTTTGCAATGAAGCCAAAGAGCTGCAAAGGCATGGCCGGGGGTGACAGGCTGCACCCCTTACCCAGCACCCACCCTGTGGGAGGCAGTCCCGGACCCCTGCCGAGCCGCCATGGTGCTGGGCAGCCCATCACCAGCCACCCTGTGCCATGGCCTCCTCATACCGCTTCCCCCTTGCCCTGCGTGATGTTCATCGGTATGTCAAAGATCTTGTACATCACTTGAGGTCTCTGGTTCCCGTCACCCAAAAGGGTTACACAGAGGGTCCGGACGTAGTTCTGGCACAGCTCCACCACCAGCAAGTCACCCTTCTCTATGGGGGAGCAGAGGTGGTGTCAGGCAGAGACCTTTGCTGGGGCAGATCCCCTATAATCTGCCCCTTAACCTGTCCCAGGGACAGTCTCCCATCCATGGGGGAGGCTCCTGAGAGCCTGAGACAATCACAGGAGACAAGAGAACCAGCTCCTGGCCTCTGGTCCTGCACCAGGGACTGGCAGAGGCAGTGCAAGGGCAGTGCATGGACCAGACACCAGTGCACCCCTCCCCAGCACCCCAAGGCCAAGTCCCAGGAGGCATGTGGGGCTGTAGGTAGCAAAGCGGCCCATCGCCAGGACTGGCTACCTTACCGGTGCCATCGGGCATGGAGCAGATGAAGGTGGGCAGCATCTGCATGGTGGCCTGCGCATGCATCTGGCGGCTCAGCCCCTTGCGCATGTCCTGCATCATGTGGCCCTTCAGCACCTGCAGCGTCTCCAGCGGGACGGTGAGTGCCCGCAGGGCTTTCTGTACCTGGGGACAATGAGCCTGGACCTTAGGGCAGGTCTGAAGGGCAGGGGATGCCTCTTGCAGGGTGCGAGGCAGGGATGTGCCTTACCGGGGAGCCGGCAGAATTGCTTCGCTGGTCCGGCTGTTGGCTCAGTGAGGGCCTGTGTGGAGGGAGCTGGTGTCAAACGCGGATCCCCAGCCCGCAGGGGAACAGGGCTCCGGCCTGCCCAGTCCCGAGCAGGGTTTTGGGGCCCATCCCCGACTCTGCCTCCCACTTCGCCTCTGCAGGGTCACAGCCTCAGCAGCATCGTGGCTTTGCAGTGTCTATCGCGACTGTGACCCGGCAGTCGGAGGTAGAGGAGGCAGCGGCGCCCCATGACGCCGATGGGGGCCAGGGGATTAAAGGGGCTGCCCCTGCCTCACCCTGCCCGCCTGTCTGCTCAACCTGCGGGAGGCCGGAGGCTGGTCTGTGCCCCGCCCGGAGGGCAGAAGGGGAGCCTGCTGAGCCCCATCCCCGGCCCCGAACGCGGCTTCCCCACTCCCAGCGTCGCTCGGCCGCCGGCGGGCCGGAGCCCCTCACCGGTGCACGGGCAGTCTGCCTCGGTCCATCGAGCCCAAGGCCCGCCGCGGGAGGCTGCGCGCAGCGGCGCTAGCGGTGCTCTGCTCCTGGGAGCTCCAGGGCGCCCTGCCCGTAGCGCCGCGCCGCTCCGCGCTGCCCATGGCGGACGGCCGGTGGCAGAGGCCCGGCGGTACCGTTGCCAACGCCGCCGCCGTTGCCCTGGCGACAGGAACGGCACCCTCGGGCGCCCCTGCCCGCCATTGGCCGGCCCGCCGAGCCGCTCGCCCCGCCGTGGACAACGGGCGAACCCCCCCCGCCCCACGGGCCGGTCCCGCTCCCCGCGGCAGCGCCTGGGCTGCCGTCAGCGCCGAGTTCGGATCCCAGCTTTAATTGGCCCCGCGTTAATTAAGCGGCGCAATAAGGAGACATCCACGCGGTTCCTAGCAAGGGGCTCTACAGCAGGGCGACAGTGCTCCTGGGGAACGGGGGACAACACAGCCCAGCCCAGGCTCCTCCATCCTCCCCCCCGGGCAGCGGGCTCCGGGCACACGGCAGCCAGGGAAGCCACCAAGGACACAGGGACATCGCTGTCACACTGGTCTCCACATCCGCTGGCTGCAGCAGGCAGCTGACACGGAGGTGTCCTTTCCCCACAGTGCCCGTCCCCACAGAGCTGGGCACTGTAGCCCCTGCTCAGGAGGCCCCTGGGCTCACAGCATCCCCCCAGAGCCCAGGGACAGGCTGTGGAAGCGTGAATTTGGATGCACAGTGTGCCGTTCCTCCTCTCCTCCCTTCAGTGCCTCCTGTTTCCCCAGAGAAAGACAGCACAGCTCCCCGGTGTTGCTGCAGTTTCATAAAAACATACATAAATATATTTCCATTTCTTTAACAGAGAGCAAAGCTGCACAGGCACCTATAAAACACAGTCACGGCTCCACCCAGCGCTCCCTGCACAGGTCGTACAAAACATAGAAAAGGGGGGGGGGGAGAATGGGGCTGCGCTAGAACAGGGGCACGGTGCCATGGAGGGGATCTGCTGCCCACGGCAGCCTCAGAACTTGTGCTTCCTCCGCCGGCAGCCTTTGGTCTGCTGCTGGCTGCCCAGGCAAAGAGCCGCGTGCGGCTCCAAGTCTACAACGCAGTCTGTGGCTTCTGAGGAGACGCTGGGTTTCACAGGGGAGATGGTGAAGGGAAGGTGCTGAAGGGAGGTGGGGCTGTTCCCCACCGGCCCCCTGGCTCTGGCTGGGCGAGCAGGAGGGGACTGTTGGTCTCCTAGTCCAGAGAGGGGGGTCCCCGCATCAGCACCTGCAACAAGAGCACAAGTCAGTCCTGCCTGGCTGCCCTTTGTCGTGAGCCATGAGCAAGGGAGGAGGGTGCTGCTGAGAGCATTTCTCCCTGCTCCTCTCCTCTTGTGCTTGGATCCATGGAGGGAAGCACGAGTGTGCAGGCAGGGACAGCAGCACCCTGCCACCCCCTCAGGAAGCTGGACATCTCTTGGTGCAATGGCTCTGAGCACACCCTTAGCCCTGCGAAGGCTCTGGGTCGTGGCACCGGTCCAGTGGGCAGAGGCAGGGATGTGCGCAGCCAGCTGGGTGCTGCTGACAACCAGCTAAGCCCCAGCCTCATGCTCTGCTCAGGAATTACAGACCCCTTCAAAAGGAATTTGCTGTCACAGCACAGTCCAGGCTGAGTGGGACCTAACAGGGAGAGCTGGGAAAGAGAAGCTCTGAGCCAGCCAGGCACAGAGAGCAGCTTCCCACCTGCAGACTTGCTCTCTGAGAGCTCCAGCATCCTGAGGAGTCCCCTCTCCTGTCTTCCAACATCCTGGCAAGGAGAAAGAAACACAGTCACATAGTGCTGCCACAAGGGAACCCCAAAGACAGGGTAGCCCCATGCTCCCCCAGTCCATGGGGTCCAGCTGGGTACAAGAGGGAATGCTGCATTTCCAGGGCTTCCAGCTGAGCACAGCTAGTCACCAACGGGAAGGGCACTGCCCCATTCTCAGCCTGCCCGGTTCCTGATCAAAGGCAACCAAAGGCAGATAATAAAGCAGAGCATGGTAAGGAGGGAGGCTGGGGTGCAGGAAGCCACCCCCAAGCCCAGCCAGTGAGCACATGGCTGTCACAGGGGCTCTGCCATGGTTCGGGCACATCCGCAGCACTGCACTCCAAGGCTCCATCCTGCTCCATCCAAGCCCCGAGTGCGTAGGGGCTTGGTGCTGGAGGAAAAGGCCTTTCTACAGGGAACAGCCAGAAGAGGAACACACATCTTGTGCTCCCTCTCTCAGCCCCTGGCAAGATGCAGCTGCTCTGGTCATGCAGGCTAAGACAAGACCGCTTGGCCTGGCTGCTCCCTGACTCTAGCAATGCTCTAGAAGGTACTGGCATCCTGGCTGCAGGGTTGGGGCTGCAAAGCACCCCAAAATGTGCTGTGGCAGGAACCTGCAAGGCCAGCAATGCCACTAGGAAGCTTTCTAACAGCTCAGCCCATGCCCAGCATGACCTGCTCCCCTGGTGACCTGCCACCTTGGGACAGACCCTTGCTGAGCTGTCCCAAATGGCCACCCAGCTCCAGCACCTTCCCCCATACCCCGTGCCTGTGCCTATGTACAGGACCCTACACAGCAGTTGGCTGTGGGGCACAGGGACAGAGCCAAACACCCCCCCACAGAGCTGGTCACATGCAGGAGCAGCCGTGCCCTGCAGTACTCTGAACCACAGCACTTGGCTGTATCCCAGCCAAAATCATCCACCAGAAATCTCATCATTTGCATCTGAATCCCCAGAGGGCTGAGGCCTGTGATGGATTTAAGGGATTATATGAAACTAAGACATCATGTTGCATCTTCATGCTGAGAATCACATTTCTGAGCGCAGGCAAAGCTGTGGCATTGGGGCTTTGCCCGCAGGAACCAGCAGGAAGGCTTGGAAGGACCCCCTCTGCGCTCCATTGGGATCACCAAAGTGGAACAACACGGTGGGGACCAACACCTGATGACTGCCCATAAACAAGCTGCTACCCATACTCCTGCCTCCCACCTCCTCTAGAGAGGCACGTCCCACACACCTCCACGTCTCCCCTGGGATGCTACAGTTTGCTCTCAGCACCGAGTGGTTCCCCTTGCTCTGGCTCTGAAGCCTTCCCCATGGGAAAGGGCTTGTGGATCAAGCCAGATAGGCTTGTCACCCTGACACTGCCCTCCATCTATATTCAGATGAGGAAGCCTGCAAGACTGAGGCGTGCTGTCTGGCAGCGGGACAGTGCTGGCTGTCTGCCTGCTGGAGAGGTTACTGGCAGCTCTGCTGGATTAGCTCACCCCTGGGACAGCTCCATGCTCTCACAGAGTGTCGTGGGAAGGAGGGCAACGAGTTGTCTGGCCACAGCAGCCCGCAGAGATAGGCAATCCTACACCAGGTCGGCTCATCCCATCAACCAGGGAAACAGCTTCTGCTGCCAACCCAGCCCCAAACCCAGCGCAAAGCAAAGGAGATGGTCTGCAGGGTTGCCCCTCACCTTGGCTCTTCGCAGCCTCCTGGTTCCCTGAGCTTGCCTAGCAGCCTGAAGGCAGCTGTCCACATGCCTCTGATACTGCAGCAGTGGCACCAGTGACTTACAGAGGTAGCACTTCTCACACCTGCCAGGCAGCAAAGGACAGAGCACCACATTAGGATTCACCCTGCACTGGGCTCCCAGCCACCAGCAGTGACTTTCCTCCTCCAGGCCACACCACAGAGAAGACATGTCACCAGATCAAGCCTTGCTCAGTGGGGTCAGGCCAGCACCAATCGCAAAGACTGAGTGATTATCAGTTTTCCCTGCCTGTTCCTCTGTATCCTGCTGCTGCAGCAGCGGGACAGTAATCAAATCTGCTCATCTAACTATCTCAAACACCGCTGATTTCTCCCCAGACATAAAGCACCCTGTCAAAATCCACAGAAATGAAGTGCAAGGGCTTTGCAAAGGGGAGTTAAATTCTGCCTGAAAAGCAAACCAAGTGTGTTAAATCAGAGAGACATTTTACCAGGGCTGGATGAACTTGTCTGACTAGTAAATCAAGTCTTTCTCTGCACTGTCTCCATTTTACATCATGCCACGCTGGGAGAGGAATGCAGAGCACTCGCTCCTGCTGGGGGGCTGGCACAGTGTGCTCCTCAAACCCATTCATTTGTGTAGAAGAGCCCAAGCTCATGCAGGACATCCCTGTCCCCCCTTCCCAAGTGTGCCTGGGAACAGAATTATCCTGGCTGAAAGGAGGTGAGGCTCAGGCACGGGTTTACACACCTACACTCGATTCCACACTGGCTGTCGGCAGGGACTGAACCATGCAGGAGGGCACTGGCTCTTCAGGAAGGGAGTATCCAGCCACGGAGCTATTCAGGAATGGACCATCTCCAAGAAGAGACAAATCCCCAGGGACCAGCCCCAGCAGCACTGTGTTCAGTTTGATGAGCAGTGCTCTCATAGTAAAACTCACCCCAGGCTCTAAAACGCTTTTGGAGAGCCCCCATCAAGCAAAACTCTGCAGTACTTTTCCTGTATTTTCTTTCCAGTCAGTGCTGATTACCCAGATAATGTGTCTAAACAGAAGCTGTCCTCTCTATAATTAGCCTAATTCCATTAGTGATGTTGCCATCCACTGTTTGTAACAGCAAAATTGCTTCCATAGCAGGGATTTTACTGTCAGATCCTCTCTTATGATGCTTTGTGTGGGTGGCAGGAGGAGGGGCTGCATGGAAAGACATTAAACAAAGCCACTGCTATTCTGAAAGTCTAATTTAATTAAGAATATCACTACAGGTGCCATATTGACAGCCTCCCTGTCCTAGCCCCTTCTTATCCCAGGGTTACCAAGCTCAAATCTCCTATTAGAAACTGGCTGAGTTAGCACCATTTTAGCTACACAGCTCCCTCCAACCATGGCCAGAGACCATGTACCCCTGACCCGCCATGGATTGGGCTGAAGGGAAATCAGTGCAAAAATAAACAATCTGAGAACAGCAAATTCCTCTTGCTTTGGTTTAAATATAGCCACACTACAACAGAGGCAATGAGGGAAGGCAATTTCTTAGGGAAACATTGCTGTTTCCAATGGCCAGCATTTCTACAGGAATAAAGACATCCACAGGCAAGCTAGAATGGAAGCACAGAAACAATCTTGGAGAGGCAAGCATACCTACTTACTTGTCAATGTCTAAGGATGACTGGCCGCTGTCACTGCTGGCTGCTTTACTTCTTGCTTCTCTCTGACGCCGGGTGAGCACTGGAAGAGACAGGAAGGGTTGGTTACCTGCCATCCACCCCAAAAGCACCCCTACACCATGCCTGAATGCAACAAGTTTCAATCACTTCCACTCAAAGCTGCAGTAGAAGTGATGGTAGAGGCAAAGAAATACTGCACTGGGACAGGCAGGGTCCTTTCCCTGCAGAAGAGGTAGCTGGCCAATTCTCCCTTTTCCAAGGGGGATACTGCAGAAGTATCCCCCCATACTTCTTCCCGGGAGCCAGGAGCCATTTCACACTGTAACTTGTCTTCTGGCAGAAGCAGCTGGATCAACAATATGTAGTTTACAGTCATTTTAAAGCTGACTGCAGCAGTGCAACAGCCTGGGAGGAGAGCTACACAGCTGCTCCAGCAGCACAGCCCTGGCCCTGCCGAACTGAGCACCCTGCCTGCTGCAGGAGGGAGCGTGGTAACTGGCAGCTAGGTAAGGAGAGCTAAGAGGGGCTGTGCAGAGGCTCAAGACCCTTCTGAAGGTGTGGTAGGAAGAGCTCATGCTGGAAAGGGAAGGTTACAACAATCAGCCTGCACTCACCCATGTGAACTGGGGGTGATCTATTGTCTGTGTAGAGCTCTGTGGGGGCTCTGAGTGAAGATCTCTACCAGGGCTAAGCATCAGCAGTGCTCCAGCACAGCTGCTCCAGCACGTGGCTGGCTAGCAAGATCCTGGCTGACCAGCATGATGATGGGACCAACAATTTGTTCCTTCAGCAAGCCCCAGCAGCCTTCCCAAACCTGCTCTTCAGGCATCTGCAGGGAGCATGCCAGAGTGTTCTCTTTCAGTTGAATTCCTCTCAGCATATTCCTGTTGACATGCCACCAGCAAAGCTCCTCAGGGAACATATCAGATAGCTTAGCCTGCCTCGCCAGGGATGTTCAGAACTCCAGCTCCAAAACAGCTGCCACAGTAAGTACTCTTGGGCAAACTGGCTAAGGGGACAATGCAGGGAGCTATTTTACAGCCCAGTAACATTGCTTCCCATACTCTCATTAGGAGAAAGGTCTGAACTGAAGGTATAAGCATGACAAACCTCTTATTGTTGGCAAATCATCTGTCATAAAGGGACACAAAAGATTTTGCAGAGAACAAAGGAGATCCTTCAGAGTTTTAGGAAAACTTCACTTCTAGAGTTAGACAATCCTAATATCTATCCATGATGCTGATACAACATGGCCTATCCCTTAGGAGCAATCACTGATCTGCAGCCACAACGAGCAAATGCACTGCAAGATGCTCAGGAGCTGTTGGGGCTGATGAGAGACATCCACGCTGAAGAACAAAGCTCGAGGGTTTCCTTGAACGTTGGTATTGTCTTGTAGGCGATGACCAATACCAACAGCTCATTTCTCGCAGGCACTGAGGCGGACATTTCTCTTTGACTTGGCCTGGCCCAGATTCGAAGTGGCAGCCTGACATGGAGGACTGATAACAGCAGCCACCCCCCAGGCCACTCCAGCCTCCCAACAGCCCAACTCATATGTGCGTTTGACAGCATGGTGAGAGCCGTTCTCCAAATCAGCATGCACTTGTTAATGTTCGTTTAACACTGCCTCGGGAGCCTCATGCACCAGCTCAGGTGCTAATCAGTTCTAGCTCCTTCCAAAAGCAGTGAACACATCTGACATAATGGCCCCATCAGAGATATCTGGGCCCAGCTTTGCATCTACCCATGGGAAGCCCCCCAGCTGTGCTGCTGGAAGCAGAGGCATAGGAGAGAGAACAGGGCTGGCTGGTGAGGCACAACCCCTCACAAAACATGGTGCTCACCTGCAGAAAGAGTCTTCAGAACACTGGAGAAGACATGCCATGGGGAAAATCCCCACCACAGAGCGGTGCTGACCCAGTGTGTGACAGAAGCCTTGTAACTCTCCCAGGTGCAATGCTCTTTGCTGGGTCAAACACACTCTGTAGCTCAAGAACAACCTGCTCCCTGGCTTGGCACTTTTGGCTGACCCACCAGGCTCCTCCTCACTGTCACCACCAGCCGTTCCACTTTCTGTGCAGGATTCTACCACAGACAGGCCCACCGGCATCTTGTCCCTTCTCAGAAGTGATGAAGCTTTCTTCTGCATCCCTTCTGTTACTCTTTCTGCTGCGTCAGTGCCACTTCTATTGATGTCAGGAGCTTTTCAACAGCACCAGTGCTGCTGCTGAAGACTGACATCAGGTTGCACTTGAGGCTTTGGGAGGAAGGGATATACCAAATGCTCATTTTCCTGGGATCACTTGGGAACTAAGAGGTTGGAGCATGTAGATGAAGGGCAAGAGGAACAGAGCATGTCACAAAGCTCAAGACCATTTGCTGTACTCAGTATCAGCCAAGACTCACTTCCAGACTGAGACCAGCAGACTCCTGCTTGGCAGCAGCAGGAGATGCAGTGACTCCAGCACTCCCATGTCACACAAGCAAACTCTTCAGTAAGTGCATGCAGGAAGAGTGAGCTGGCACAGTGCTTCCATGGCTCCACTCCTTCACTTGGAATTAGCACCAGTCACTGAGCTGGAAACCTGTGACCCGAACCTCCCCTAGCCTGGTACAACAGCAACAGCAGGCTCCTCTTTGTTGTTTACTCAGACCACAGGAAAATGGAAATTCATGAGCAGATTTTCATCCTGCCCAGGTATGTGGTGTTCTGGGCATCTGGCCAGGGCAACCATGTACATATGTGAGGGAAACAGCTCCTAATCTTGCCCAGCTACCTCATTTGAAAACCTGTCCTTAAATATCAGCCAGGCTGAGCTGGCCTCCTGATAGGTAACACTGAAAGACTTTGGTGCATGATTACAAGAAGGATGAAGAGAAGTAAAACCAGCAAGGACCCACCCTTTTGTAACCATAAAACGAAGCCCACTGACAGCTGTAGTCTGCAGGACTGCATAATCTGCAGTTCTAGAGACATCAGGAATAAATCCAATTAGTAAGTCCAAAGACAGACCAGGCACCCCTGACTCAGTGCACCAAAGACAAACTGAAGCCGTCTTTTCTTAACAGATCAGGACATGGCTTAGAGGGCAGAACTTTGATTCTTCTCTCACACAAGGCTGTTGCTGTGCTCTCAAGACACCAGCAGCCAGCCAAGAGCACGCAGCGCTGCAGCAGTAGAGAACAGCTTCTGGACCCACACAGGCGCTGGCATTTGCTTCAGAAGACAACTCTCCCACCTCTTTTTTTCTCCCCATGCATTAGATTTTCCTATGGATTTTGTGCTAGTGATGGATGCCAAGGTAACAGCAGTGGAAGCAGAGTCCTTTTGTACCTGCACAGCTGTGCCAAGCTACTCTCTGGCCTCTGCACAGAGCTGAACATCAACCCTGCCTATTGAACTCAAACCCCACTGACCAGCCCATCAGCTGAGACCTCTTTGCGTGACTGTTGCCTTTGTACAGGCACTTGGAACTGGAGCCAGGTGCCCCACAAGCTAGGCAGGATTGTGACCCACATTACGTCCTGCTCCAGGTCCAGGAAGCCAATTGTCCTGCAGACAGCCTTAGTGCAAACAGCACTGGCATCACAGACTGTTATGGCTAATAAAGCCTGGTGTCTACAGAGAAAAAACTAGAATAACTGGCAATAGAAAACCCAAATTACTGTGATTTTGTCCCCAGACCATCACTCTGCTTAGAGCCATTGCTGCAGACCAAAATCTCTTTTAGTTCAGGCTGGTTTTCTTATGGGTAGACTGTTCTGTACAAGCCAGAACAGCAGAGTAGCAATTCCAAATTAACTACCCTTACAAACATCCCCAAGGAGACCAGTCTGGAAGCAGAGTGGAAAGGCCAGCCTTGAACTCTGTCCTGTGGAACACCAGCACCAAAGGAAAGAACAAATTTCCTCACACTGCCACAGAATTCAAAGCCTTTTCCTGATCACAGTGAGGATTCCCCAGGATCAATGGATATACTCACAGTCCAACCACACCAGGGACCCGATTATCACAGGGCCAAAGACATCCCTGCTAAAAGGCACACTAAAAATTCAGCTCCATTTTCTAGCACAGATAAAACCTTTATCAGTGTTGAGGATGGGAGAGGAACTGTGATAATTTGTGATCTGCTGGAGCTGAACACTTGCATTAGCAGCTGGTTTGTGCCTGCAGAGAGAACTCCCCACCAAAACTAAGCACCAAGCAATATCAGCCACAGCTCTGGCTCCTGTTATCTTGACAGGACCTATGTCATATCCCAACAGATTTAGTATAACAGGAACCTCGTATTTTAAAACTACATCAACTCTGCATTAAGATTACATGGTGAAACTTCTTCCTCCTAGAGGAAAGCAGAAGTTACAGCTCTTGTACTAACTCTGATTTGCTCAAATTGCTTAAACATCACAGATTAAGGTTGCATTTAATAACCCAGTGTGTAACTGAAAATTATATATTCACAACCTAAAAAGTTAATCTTATTACAAGCTATTACTTCGATATTACGTGACATTGTGCTAACACAGACTTTACATTTCAAGCAGCAGCTAAAACATAACTTACTGAGTATGCTGATAACCAACCGGTGTTGTTTGTTCACTTAAGCTCTACAAAGGTTGGCTATGGAAAACTGATACAGAGAAGACTGAAGAGGATTAATATAGGCATTCTGACTGTGCTTCTATGCCTCACTTCACATGAAGGAGAAAAATCCAAGCTCCCAGATCGATAGCTATCATTCTGCAATTTTAGAGGAACAAGAGGGAAACTTTTCTGTAATCTCTTGCAGCTGAACAAGACATTTTTGCACATACAAATGCCAGACTCGCTGCAGAGCACAGGCCGTGCTTGGAGTGGCACAAAACACTCTCCTTTCTCAAGAACCCTGGAGGATGCTCACCCATGTGGCTCAGGAGCTGCCATTTTCTACCACTGGCAGATTCTCTGCAGGTCCTCAACAGAACAGACAATAGATATGTTCTATGACATCTATCCTACTGCCTGAAGCATCCAGGGCTGGAACCTGTGGTTATATTCTGTTTGTACACTTTCCAAGGGACTAATAATGTCATGAATTATGAAGTCAACCAGAGAGAAGATGTCCCTGTGCAGGAGACACTGGAAACACAAGAACCTCTTTTAACACTCTCCTGGCCAGCCTGGAGATGGAACAAGCCAGAGTGAACAACCTCCCTCCATGCCAGGCCATGCACCAAACATCCCGAGAGGCACAAGACTGAAGCATCGGGCTGCAAGTAACAGGGAAGTGGACAAACACAAAGAGCAACTCTCTTGGCAGACCTGGGCTGTCCTTGCCAGCCTCCTGTCCCATGACACCGTTGCAGTACATGGCATGCGGCTCGATCTCTGCAGAGGGAAAGCCTTGATCGCACATGGGGCACAACACATGGTCAGCAGTGGTAGGACTGCGCTCAGCCACCGCCTTGTCAGTGTCTTCATCTCCACCAGCCTAAAGAAGAAATAATTAGGCAGACAGTTAATTGTGCCATTTCTCTTTCTTTTCCCCAGCTGCAGAGCTCCATGCTGTCTGGGAGTCACCCTCCCACAGACTCAGTTTTTCTTGGAAAGTTTTATTCTTCCCTCATCATACACTGGTCAGAAATAACACCACTGGCTGAGTAAACTGTGCAGCACTAATAACTAATTCTTCTTCCAAAGGCAGTATGTCCTTCTGAATCATAGTGAAGCCTCCCTGCACAGCCATGCATACCATTTAAGGCAACCATCACCTGTACTACCACAGAAAAATGGCAAAGCTTCCATTAATCAGGAAAGCTCAGAAGCGAAACTGATGGAAAATTCATGGGGCAAGGCAAGAGTTCAACACCTGAGTTGTGCTCATCAGTTTCTGGACATGATCCGCGCTACACAGGCAGCACTGTCTGGGAACACAGCTTCCCCCAGGATGAAAGGATGTGCTCTTAGGGAGTCTGGGGAGATCACTGGGAAGCTCCTCCTCTCTAGAGGAGGTGGCTGGAGCAGTCATCAGAGGGGGCACACATCAAGGAGAGAGGCAACACTATTAAAAACCCATGTCACAAAGAATTACTAGCAGTACCTTTTCATCAGGGCAAAGTGACAGCCCATGTTTGTTCTCTGGGTGCTGTTACCACTCACCAATACTCTCTCTTTCTGCACTGGTTACACAGCTGCAGAGGTGCTTCACTACTCACCCGCAGAGATACAGCCTGCTCCCTACACTGCCGATGCTCCCAAGGTGCAGCAGACTGCTGCCATCTCACTCATAACTAGATCTCTGCCTAGTCAGGCATGCTACAAGACTTCTCCACATTTAAGAAAGAACCTTTCCCTCCCTGCAGTGATTTTAAAGTTATTTAAATATTAACCACATAGAAGAAATCTATAGGAGAATAATACAGGAGAGTTTTCTGTTAGGGCTAAGCAGTGACATGTAGACAGTGTGCAGCAAAACTGCTGTCTGCTTCCCTCCAATGGTATAATTTCAGGGAAGCAGTAATTGGGGTCAGCCAAGATGCTCGGTGCCACCAGAGTGCTTTGTCACATTACTCAGTTTATTACTTGCCTTTCCAAATGAGGGTCTGATCCTGATTTTTATGTCTTAAAGGGAAGGAAGGTGGTTTGTTGACTCAGACCAGCTATGCAAAGAATTGCAGGACTGGGCCTCAAAATAAAAATTCAACCCACAAAATGCCTTTCTTCCAGACACTGGCTGAAAGGCCACAGCACCGAGCTCCAGGAACACCTCTCTCATTTCCAGGGAGGCTCTTTGCCCTGGATTTCTGCAGAGGAGCTGCCACATGAGTTCCCCCAGCTGAACACAGGCTGCTGAAGTACATCTCTCATAGCATTAGCACTCATACCTTCCTCTCACATCTCAGTGTCCCTACATCTTGCAAAGTCCTCACTGTAGGGCGTCACACAGAGGAGTCATAAAAAACAAGATGTGTCAGATATGAATGATCAGATCAAACCTGCATTATCCTCGTCAGACAACACACAGAAAAAACATGATGGGAAAAGCAGCAGGCACTGCTCCTTCTAGCTGCCATTTCTAAAGCAATCTTTGGAGATCTCTGATTCTGCACACCCTGCCCGCCTACATTTGGTGGTAAATTACTAATTTTAAATGGAAATGCAACATTCTGTAACAAAAGACACCACGGTCCCAAAACTGCTTGTACAAAACAGTGCTGTAACAGTCTAGAAAACCTCAACTGCAGAACCAACCACCCTTGTCAGAGGCTGAGACTGTTGCCTCTCTTCTTCAGCAGAAGAAATTGCTTACAACACATAGCACTTCTAGCCAACAGTGAGCCAAGAGCAATGCTAGAGGCTGAGCTCAACAAGAAGACTACTGTGTCCTGGCTCAGCATCTGCTAGGAAGAAGTCAGTCCCTGCGGTCTGTGCTCACTCCATGCTAACTGCTGATGCACTGTAGCTGTTTCTGCTGTCTTCCTGGAGGGCTGCAGGCTCTGGAATGATACCTTCTGCCAACGATAATGCTGACAAACAATCCCTAGGAAGCCCCACTGCACCACTCCCAACACTGTGCTGATCACCTTCTACTGTTGAGTCAGGGGTGTGAGACCCAGGCACCCTCTGCAAAGCACAAGGCACAGGGCAGCGTCCTGGCCATAGCCAAATGGTCGTGAGCATGCTTCTGTGGCTGCCCAGCTCTGCACAGACCCGCCGCCTCCCACTGCTGCAGTCTCTAATTGACTAAACAGTGCTTGGAGATACCTGCAGAATGAAAGGCACATGAGAGCAGAAGCTGGTTTATTAAGAGGCCCACAACTATGAGACATCAGCACTGCAGACGCACTGTACAAGCTGCAGACTCCCAGAATGAGCTTTCCACAAATGAGTCCTCTTGTTGAGAGCTGTACGACTCTGTATTCATGTACCCTGCCAGAGGAGTACTTGGCAACCCCTTTGATATCGCTCTCTAAATTAATAGACAAAGGGAGTTTTATCAGAAGCAGGAACTAAAGTCAGACATCGGCACAGCGGCAGCTGCGAAGCAATTGCTGTGCAGGTGTGACAACGGGGAAAGGAGCCACACAGTGCACATCTGCATCTGAGGTATGAGGATGGCCCTGCCAGGGCTCCCTGTGAACTGTTCCTGCACAGAAAATAACAGTCCCGGGCTCAGGTCATTCTGCCTGGACTGCAAACCACCACCAGCCCTCAGCACTTCAATGTTGTCTTTATCGCAGCCCAGTCTCTGAGTGAACCTCTTCTTTATCAGCCTCTTTGAAATGGTGCGTGGAGAAAACCAAAGTTCAGATGACGGTAACATGGAAAAGCACATCCCAACACAAGTGACTGAGGTGTTGTAGGACTCCCCTCACAGCTCCTGGGGACCCTTTGCATCGCTGTCCATCACAGCACTATTATTTCTGCGCATGGGCAAGCACCAGCACTGCTACCCCCACGGATGGCATCCTCCAGCACAGCAGTGTATGTGGTATAAAAGAACAAGCTGGGATTTATAACAACTCTCTCCAGCTACAAGACTGAAAGGCTCCAGAAGCAGCTGCAAACAGCCCCCAGCCAAAAGGGACTGGAATTACAAAGCAGTGGAGAAAAAGTGAAGAGGCAACTGTTTGTCAGGATCCTAACAGCAAAAATCCAAGCTCCCAGCTGCCCAAGGGGAAACACCAGCACAGCTCTGCTGAATCAAGGTCTAGAAGGCAGGACTGGAAACAGGACCCTTCCCCAGCTTCTATGCCTTTTACCTGCATAGGTGCATCTCCAGGGCCTGAGCAGAGCTCTTCTCCCTCCACCTCAAGAGCTTCCTGTGGACTCGTCTGGGTCTCTGCAGAAAAACACCTCCAGGTCAGCGCAGGTTTGCAGTCCCCAGACCACCTCCTCACCTGTGGATGTAACTCAGCCCACTTCCTTACAGCGCTTTCACAGCTTCAAAATGTCTTTTTTAGACTTGCCACCGATGTTATCAGACAGTGTGCAACGACACAGCTAGATGAGGGGTTAAAGTCACAGCATGCTGGTGTGAGGACAAAGCCACCTCAGCTTCGCGGCTTCATGGGGAGTGAGACTAGACACAGGGAAATTGCGTGGGATACTTGCTGGGACAGAGACAAAGCAAGAATAGAGCTCTCGCATCGAGACAAACAGAGCTTCCCTTCTGCAGCCTGCCTCACAGTCACACCTCCTTTAGACCTCCACGTCTTCCTTAGCAACAAAATCTGCCTCCAAGCACCACCACTACCCCTCTCTCTCCAGCTGCTCGGGAACAGCAATGGGCTCTTCATGAATGTCCTCACTGAAAACCCTGAACTGGAAAACCTCAAACATGGTAGGGCAGAGCAAGGAAGAAAAACTCGTTGGTCCCAAACACGTTTCATTAATGTAGTAATTTAAGACAAAAAAATTATTTCAGCTCTCACACTTTACATGTTTTGACACTGAAAATCTTGATTGCACTGAAGAGACCATTCCTGACACCTTGGTTTGAGTGATCCCTCCGTATCCATTTACATCCTGGTGTCTCTTCAGCAGCAAGTCCCCAGCAATCTCTGGTCACAGAACCATCTTTGAGGAAATGGGTCCAAAACCAGGGAATCAAATTACATTACCTGAATAATTTCACCCCTGACAAACGAGACTGGGAAAATAAATCTCTGTTGGAATAACCTGAAGTTTTTCTTCTTTTCTCTGAATTTCAAAAGTGTGGAACTTTCAGTGCAAAGTTCAGAGCCTTTTCAAGTGCCTCTTACCTGGGCAGACAGAGATCTCTTCTTCTGCAGAGTTTTCTGTGGCAGTATCTGGGCTCCTTTTACTGCCAAGTGGAGTCAACACAGGGATGCTATTCAAAATATAAATACAGTATCAGTCTCCAATCCAGTAGCTGTGACAGCCACACCAGCCTGCCTCACGCAGCTCAGGACAGCAGATGATGCCATAATTTCCAAGCAGTCAATATCTGATAGCCAGAAATAGGACAGTCAGACCAGGCTAACAGCAAAATATGGGTAGAAAAAGCTGTCCTAAGCAAAATACCTGAAGGGAACATTTTTATCTTCTAGAAGCCCTTGACAAAAAGGCACAAAGGGCCACTATCGCGTGTCAAGGGTGCAAAAATACCTGCTCACAACTGTGCAACTCTCGATTCTTTCTACTCTTGGAAGATTTGGGAGCTGTGCAGGTATCAGCAATGTGCTTCTTTCTATCTAGGGAAGGAAATCCCCAGAGAGAAAAGACACAGAGTTGCTTTATCCCACCCTACCCTCTCCCTCCTCACACTGCTAATTTTCTCCCTTATCACTGCACACAGCAGCCAGAAGCATCACAGACGCAACAAAAGGCAGGGCTTCCCTGCAGCAAAGCCCTAACAGCATTAGTGTGGCGGTTCCTCTGGGCAGCACTGGGTACTGCTCGTCTTGTTTTAACCTTCGGATTCCTCCTTTTCTTCTCTCCCTCCCAACAGTGCTCAATGTCTTTCTGGAACAAGCAGGCACTGCTGAGTAAGTCTGGCACCCATGCTGACACACGCCGCGCCTCGCGTGGCTCTCTGATGAGTCTGATCAAGTATGCAAGAACACACTTTAAAAACATGAATCCCCATACTGACAAATAGAAAATTTATTAAGCTCAACCACAGGCCCTGGAGAGCAGAGAACAGCCACTGCTGATTTATGATAAATAACAAAATTCCGATAGGAAATCTCAAGTGGCTTTTCTCTCTAAATAAAGCATCTCAGAGCATTTGTTATGAATCCAGGCTGAGTGTGTTTTACTCCGTGTCTAACATCAGGGCTCACTTCAAAAGAAGTCACACAAAACAACTTGCTATGACATTTATAAAATGGGCTAATCAATTTGAAGTCAAACCACATTTCTTGCTACACCAACTATCTCCTGGTAACAAAGCCTATAATCATTTATTAAAACCCCAATGTACCCTGCTCCACACAAAGTGTAAAACAATCAGGCAGAGCAGCCCACAGAAAGCAAAGCAGCTTCTTCCCACTGCTCTGCTTCCTAAACTGCTTCACTACCTCCAGACAGCTCCAAGCCGTGTGCTGCTGTGAAGTGCTGCTGAGGGCAGCTGGTTGGGGTGCCTCAGCCTCACCCGAGAGAGGGCTGTGCTGGCAAATTACCAGGAGCCAGATGGCAACACTTAATGTGCACAAAACTGCAAAGGCTGCAGCCATTCCTTGCCTTGCTGCAGATGTGCCAGCTGCTGACAGAGGGGCTGCAGCACCCAGCTGTGCTCGGGCCCCAAGAGGGGCAGCCGGGAGCTCCTGGAAGCTTGGGAATGTCCCGAACTAACCCCACCAGCCACACCAAATGGAAGAGCTCCCTCTCTTGCCATATACAGCCCTGGGCTCTTCTGCCTTAAGGAGAGGGCAGCGCTGCAGAGCGCACATTTCAGTGCCTTCCACACAAGCACACGAGCTCGGACCCCGGCGGTCACAGACTCATCATCCAATGAGCAGTACAGCAATGGCAGTACCAGGGCCCTCCTGCTCCCCAAGGAGAGCTTTAAGCTTGTTAGATTGGTGCAAGCAAGAAGGATTTTCATACTCTGCATATTGATATTAACTGCTCAGGCCAAACGCTGTTAGATCAGAGGAGAGCTGGCAGTTCTGTTCCAAAGCAGGTTTAAATTATAAAACCCAGCAAATTAAAACCATGACAGTATCTGGCCTCTCTTGTAACTTGCTCCTTGAATCTTCTCCCATTTGCCCTTCTTTTCCCACAGCCTTCGCTGCAGAATTGCATCCCACAGGAAGGGAAGGAAAAAACGGAAAAGAGGAGTAGGCTTAAATCTGAAGAAAATCATGTTGACTTGTCCCACACCTGTCATCTGCTGAAGTGGCTTTTCTGGAGCACTGCACTCTATCTTTGGCTGATAGGCAGTGCCGTCTGGCTTCCTCCTCCCTTCTTTCCTCTTCAGCAGTAAGGCAAGAACATAAAAATACACGCAGAAATCCAGTAAACCCTCCACCGTGCTGCCTATGTGCCTTCTCAGGCAGACCACGTGATGGCATCGCTATAACTCACCTTCAGCTCACCTCCCCGTCTCCACAGCTTTAGGGCACCATGTCACACTAGATTCAGAGGGCAAGGATCAAGTCCTCCTACTTGTACGAGAATGCACCTTGCATGTTTTATAAAGTAATAAGGGTAACTGATCTCTTCTCCCCAGTTGTGTCCCACCTTTCTCCCATACTGCTCCAGATTCATGAATTTCCAGGAATACCCTACAGCAGAGAGCTTTTCCAGCAAGCCCTGCAGCGAGTCCCAGTGAGACTGCACCCCAAAACATTGCAGGGAGAGTGGCAGGGTCCCCATCACCAGAGTGAGCCCGTAAGCCCCACGTTCTGAAATCACTGTCCTCACCTCTGTGCAACTTGCATGGGTTCCCCTTCCTCACGAGCATCGTCTGCAGGGAGCGCCTGGGAGGCCTGGAAAGGAACATTCTGGTGTTATGCAAACAACGTACAGGGCTAACCAGGATCTGCTGGGTCATCAGGCTCTGTCCCTGACACCACGCCCAGTCTGTCATGTACTTTTTTTTCTGTAAATGGCCAAGTATCCATCCTGAACCAGGCAGCTCTCCTCCATCACTCCTTTTAGCAAGGTGTTCCCACAGCTCCCTGAGATAACGCCTGGCAGTACTTTTTGTTGCCCTGCTGTCTAGACATATTCCTGGACATTCCATGTCCATCCATTCAGGCCAATGTTGCCCAGTACCTTCCACACCCTCTGCCTGTTCCTAGCACCTATCCTGATGCATCTGTAAGCAGCAGCCACAGTTCTTCTCCATCTCCATTTGTACTGAGCTAGGCAACCAATGGATTGTAGTGTTCCCTCACACTCCCTCAGCTCCCCAGCAGCCCTCACCTCCTCCAGTTTAAAATGTATTTGCCTGAGCAGGGTGACCTGATCAACTGGTACAGCCCATGTCTGAGCATGAGAAGTGCTTCTCTGAAATTTTGTGTCGATAACATCTGTGGCATTTTTCTTGACTGGGAATCAGCTGTCCCATCAAAGAGAGGGAACAGATTAACCTGCACAGTCTACAGCTAGTAAATCCCTGCGCATTTATCCCATTTTTCATTTAGCTCCACGACTTATTCTTTCCTTTCAAATTTGTTCAAAAGCCTTATGCAGTGCCGAGGTCAGGCTAACATGCCAGTCATTACCCAGTTCCCTTTCTTCTTCTCCAGCATACAAGTTACACTTGCCATCCTCTAATCAGATGGAATTACAACGGTTTATTAGCAGTCCTTGCTGTCAGGCCTGCAATTTCTCATGCTAGTTCTCAAAGCAACTCAAGGGGTTTTCCTCCCCCTTCCTCGAGTCTATTAAACTCTCCGAGTTTGATTTCTACCACAGGTTTCAACTTCAATCAGCTCCACTCCTGTATGGCTGATGCGCTTCCCCAGCAAGCCCCAAAACAAAGCCTCCTGTCAGATTTCCCTAAAGTGACTCTAAGCCCCCAAATATTCTGTTTTATCTACACTGTTCTGCACTTCTTCACAACCTACCTCATCATTAACATAAAATACCACACCTCCTCTTTTATTTTTATTTCTCTTTTTTCCTGAACTGCGCATATTTTAATACCTCTGCTCTGGTCATGAATACTGGACCACGCTTCTGGTTTTCCTGCTACATATAAGACATGACATGAATACACTAATTCAGGTCATCAGACTAACTCTCCAGAACGGGGTCTTTTCCCTCCGAATCTTTTAAAGACCAAGTGTCCCCTAACTTAATTTGAAAGGCTATGAAATAATTTATTCTATTAGCACTGAGGTTTGTTAGTGCAGGTTCCCAGGCTATCAGGTCTCCTGACAAGAGCATCGGCCCTGTGCAGACATCCCTGTCACAGCAGTTGGGCACTGCCAGGGTGGAAGGTCTCTGCCCACTCCAGGTGAGGGTTTCAAAGCAGAGGTACAGGCAGCCCCCTTCAAGCACATCCCTTGCACCTCCACTTCACTGGTACAAGACACAGCACAAGGCTTTTTCAAGGACGGCTTTGAATCCCCAGCCTAAAATCACCAGCCCCGTCAGCAAAGCAGCCCCAGGGGCACTGGGGAGCCCCAGGGCAGCACAGGAGACAGGGTCTGCAAGAGATGCAGCACAGCGGGGACACGACTGCTCCGAGCCCCTCCTTTGTCACTGCCAGTGGAATTGTATTTGATAGAAGGAAAAAAAAAATGGAGACGAGGCACAAGCAAACATCAAACATATCGATCCTGCAAGTAAATCACCTGCACTGGCCTCGGTGTGCGACTGCACAGAGGGGCGAGAGAAAGGAGCAACCGCTCAAGCTGGGTGTGATAAGGCAGATGAAAGGGCATTTGAAAATTATTTCCTCTCAAGTAAATAGAAGACTGGCAAGGGGTTTGGGCAGGGGTTCCAATGTTGAAGTCTGCTTCCCTTCCCCCTTCCTGATTTTTTCACCTTAAAAATACCAGAAAGGCTGCACCTACATACACATTACAGCTCTTTGAGCTCTTGTGGTCAGGATGAGTGCATTACAAGTTCCCACTCAGTGCCACTAAACTCTCTTTTCTCCCCAAGTATTAATTAGATATTAGCATTAAACGGATAATATAAAAATAAAATACCCCACAATTTTCAATACTGATTAAGAGTTCATGCCCTTCCCAGCTGCTGCAGCTCTCCAAGGGCTTTAGCATACACCTCCACAGACCTGCAGTCACCCCAATCTTCCAGATTAATAACACCTCCCATTTCCACAGGAAAAGCCAAAGAATTAAAGAAAGCAGTTTGCCTGAAGAACCTTTCAGGTCTTTTGTATTTATCCTAAATAAATGAAAAAAGGCACAAGTCAGTTTCTTTCCTCTGCAGGTCACCTCTAAGGCTTGCTTAAATCTGTCTGCTAAACCCAAGCCAAAGCACTGTCACGAAAAGTCACATTTCAGCACAGGCTGCTCTGCTCTTTTTCTGCAACCAGAAAATGCAGACATGACGTTTTTCCTAAGTGCTCAATATTACAAGACAGAATATAAATATCACAAAACAAGTTAAGTATCTTTCTAACACCAGGGTAAATGATCAAATACACTTGAAAACAGGAACAACAGAGCTGAGGCTTCAGTCACAGAGAAAATAAAGTTATACAATGATCCGAGAGTGAAGTCATTATGAAAAATGAGGGTTGGAAAAGGCTGACACAAACCTAAAATACAGCAGTAATAAATACTTCATCTGACTAGCAATCTGTTTAAACTTAGCAGTGACAGAAAGCTGCCTTCCGCTCCAACAAGAGCCCTGATGGAGACAGAGGCTGACACCTAGCGTCTAGCAGCTCCAACAAGCAAGCCGAGGAGAAGGTGCCCAACCCCACAACAAGGACGATGAGCACGGCTGCGGTGACAGCTCACCCGGGGCAGGCAGAAGATGCCTGTGAGCAGGCAGAGCCTTGCCGGCCACAACTGCAGGGCCACGAGGTAAAAGAGCTCTCACAAGGCTGAAGCACAGACGGACGCAGATGAGCGTGTAGGTGCAAAAAGGAAGAGCTGCACCGCAAGGACAAAAGGCACGTTTCTGTCTGTGAAGGAAAACACACGGCCATGGGTTTATAAGCTGTTTTGCCAGAACTGGTGGTGGTCAGCATCATCTCTGTGCTTCCTACCCTCCCTGACACACTGCCAGGCTTCACCCTTTGGAGAGGGACAACTCAGCTGCAAGTCTTTGTCACAGGTGCATTAATGGACACCTGCCACGCTGCATGATGGCCCCTGCCATTTGTGAGCCGGACATCCGCCTCTACACTTCCCCTCTCTCTTTCACAGTAAGCTGTGTGGCTAGGGGAGGAAGTCCCTACGTTTAAGGGGAGCATTAAACAGCAGTGCCTGCTTTGCAGGAGGGACCGAAGCCTGAAACGGACAGAAGTGCAGGAATGTTCAACAGCTGCTCAGTGGTGAAGCTCCTACCTGGCAGTAGCTGGTGGTTGGTTCATCATCGGAAGTGGAGGTCTCTTCTTCCATGCTGTGCCCTGGACTCTCTGCCTCCCTCCTCTTTGAGGGCAGGAGCCAGGTCATGCTCTCAGACTCCTTCTGCCCATCTGGATTTCCATCTTCTGTACCATCAGCAACCCCATTCTCCCTGCTTATGTGCTCTTCTTTCCCAAGCTCATTTCTGCTCAAGGAAGGACTGGGCACAACTGGGTTACCAAACTCCTTCTTATGCAGTAGCTGCCTCTGAGCCTGCTTCAGGCTCTTCTGGTAAACCTCCAGCTGACACAAGATGACTTTGGTGTACTGGTTGGGGTCCGCCCCTTTGGGGCAGAAGGGGATGCCCCAGTAGTAGTGCACTGTGTCTCTCGCCTCCTCCTGCTTGTACTTCTCCTCTGCTGCATTCGGTACACAAAGCTCAGGGGTACTGTCAGGCACCTCATTCTGCTCTGCTTGCTCTGCGGAAACACAGACTTTGGTGGCATGCCTGGGCTGTGAGCTGTGTTTGGTACCTGTTCCCCCATTGCTCCCCCTGGGGCTGCCACACTGTTCTGCAGTCCCACTCTTCGAGAGCGTGGCTGAGCTCCCAGCACTAGCTTCTCCCACAGAATGGCCAGTGCAGGGCAGGGGCTGCTCTTTTGGTTCGTGGCCTGTTGTTCCAGAAGAGCTGGAAGAACTCATGAACAGTCTCCGAGGTGTCAGTTGCCGGGAGCCTGAAGTCACCCTCCCAAAGGTGGGACTCAGAGAGATGAGGTCCTCTCCGAGAGTGCTGGGTAACGTGTTACTAGAATCACTTTTTGCTGGTGAGGAAAGCTTTTCACTTGACCTTGTCACAGGCTGGTCCTTCCCCGGAGACACGATTATGCTGGATACTAGTGAGCTTTCAACAATTTCCTGGCTTAACCTCTTCAACACTACCAGGGGGCTCCGGGTGACATCCATCTGTCCATTCCCATCAGCTCTGGCGCTCTGTGAGTGGGAGCTGCACTCGGAGCGAGGGGTGTCAGGGCACAGTGCCAGACCTCCCAGGATCTCAGAGCCTTCCTTCTTGGTGGGCTGGCTTTGGCCTTCTGCACACAACTGAGGGGTTGCTTCAGAGTAGTCCGAGGACTGACAGCTCTGAAAAACAAAAGGTTGATTCTCCAAAAGGCACGTACTCTATCAGCAAAGCACACCAAAGGCTGGACTGCAGACCCCGCATCCTGATCAAAACCCTGTACCCCAAAATAGGGTACAGCTGAGGCTTGACTTCATATGCTACACTCACTAGGAATGCTACAAAACATCTACTCTGCAACTACTGCAGTTCCAGCTCATGCTAGAAATAGCTAGGCCCCCACCGAAACCTTGTTTTGTGCAGTGTGGCAAAACAAGCACACAAAGCAGGAGCTGAAGAACCCTAGTAAGCCTCTTCACAGAAGCGCACTTACACTAAGGCTCTCAGCAATGGCCTTCCTCAAGAGCTCCTCCTCTTCCTCTTCCTGACAGTTCACTTGTCTGGCTTCTTGCTCACTCATTTTCAGGGCCAGTGCAAACTGTTCCTCTTCAGTCATCTCTACAGCAGAAGAATAGGAAAATGTCAATTCACAGCTGCAGGTGTATGCAAACAGCCAACACATACCCAGCGTGCTGGGAGAAATGTCCAAGGGTTCCACCTCCCCAGAGCAAAACATCTAAACCTCAGCTTTCCTGAAAAGGTGTCACCAAAACCAGAGCAGGCAACACTAAATGAAAAAGATAACCCAAGTCAAGAACTTCAGCTAGGGTATCTACATCAATCTAAGCTCTGACTCCCTGGTTATATTAACTGCAATGGAATATTTTATTTGTCCTCATCAAACAATGCATTCTACAGCTGCAGAACATGTGTTCAAGGAGAGGAAAAGGACGGATTTCCAAAGTGTGCTCTTTTTTCCATCGGGTAGGCTCAGCAGCAAGGCAGGCTGAAGAACACATATTCTTTAATACACTTTTTCAGCAGCCAAAAAGCACATCTCGCTGCCTTCTGACACACAGATACCTGCAATACCACAGGAGACCTACCCGAGAGAGAAAAAGCTGCACGTTGTTCACCCCGAGCCGCAGGTGGAAAGCTCAGTGGAGGATAATGTTCCTTGTTCGGTGGTATTATGGTGGATCTTTCACATGCATACATCCCCCTTCTGCTCACATCACCACTCCACTGCATCACTAAGTCAGTCATGCATGGGGAACAGGTTTCCTACATTTGTAACTGCTATTTCAGCAGAAAAATCTTTCTGAAACAGTCAAGAGCAAACCAGAAGCTGAGACTGGCTATTTAGAAACAAAGCAGTTAGTTACTTTGGAAAACACTTATTTACTCAGATTCAACCCAACACTTCCACTATGCTTAAAATATATAATGCCTGCAGAATGGAGTGCAGCTTGGAAAACAACTCAACAGCACTCTCAGGAGCTGAAAAATACATCTTCTCACTTGAGACAAATTGACAGATTTCCTTCAGAACCCGCTCCCTCCTTCAGGCAGAATCCTGCACGCACCATCTCATGCGTGAAGCAAGAGGCTTGCTGCTGATGGGCCACAAGATCTTTAAGACACATGATTTGAACAGGAAGGCCGCCCAAGCACAAAACATGCCTCCGTTGCAGCCCATTTCAGGCACAGACATTTCCCTGGATAAAGATACATTCCGAAGTTGCAGGCTCCCATTTTCTAACCCATCCTCTTCCTACCAGCTGCTCCCGAAACACAGCACCGCAGCCTCCCTTGAAGCAGCCTGGGATTCACTGGTCTGAGCACAGCCTGTGCACCACGGCACTACTGCATTGAGGTGCATCAACACAGCAGCAGGCTCTGCTTTGCCCTTCCCCCAACTCTTTGCTAATGGCAGGCTGGTTCTCCCCCAACCAAGCAGGATTTGAAGCATTTTTGGACTGTTCCGATTCCTTTATGTGTCCTACTAAATCAGCACTTAGCTGTAGGTTGGGGTTTTGGTGTGGGGGGTTAATTTCTTCATTTTTAAAGAAAGAGATTGAAGTGAAGGCAGAATGCAGTGCACTCAGGGCTCGTGGGGCTCTTTTGTCCTTGGACAAAGTCATTCTGTGATGTTACAGCCAGGAGGGACCAGGGCAGAAAAAAAGCAGCATCCTTTAATGGAAAGCACACGACAGTTCAGTGTATGAAGAAGGCTCCTCTCCCCAAGAACAGCAGTAATACACAGTGTTTCCACTATGCCAAACACCTCCCCAGCATTCAGCCGATTTGTTTCCCTGCCCAAACCATCACAGCAATCATGCGAGACCCTTCAAACTCTGCCATGTGCAAGAAAACAGATTCACGTGATCAGTGCCCCACAACACAAGACTTTCCACGTGCTTAAATGAAAACAGGGGGCTGAGTGTTCATCAGTTCAGACTATCAACATCCATGAAGCTTAATAAAAAGAAACATTTTTTTGGCGAGTTACTACTGTACATTTTGTTTTCTTCTCCCTCCCTGGCACAGCAATTTCCCCTCTGGAGACAGGGAATGTGCCAGACAAATGCTGCCTCTGGCAAAGAAACCAGTGACAAACAAGATGCACTTAGTGCATGTTCCAGTTGAGTAGGTGCTCCCGAGATGGGGAAATCTCGAGTTTAAATCCACCTGGCATTACGGTGGGGAGAGCAAAGAGCAGTGCTGCTCATGCCTTCCAGGAGACCTGACCTGCTTTAAGCTGAGTGCTGTGGAGCCAATGGGATTTTGTGCTCCACATCTGATCCTTTCTCAGCACCGTGTATTTTATTAAACCTGATGTTGATTGCACTGGCCATAATTTACCATGATTAGAAACCCAGAGCGCTGCATTACCCCCGACCGACCAGTGTGTGCAAACAGAGCACTGGAGCGCTCCCGGGGCACGCCGCGGGGCCAGGGCTCCGCAGCCCTTGGGAGGAACGACCCCTCTCCATCTGGACAGACACGCTCCATTATGCTCAACACATCACTCCCGCTGCTGGGTAGGGAAACGCCAACACCTCCGGCTGGGAATTCTGCATCTCACACTCCAAAATCCACTCTCCACACGTCCATGCCAAAGCAGCAGGAAATCCCAGCGCCTCTCCCGGGACCAGGGCATCCAAGAGACCCACAGATGGGAAGGAGGGGTCAGGGAGAAGTGTTTCAAAGCTACTGCAGCCCTAAACAAATTAAACCATTTCAGAACCTTTTTAAATGCTAATATGGCAATTTGCTAAGCGATTTATGTTCCAGCTTGACGTTTGCAAAGTGAATTAGATGCAAAACCCTACTAGTTGGAGTTCTAGCACTTACTAGTAAGAGATTTACTCAAAGATAACAGAGATGCAAGATCTCAGTATTTCCACATATCCAAAGTGCAATTACAATAAAAACATTCAAATGTGCTTTAACGCTCTGGCTTCCTCCGGAAAAAGAAAGAGAGACTTCTTTAGGGTTTGTATTTCCATTTATCCTGTCAGGATGAAACGTCACAGATATATTTAAGTTATGGCTTTAGGTTAAAATGAATAAAACCACAACAAAGCAAAAAAGGGAGGATACGCTTTATAACCAGAGCCTACGAGTAGCTGAAATGTTCCAGTTTTGAGGAGAAAGATCGTGCTCTACCCAGAAGCTCCAAATCTTTACAAAAGACCAATTTGCCTTGCAATTCAAAGAATTTATTTAAAGACATTGGGAAAAATAATTACTACTTCAAATCTTAATTTGCCTAAAAGCAAACACCAAAAGTCTAATTATAGCTTCCAATAAACGAGAGAATAGACCCACCATCACAAGCACTTAAACAAAAGACCTCCCTCCGACCGAGTGGCACCAGACGCCCCCAAACTCCTCCGCTTCGAGGAGACACATACACCTCCAAGAAAAAAGGCAGTTTTTGCCCCAGGAAGAGAAAAACTATTACCAAGAATTTCAACTTTTAGAAATGCAGCAAAACTCCTCATTACACAATGGCTGGAGAGCTGTCCCTGTTTCCTGTGGGTTTTCTGGAGCACACCAAACACCTTCAACACAGCATCAGCACACTCAACGATGCGATGAGGACATCCAACTTCAGCAACTCCCTGTTCTTAGCACCATATGTTTGGTCACATTTTAACAGCATCTCTAAGGGGGGGGTTCAGTGTTTATTTGGCATTCTGTTTCTTTGGGGAGAAAAAGAAGAAAACAAACTAAAGGACTCAATCTCTCCCCATCTCTGCCTTTGCTATCTTACTTCTTCAACCCAGGACACGCACAGTGGGTTTCAACTCCCACAAAGAGCCAGGCTGTTTCCTGCTATGGCCTTAGGCCTCTATTAAAAACAATTTAATTCACACAGGCCCTGTGAGGACTGACAAGCCCAACTGCTGCTGTTTGTGGAGCACTGGCTGGTGTGCTCCATTTTGTTCAGTGATTGCTTTGGGTTTTGCAGGAGACAACACCTCTCCCATTTTAAAACGTTCTGAATTTAACACGCTAGGCGGATGGCTGCCTTGTGGAGTGCAAGAACATGAGCAAGGATCCATTGGGATAGAGTGGTGTCCAGCTGCCCGACTGCTGTAACAAGTGGTGCTGTACAGGCCTGGTTCAGTGGTCCCTTCTGCTTGTACAACCCCAGCATTCAGAAATGCTGCTTGCAGAATACGAGCAGAACAGCCCAGCCTGATCCCTTTGGCATCTATTTATAGAGCTATTGTCCATGAATGCATTTAAGCCCTTATTAAAGTTGCTGATGCTGACCTCTTCACAACCTCTTATGACAAAAACTTCCAGGAGTTCACTACATGCTGTGTGAAGCATTACTTTCCTTCACCCATTTCAAACCTACCTATCTCCCGCTATTTCCACTGACTGCACCCTGGCTGTAGGAGCTGGTAAACAACAGCTCTGTGTTCAGCTGAGGCATTGCCTTCCTGATGTGAACTTTGATCCCACCTTCCTCTCTTAACAGAGCAGCCCCAGGCTTTCCAGTCTCTCCTCATAAAGCAGCTGCTCCATCCCATTTATGGCACGGGCTGCCGTTCTCTGGAGTACCACCGCGTCCTTGAGATGGAGAGACCAGAACTGCACACAGCACTGTTGATGTGGGTGCACCAACACTTTATATAACAGCAATATGACATAAAGCAAATCTCTTGTTCTTAACACCCTTCCTTGTGTTGCCCAATGCTGCTGGCTCCTCCGGCTGCCTACGAGCCCATGATTTCAGAGAACTGTCAACTGCGACTCAGATCTTCCCTGAGCTGCGACTGCCAGGTCAGAGCATCGTGATGTTTCAGGGAGACAGCAGCAGAGGGGCCTGAACAGGAAGGCAGTTTGTGACTGACAGTGCTTTCAGATCATCTTCAACCGAGTTTGAAACCCGGTGAGGAACCAACACCCTCACACACTTATTTTGGAAGTGCACCAGTCTGTGCCTGGGGAGAAAACAAGTGACAGTGTCTACTCAGAAAGGCAAACTTCACCCCTGAGAAGGGTCTTCTCCAGGATCTGTGCTTCCCCCACCACATCACAGCCTTTCTGCAAAGGAAATAATCTCTAACACGAACAGCAGAAGCTGCTCAGCACCAGTCTACTTCCCCAACCCCACACTCAAGACCTACGTGCGATTTTTCTTTTAGCAGCAAACTTCGTTCTCTCCAGCTGCTGTTTTGTTCTCTTCTTTTGCAATGCACTCTCCTCCTTTGACTCCTGCTGTAATGGAAAAAACCATGGTGAGTGCATACAGCATGTAAGAAATACTACCAGCTCCCTCTCCGCCACGACTCAGACACAAACACTGGTTCAAGAACAAGCCTCTATTTGTGTGAAATTTGAATTTCAAACATAATTCAAGCACATTCTGTAACTATTAAAAGCTGTGTGATAAGCATAATGAGCAAAAAGAGTTACAGACTGACATAAACAGAGAAGTAGGAGAGACAATAGACTTCATGCCAGTCACCACCATGCACTGCACCTGCTGCCCATGATTTTAGAGAGAATTCATTTGGCCTTGCTAAAACATTGGTATTTGTCAGCACTCAAAACAGAAAAGCAAAACCTTTTTATATCCAAACATCACACACCTCTAAGCTGTAACTGCTCCCTGCCATGTAGCTTCTAGTACTCTGCCCGGACAATTTCAGGTGACCAAAACTAGAATCCTAGCCATTTTGGAGGATGATGAGGGCAGGAGAGCCAGCTGTATTTATTCCTCCTGCTATTCTCTCATTGTATTTACAGCAAGTGTTTAATTTTTGAAGCCTGAGTACTCCGGGAACCTGAAGTCTCAAGGCCCCCCATGAACAACCTCAGTGCCTGCTGCTTTAAGCACATGGACTGCCACAAGAATGGTCACAAGCTGAAATGACAGACATTTATGCAAGTTGCTGTCCTAACAGCTCAAGTGAGGGCATACACATTACCAAGGGCTGGCACTGGACCTCTTCCAATGTGACTCTCTGTATCACGTAGGATTAGAATCAAACTCAGCGTTTCAGGCAGAGACCAGTGTGTGGCCAGGACGGGGCTTCATGCATCTCCATCTGAACTGGTTTTGCTCTCCGTGAGACTCCTGCAAACCAGCCACATGCTTGTCCCTCATGCCACCTCCTGTGCCAGGACAGGGCTTCCAGATGGGGCATGTGGCTGGGGCTACTTTAATGCAAGCAGATACACTGCTTATTATCAAGTGTCATCAATTTCTGCTGCCCATTGCCTGTGTTTCTGAACCTGTGAAGTCCTTTAGACTGTACCTCTATGCTGAGTTTTGTTCCAGCCATCTCCAGTTTAACGTTACCTGTAGATTTTATTAATGTATGTACACCACTTGCTCCCTCTTACAGATCATTAATGAGGATGTTAAAAGACACACAGACCTAATATTGATCCTCTTGGCCTCAGCTTTACACCTCCCTGAAACAAGCTTCTCTTCTGTTCATCACCAGCCTTTGCTCACAGTCTTTTAGCAGGATTTCAATCCAACAATGTTACTATCTAGACCAAATTGAATTATTTATCCGACTAAGATTTTGCAAGACATACTATCAAGCAGTTTCCTGAAAGCCTAATACATTACAGCTTCTACATGCCCCAATACCTACACCATTCCTCACTTCCACCAATTTAAGAATCAGCTCACAAAGCAGCAATCGTGCTTGTCAAGTCCACACACACATATTCATGCTTGCACCTAAGGGCTTTTCCTCTGACTGAATCCTTCTCTTCCTCACCCAGCCTGGTTTTGGTACCCTGTGTCTAAAATCTGCTGTGTCTCCAAAAGGCTGCCTCACAGCCAGATTCTCTCTTGCTAGAAGATGGATGCTCACACACAGCAGGAGAAATCCTCTCTCTCCCGGGGCCCTGCACATTTTCCATAAGGCACCGATTTTCCTGTTCCAAACTGCCCTGCAGTGGCAGTCCACACCTAAGGGAGTGCGGAATGGTCTGTGGGGCTGCACCAGGATCACGCTAGGATTGTATGCTGGAGAGAGTTCAGCAACAGCTCTCCTGCTGTCCCCCAAAGCCCTGACTAACAGTGCTAACCCTACTGCAGTTTAAGACAGGGGCAACTTAATCCTAGGCTCTGTAAATCCCCAGCTCTTCTCTCTGGACATCAATCTTCCCCTCATCACTCTTACACTTGCCAGAAGGTCAACCCTGACACTCTCATCTGCAGCTCTCTTCCAGGGCACGGATGTGATTTAAGAGCACACCAAACTTTCCACAGCTGCCAGTGTCTGCTGTGTGCACAGAGACACACGGTTACAATATGCACCACAGGACAAGATGGGGCCCAAACACCTCCAGGGCTTTGGAGGAGAACGGCGTGCCTGGTGGCAGGCAGGCTGCCCAGCTTCACCACACAGCCAAGGCCGTGCCTCAGTGCTGGGTCCTGAAGAACCTCCACATTTCCAGCAGCGGCAGGAGCAAAATGATTGCAGGACACGTGCTGTATGAACCTCATACATTTGAGAAAGATGTTTAAATTGCTCAGCAGCGTTCTACCGAACAGCTTCAGCACAGTGAAGCGCTGAAGCAAATCCAATTAATCCTGATGGACCGAAATATACACACACATCTCAATTCCAAGAATTCTTAAATCTTCTTTATTTTTAAACCCAGAAAATAAAACATACCTTTTAATTAGGATTTATGGCTGTTTGTACCTCTGCTGGGAGAGAGCCCCGCAGGCCCCAGAGTGCTCTGCATAAATGCAGGCATGGATGGAAGAAACAGAAGGGGCCTAGAAAACTCCGAGAAGACAACAGGGCTTGCTCCTTCTGACCCAACCTTTTTAATGCTCATCTCTCTACAAGGATAATAGGAACTCAGGGGGCCACTCAACCAACTGCCTTTCTAATAAGATCACTAGTCCAAAAATAATCTTAATCAATTAAAATATTCCCAAACTGCAGCCAATACTCTTAGTTACAAGGTCATCTCCAACACACAACTTCCAGGGGAAACTAATTATTCTAAGCGGAGGCGAGGTAGGGGCTGTGCACCTCTGCTCAGTGCCAGCCTGGAGAGCGTCTCCCCTCCTCTGCCATCAGTTTAAAGCATAATGGCCAGAAGGAACCCAAATTCTCTTCCTGTGTATCGGGCTCTGCAGTTTAATTTATGATGCTCTCCAATGAGCAATTCCACTGTCAGCATTGTACACAGATGAAGAAAAAGACAGGTTTCCAAAGTCCTCTGCACGTTTAATGGAAGGCAGCCACTATTCTTCCTTGGGTTTTTTTTACCCTGCTTGGTTTCACCAGACAGCAGGAAATCAAATTCCCATTTTAAAAATGCTTTTGCACATACTTAAGAGAACCTGACGCTGCCAGTAGAAACAGACAGAGCTCCACTTGCTTCTAAAAGCCTGTAAATGGAAGCCAGTAGCCAGCCTCCCACATCCTGCTCCCTCCAATCCACATCATAAACCACAGAAATCAGCTTCCACTGACTCATGGAAGGAAAGGCCACAGAAAAACATCTCCATAGCTAACAGTGCAGGCTGCAAAGTCAAAAGGTCTGGGTAGTTTTACTGCTCAGTAGCAGTTGGGACCACCTAACAATAGGGCACAGCCAAACACCACACGTCCTGCATGGGAAATACACAGATGAAAACCAGACTAATTTATTTTTAAAAGCCAATTAGATGTTGGAAGTGCCACCCTTGGCTCTAGCCAAGGCTGCTGCTGCCGAAATTAATATCACACCCTACCTTATTAGTCTCCGACTTCAGCTCATAATCTGTTTCAGCTCTGCTCTGTCTTTCAGCTCATTAGAACAAACCTGCTGGAAGTGGAGACTTGAACAACAGACACAATGGGGCTTGTGCCAGACGTGTAGTTCCTGACACACAGGAGGGAGGCCTCTGCAGGAAGAACAGCTTTCACCAGGCTGTGAGGAGCCTGGATTCAGACAAACCTGATTTCTGAGGAGAAGGTACAGCACAGCACACTCATACTGTGTTCTCCCCTCTGGGAAATGGAGTCCCTCAGTACCACAGCAGAGCCCCTGGGGACAGGAGGGTGCTGTTGTGATACTCCCACGTGGCTCTGCTTCACTCGGATTGCCAGTGGCGTGAGGAGGGCACTGCCACCCTCATGTGAGACTGCCAGCACCATCTTCACTACAAGGGTGCTGAGGCACTGGCACAGGGTGCCCAGAGAAGCTGTCGCTGCCCCATCCCTGGCAGTGTTCAAGGCCAGGTTGGACACAGGGGCTTGGAGCAACCTGCTCTAGTGGAAGGTGTCCCTGCCCATGGCAGGAGGTTGGAACTAGATGAGCTTTAAGGTACCTTCCAACCCAAACAATTCTATGATTCGATGATCTTCTCAATAGCAAGGCATCCCTCAGGCCATGCCTGGTCCTGAGACAAGCGTTCTCTGCCGTAGTTAATGGAGAACAGGACACGGCAGTGGCTGGGTTCCAGCCAATGTCCAAACACAGTTCCCTCTTTCTACCAAAACCAACATCTGATCTAGAACATCAGCACATGCTGCTATTTATCCAGAGTGCGAATATCTCCAAACACAGGGATAATCACGCAAAGGAATGTTCCACACCAAAGGGAAGAGGGGCCATGGATACCATACAGAAATAGATGGCACCATCACCACAGAGTCTTGTCATATGTTCCCCAAGGGCTGGCAGAGCTGATGAATCTGGCAGAAGGAGCCTGTGAGACTTCATGCAGACTCCATGAGCGAAGGCAGGTATTCTCACAGCTCACAAAGGATCTACCCAAGGAAAAAGAGTCCCACAGCAGATCAGCAGCATTTTGGGTTAGGGTCAAAGAGGTTAGCACAGCTACTGGGCCTCTGCTGGCTGACAATCATCTTTCATACATGCGTTCAGAACATCTTGGAGGTCAAAGAGTCTCTATAAAACAGCCCAATTCACGCAGGAGGCTAGTGAGCCAGCCCAGGCAATTGCTATGCTTGGAGAGAGCATTGGTGGGCACTATTTGAAATATTGTCTTTTTGTGAATGACCACCTGTAATCTGGCATGGGCAACTGATTCCCTGCAGGACTGATCAGTCAGGGGAGACAGGAGCCACTTTGCTCATTCGTCACGTCTGCATTTTCTCAGGCACAGCCTGCACAGAGAAGGTAATCTCTTGTTTCCACAGAGCCAGAGAGACTGTTTTATTTTGTCTGACCCTTCCCAAAAAAAAAAGAGAAGTATTCCCCAAATCCAGGATTATATATAGCAGAGATCAGAAAGCCCCACATCCAGAAAACTTCCTTCTGATGCAGCTCTGCGAATGCCACAGCATAGACATGAGCAAAGAAAGAAAACTTGGCAAAAATAAAACCACCATGGATGAGCTTGATAATCCAGCATGACTGAAAAATTCCTGGGAGAGGCAGTCTGCCAAAGATCATCAAAAGTGAGAAGCTGGAGGCTTTCCAGGTGCAGCTGCTACAAGATCTGCTGGTCTGGAAGCAGAACTAGGGACTTGTTCTATAGATACCTGCCAAGAGACTGCCAAGGAAGAAAGCCATCGAATCAATGATGCCCAAATTGTCCTTGTAGCTTTTGATTCATAAGGAACCATGTCCTAACAGATGCAAGATTAATTGAGAATGTATTGTTCTCTAAAATTGCTATTGATCTGAGCTTCCCACACCTCTTCTTGAACACATAACAAGGTCTTACTAGAGCAAGAACAACAGTTGCAAGGTTTGAAATTGAAATTCAACTTGATGCACACTGAAAAGCTGAGACAGTTACAGAAGCCAGACAGTTATTTTTTTTGAGATCCCAAGTAAATCACATTTTTGGGTTTGATTTTGCAGAAAACAACACGACAAGAGACTGTGGCACCGGATCTGGAAGCTGATGACTCACAGAAAGAGACTGAACTGAATAAATCCACTCATTCAACTGACTGAACTGTTGTCACTTATACAGAACCTAATTGGCTCTTTAACGGCCTCTCTGAGCATATCCTTTTCTGTAATATGACCGATTATGCCATCAGAATTTATTGTTTATAGACAAACTTACACAACAGTCAGGAGTCTAACCTTTTTATAGATGTCTTTTAAGAGACGTTTGCTTCCCCTTGCTCAGATACGTGCACATTGAGATGAATAATTGCAGACAATAACAGGTCCTGATCTTTTATGTACTGCAGCAGCTCTTATAGCTGCTGATTTCTTTTTTCCTTATAGGTTTCACAATAAAGGCCAGTGATGCAGCAGGCATCTGAAGTTAACTTAGCATATTGCAGAGCTAAGGGTTTAACCCCACTGAACTATTACTGCCATATGTTCCATTTCTTTCAGGGAATTTCCCAATGGGAAAGAACTCAGACAATGTGAAGAAAAAACATCCAATATCATTTGCCCTACAGCTTCTTACTGTTTATTTCTGGTGCTTTTCCCCTCCTCACATGATAATCGCCTTATTGTAGAGGAGCATGCTGCAGATGTGGGAGCGAAAGGGACTTGATTTAAGATCTGCAGCTTGAGAGTAAACTGAAATGCTTCTGAAAATGGTGGAATTGCAAAAAAAGCCGATTAGGATCCCCAAACACCAGCAAGACAGAGCAGAGCCTCAATAATCATACACAAAAACCCAATTCTAATAGTTTCCTCTCGTGTACCTCAGCATGTTGAGGACAGATTCTCAAGCTCCGGGTTTCCCCCAAGCAGGAGTTCCTGCACTCAACCCAACGCCAACATGACAGACACAGACATTTCAATCTTCTAGGGCAAGGCTGATGTTTGCAATGAGGGATCAGGGATCTGAGCCTTTACGTCTCAGTGAGGCACTCCCACACTGCAATTCACCTTTACACCCTATGGAAGTGGGTTAAAAACTCAGGCTTCTGTAATTCAGGATCAGTTTACCTGACACCAGCTGTGCCTGAGCTACTCACAAGCCCGTGTTCTAAACCATTTTCTTATCTATTTGCACATAATACAGAATCATGTTTCTAAGGTTTAGCTGGAAATCAATCAAATAAAAATGATGGAAAAAAGATTTGTAAAGGGATTGAGGAAAGGTTACTTTGAAATTACGTTTCAAATTCAGTTCTGAGAGGATTTGGTTATCAAATCCCAGACTCATAACTCACCCTCACGAAGCACACCATTCATTTCCTAGTCAAACAGGATTTGATTCATCTCATATGTAAGAAAAGGAACGGCACAATAACCCCTGCACAAAGCCTGACCCCAGCACAGGCAGTGTGGGGTGCTCCAGCTCTCTCCTGCCACAGCAGGCCCTGGCACAGGCTCTGGCCAGCACAAGGTGATCACTGACCTCTCCATCACTGTCAGATATAACAATGAATGCATCCACAAAGCTGCGCTTCTTCTTGGTGTTGGCTGAGTTCCTCTTATCTTCCTCCTCTTCCTCCCCATCCTGGCCTCGAGAGTCCAGGCCCTCTGTGGGCTTCTTCCTCCTCGGCATCCTTCACTCTGAAAGAGAGGGAAGGATTAAAAGCCATTTGTTTCCTTCTGATTTAGATTTCCCCTAACAGCCATCCTTTTTTTTTTTTTTTTTGCTATTTTTAGTCAAAATGCTGCAGGCATCAGAACCTTTATTACAAAGCGTGGTGGATTTAGTGTTACTGGGAGCCACATGTACAAGTCGCCACTCATCTAGTTAAGAATTCTTTATTACAGCTGATTGCTAAAAAGGGGTTTCAGGGCAACAGCAACACAGAAGCCACTCTGAATGCCCTCGCTCCAAAGTAATGAGGCTTTCCTCTTAAAGCTCATCAGCAAACTCCACTAAAGCATTGCTTCACAGCAGGTCTACTGCCCTTCAACACAACCCCAAATGTCCCCTCCTCAGCCCCACACCTTCATTATCCTGGTGCAGAACAAACCAGGCTGTGGCTGCGGATCAAGCTGGAATTTGTGTGCCAGAACAAGAAGCCACCACAGCAGAGCCATTTGTCAGCTTTTATACTCAACAAAACAAGGGGGAAAGGCACGTTCTTCAAAGGAAGCTGTTTTGCTGTCAGCACAGCAGCTCAGAGGAAGGCTGCATCAGCACTACAAAAAGGGAAAATGCAGGCAATGGCAGTAGGCAGGCTGGAAACAAAACAAAAGGTTTATGTTGCAGCCTGGATTTCTCAATGAGCATCAGGCTCCGGAAGTCCTCTGTGCAGACATGCCCAAACCATTTGTATTAGAGAAGGCACTTGACAAGCAGCGAGGAACCTGCTGAGCATTATTAGTGCAAACCTGAGTGCTCTATGAGCAGCACAATTGAGGGCAGATGCCCACACAATGCAAGCTAGCACTTCAGCGTCTCCTTTCCTTGCCAGCCCAGACTGTTGGAGAGAGATGCACAGCAAGTGTTAGCTGCTGTGATCAAAAGGACTCAGACGAGAGGATCAGGAAGAGATCTCGCTGAAGGAGAGCAGGGGGACGGCACACACAGTTAAACCACCCTTTCCCTTCTGTGTTTGCTGTTCGCCAAACAACCCGACAACAACATTTGGCGCTTCCTGAACTGTGATGTAGAAGAGGCTCACAAAGCAGGCTGAGCACGATCAGCTCTGTTGAAGTTAGAATACAACATGTGCAGAGTGGTTAAGCAACAAGCCCCTCGTGTTACACACCAGAGAACAGCAGAGCTGGAAATGTAAGTCAACTTGGCTGGCTCCCAGACCAGTGTCCTTCCACAGGATCATTCTGCCTTCCTTCAAGATCACTGAAATAGCTTAAATGTGCTGCTTAAATCTAAAATAAGAGTAGGAGAAGATACAAAAAGGACCCTAGGTTACCCAATATAGAGCCAAACCGTTCTCTGTAACACCACAAAATTGCAAACAGCCACTTTGTGTAGAAATGATAATGGAGAAGCTCAGAATCCCCATCGGCGCCAGGAACAGCAGTGCACTGCTCCACCTACAGTCCGCGGCAGCAAGGTGAGGCTGAGAGAGGAATAACACGCGTTCCCTCCCTATCTGCAGCCTCCAGAAGCTCTTGTAGCCTCTCAGCCTCCCTTCCTCTGCAAACCCATGCCTAGAGACAAAAGATGATTATCCTGGTGAGTCACGATCTGCACTGAAGGTTTGCTGAGCCCTCTGAAGATGGAACACTGTACAAATGGCATGCAAAGCACCAGAAACGACTGCAAGGACCGCTGCAGTCCACAAACGTTTCTCTGTTTAGGAAAGGCAAACAAAAACAAGTGCTGCTTTCGAAAGAACAATGGCTCTTGCGAAACAAAGCTGTTCTGCTCCAGCCGAGCGCAACTCGGGTCCTGTTGGAATATCCTCATTACACTTCATCCATTTTTTATCTTTTGCTCCAAATGGCCTCTTTGCCCTCTGCCCAGAAAGATGAGCCGAGCCTCACCCCCCCGCTGCTGAGACCTGCCCCACGGAGGGCGTCTGTGGCGGTGGGGAGCACTCCTTTATCAGAAGGAAACCACTTACAGACGGTTTTGCACAGTGATGGGGAGCGAGGCGTGTGCCTCCAGTGCACGAGTCCACACAGGCTCACCCTGGTTTTGAAGAGCCAGCCTGGAAACCTCTTCACCACCAAAACAAAAGCATGTGCCATGCTGCCTTGTTTTTAAAATCCATGCTGGTATCACCAGCTCTCCTCTGACTCCACGATGCATCTTCTGCTTGATGCACTGTGCTAAATAAGAGATCACTGAGAAATATCAGCTGGAGTTTTGATGAGTCACCTACCTTCAACATTTAAAGGGAAGGGAGGAAAAAAAAGGAGATGTAACCACACAACTCCCACAGCGCTGCTGAAAATGAAGGGACTTGTGGCAAAGAGTCTCTGTAAATGTAACTAAGGGAACAAGACAAATAAGAGATCACCTGTAGCTGCGCTAGTCTGAGGCTATGAGTAGGAGAGCAAGATAATAGCTTTTTATTAGACAAGCTGGTACAGCTGAGGGAAGAAAACATGCATCAGAGCACACACACACACACACCCCTTCAGGTAAGGAAGTTAAGCTGTATGTTGCTTTTAGCACTCTGGGAAAGGACAGTTGCTTGTACCCAAGGTGATGACACCTGCTTTCAGGCTCAGTAAAACCAGACTGAATTATCTAAAACTACCTTTGCAGCTTTGTTCACAAAATCGTTTTCCAGTTATCCAGGTTTTTTCCAACTCTGAGTTTAACAGAATGTCTTTGTAAACGCTGACAGCAAAGGTGACCTCCTGACAAGGAACTCGCACATGCCACGCTTCTCCAGTCACATTTTTAGGGATATCCTTGAAGATCCCCAACTTGTGATTATTTGTCATTTTCCCCTCTCATCTATCATTTTGATGAATCAGAAAGCAATTACCGACAGAATAATTCTAAATCTTGACACTGCAGCTACAGACCTGCCAAGCTGTGACAGCTTGAAAAATGCTTGAAAATGAAGCCAAAAATGAATGACTCTCATCCCCGGATGAGTTTCTGAGCCGTTGGAGACACAGGCTGTCGCTTTGTAAACAACTCCCCCCACCTCAGGAAGAGGAGGCTCCATGCTCAGGCAGGTCAGCACCACATGCCTCAATTCAAATATCATCCCTGGACCCCCAGCTCGACCCATCACGCAGCACCCAGCTGATGCTCTGCAACCAGCAAGATATAAGGGCTCAATGCGCCTGGGGGAGAGGATTTCTTTACAGGATTTATCCCTTTATAGAGCTCGGTCTTCACAAGAAGGGACTACAAAGGCCACACGGGTCCATCTGCAAATGCCACTGAGCTCTCGGGAGATCCAAACTGTTCCACTGCCCAAAGCAAATCCTGCACACAGCACCTCTCCCTCCTCCAAGGACAGGTCCTGCATGGCAGGGGGAGAGCAACCCTCTCCCTAGCACCCACCTGAGGTCCTCAAGTCCCCAGCCTGCTGCTTTGGGGCATGGAGGGCTCTGCACGGAGGCTGACAAGGACAGGGTCGGGGCTACTCAACAAGCATCACCCTGGGGAGGAAGCATGGGGGATCCCAGACAGGATGAGGGGTCAGTTCGGGAGGCGGGGATCAGCCACAAGGAGCGCGCTGGGGCTACCCCAGGAGGGGCAGGAAGCCGGCACAGGGCTGAGCCTGGGAGATGCCGCAGGGGATGGGGCCAGGGCAGAGCCGGAGGGTCGGGTTTGGGGAGCCCTCCAGAGGGTAGCGCCCCATGAGGGGTCCCAGAGTGTCCCCAGAGGAAGAGGCGCAGTACCAGGGACCCAGGGCAAAGGACGGGGAGCAGCCCCCGAGGGGAATGATACCGGGTGTCCCCTCAAGGGAAAGCCTGGCGCTGGTGGCCGGCCCCCGATCACCGGGACAGACCATGAGCATGCCTCGGGGGTCAGACCTGGAGCAGCGCCAGGGGAAGGGGGCAGGGAACGGCCTCGGGGGAAGAGAAGGCCCCGAGAGGGGAAAGGGGATCGGTGCCCGGCCGCGGGAGCCCCGCGGCAGATGGGCCCCAGGCGAGCCTCGGGGCAGCGGGCCCGGCGCAGAGCGGCAGGCCCCGCAGGGCACAGGTACTCACCGGGACCGGGCCTCCCGCGGGCCGGCGCCCAGCCCTCGCCGGGACACCCCACCGCGCCGGCCCCGGTCGGCGGGTCCCTCACCCGAGCTCAAGTTGGCGGCGGAGGCCTCATTGCCCTCACCCAATATGGCAGCGGCAGCTTCGCGCTACGTCACGTGGCCGTCGCGGCGGTGAAGTGAGAGCCGCCATGCCGCTGGCGGGCAAGTGGTGGGCCCGGCGTGGAGGGGGACCGCGGGTCCCGGGCCCGCGTCCCGGGGTGCGCCGGAAGGTGCCGGCACTGCCGCCGTTTCCTCATCCCGGTAGCGGGTGCCGCAGACAGGGCGGTGGGCGCTGGTTTCCAGGGAGGAGGCCAGCGCGGTGGGGAGGAGCACCTTCGACCCTCTACCTGCGAAACCTGGGTGCCTCAAAACCCACCGTCACCGCAGCAACCGGCTGCTCCGCTGACCCGCCCGCACAGGCGGGGAGCCGCCGGTCCCCGGCAAGCTGCCCACAACCAACATGGCCACCACCGCCTCCCTCCACGGTCTCGCGGGAGGGCTCCTTACTGTTGCTAAGCGGAGGGAGCGGGCGGTTCTCGCGAGAGCTGCAGGAGGCGGTGGCGGCGGCGATGGCGGACGGGGCGGGTAGCAACGGGGACGCCGCGGGGCTGCCGGTGGGCAAGGAGGCGGGTGAGGAGCCGGGGAACGAGGCGGTGGGGTTGGAAGTGTGCGGCCTGCCCGGGCCGCTGACCCCCTGGCTGTGCGTGGTGTCTGTGTGTGTGTCCCGCAGTGGAGCGCCTGATCCGGGAGAACGGGCACATCTTCACGGAGGCGCAGTGCAAGGTGTGCAGCGCGCTGCTCATCTCCGAGTCCCAGAGGCTGGCTCACTACCAGGTAGGGAGCGGGGGCCGCCGCCCGCCGCCGCCGGGCACCGCGGGGCGCTGAGCAGCGGGCGGGCCGGTCTCTGTCTGCTTTCCGCAGAGCAAGAAGCACGCCAACAAGGTGAGGCGGTACCTGTCCATCCACGGCGGGGAGGAGCGCGGCCCCGGGAAGAAGATGAAGCTGGATGCGAAGCAGGTGAGGGGGTAGAGCTGAAATACGTGGGACCTGCTGGGCTAGAGGCTGTTATACGGCCCCAGCACTTTTATAGGGTAGATTGAGATGAGCTCTTAGGCACAAGCTCCTCCCTGTGAGGGTGCTGAGGCGCTGGCACAGGGTGCCCAGAGAAGCTGTGGCTGCCCCATCCCTGGCAGTGTTCAAGGCCAGGTTGGATGCAGGGGTTGGAGCAGCCTGCTCTAGTGGAAGGTGTCCCTGCCCATGGCAGGGGGGCTAGAACTGGGTGAGCTTTAAGGTACTTTCCAGCCCAAACCATCTTATGAGTATGAAAACACTCTTGGAAAGGAAACTGTGATAAGTGCAGAGCTTGATGGTAGGTGTGTTGCTGGGCCTTGTCCTAGCAAGCACAGTTCCTGCTGCCCTTCCCATTTCAGTAGCCTCTGTGAGTATGTCTTCCCCAGTTAAACAAACACATGTTGCCTTTTATTGATAGGCTTGCTCAAAAGGGCAGGGAAGAGCTGAATGGGAGCAACAGCTTGTCAGGAGTGTCATTGCATAACCTTTACTGCCATGAGAGCGTGTTGGGTTGACCATCTACTGGGACTCTCATTCCTGAGCGATCTGGTTTATACTTATGTAGGTTTCCTTGGCCTGTAGCTGGAGCCTGTTGGTCAGTAAAGGCACCACGTTCCACTCGGCCATCTGTCTGCCCCGTGACTCACTTGGGAAACTGATTCTTCTTCTATGATTGCTTCAGCTTTAATCCCTAACTCCCCAACATTTGCAGGCGGGGGGGGGGGGTGTGTGGTGTGTGTGGAATAAAAGCAGATGCCTTCTCACATAGTGTTAGGCTTAGAAATGACTGCTGCCGCCTGCTCTGTCGGCGTCGTGTTGCAGATGACCCAGCTGATAGCGGTGTTTGCGTTGCTCAGTTCACACCTCACAGAGTAAAAGGCTGCCTGTTCCAATTCTAGCAGCCACAAACTTAACCTTATCTTTAATCCATCCTGTTCCATCGCCCTTCTTTAACTTAACATGGGTGTCTCCAATTACTTTGTTTATTTAGACCCCCAAACCTTAGTGTTTCTTCTTAGCACAAGAAGGTTGGATGAGGTGACCTGCAGAGATCCCTCCCAGCCTCAGCCCCTCCATGGTTCTGTGTGCACAGGATAGCAAGCAAGAAGGCAGCAACGGGGAAGACAGGAACAAGTGTTGTCCCATCTGCAACATGACCTTCTCCTCACCAGCAGTGGCAACATCTCATTACTTGGGCAAGACTCATGCCAAGAACATGAAGCAGCAGTCCCCCAGACTGGAAGGTATGACTGTCTGCAGCATCTGCAGATTGTAATGAGAGGCTGTTCAAGCCATATAAAAGTCAAGAGGCTCATTGGTCCCCAAGTGTAAGCTCTTGTGAGGATGTGTGCACTCTTTACTGTGAAGCAGAGTAAGCCAGCAATACACTTCCAGAAACTTGGCCTCTCAGAAGCCTGCTTGGTGGGCTGGTGTTGGCAGAACCTTGTGTGTTGTTTTGTGTTGCTTTGTTGAGGAGAAATGCAGCTTGTGGCAGCCTTGTACCCATCCCTGTGTGCAGAAATGTTTGTCACAGGTTACAGTGCTCACTAAGAGCTTACAGGGACTGAAGTGATGGGTGAAACTTGGATACAGCAAATTCATCAGAGCTGATCAGCTACAAAGATGGAGCCTCTGGAGTTCAAGAACTTGTGAGCTGCAGATAGCTGGGGACTGGGAGAGTGTAACTGGGAAACATCAGTATGCGCTTGTCCTGACCTTGTGTTTTTCCCATGGCACCTACCACCGGCTGCTGTCGTGATGTGAGACAGTCCAGGCAGACCTCGGGTCTGACCCGGTGCAGCTGCCTGTGTGTCTCACACAGAAGAGCCCAGAGGATGGGGGGGAGACCAGCTGTCCAGGGCAGGAAGTCAGCCAAGAGCTTGGGGTGCTGTACCTGGTCAGGATGGAGGAAGAGCACAGCCTTTGAGTGCACCTGAGGGTAGCAGCTTGTGCTAGCTCCGAGCTGGGATCTTCAGGCAGATGCTGTGCCAGGGTGTCTTCATGGCTTTGCTTTGTGTTGCACAGCAAAGCCACCTCTGGGGTCAGGGTGGCCCATGGGAATGAGCCAAGCCTTCAGGAAGGGGAGGATGTACATGATCAGTCTGCTGCGTACCTTCCATTTAGGCGTGAGAGGAGCTCTCTGAGCCTTAGAAGGCTCCTTGCTCAGGTCTTTGTCACCTCGTAATGAGAGGGTGCAGGTTTCTCCATCAGAAGGGCCGGTTCTCAATGTCAGACCTGGCCCATTCATGCTATTTCTCAGGCAAGACTCCTCGTGGTTCAGGATCAAGTCCTGCAGCTGCACCATGTTTCCCAAAACATTCTTGTTTTTGCTGCACAGGGACTGGTACCCCTATTCTAGCTGGGTGGTGGTAAGAGAAGGTGGAAGCTCCTCCATATCCAGGGTTTCTTGAATATAGCCATGCTTGTGTTAAGGAGAAATAGGCAAATCCGTTGGGGGTTTTTTAACCCTAGAAGTTTTCCTGGCCTACTCTAGTCTTACAGCACACCATTCAGTTTTGCAATGTTAAGGGAAGAGGTGGGAGCAATGTGAATTTATCTAGATGTCTTACATTCTCTGTCTGGGTTTGGGTTTTAGGTGCAGTGGGCTATTTTTTTTAATGTGGGTTTTAGGGAAATAATGGGACTGTTCTTTACCTCTGAGTTCTGTGACTGACCAGGAGTTTGGATTCACCCTACAGAAGCGGTGCCCCCACTGAAACATCCTGCGGCACTCCCCACCTCTGCTGTGTCTTCTAATGAAGACAACAAGGACATTACTGACCCAGACAAGTTCTGCAGCCTCTGCCACGCCACTTTCAACAACCCCCTTATGGCAAAACAGCATTATGTAGGCAAGAAGCACAGAAAGCAAGAGACCAAACACAAGCTGATGGCACACTATGGCCGAACCCCTGATGCACCCGCATCGTCCTTCATGGGTGAGTTCTCAGCAGGCAGGGAATAAATAGCTGAATAGCTGGAGAGCAGCAGTATGTGTCTGACAGGTCTTTGGATGAGAGTCTATGTGGAGGGAGCAGGGGAGAATTGCTTATGATGAGGATCTTGATTATATGCCCTAAGATTGATTTGGTTGATGTTCTAACCCCCTGGCAGCAGAAGAGGTTTTAGATTGTAGCTACTTGTGACAAGCTTTGCGCTGTATTTTGCAATGTTGTCTAATTAGGAACGTGTCCTTTTTGGTTTTTGTCCGGATAATCCAGGGATTTTGGACAGTGCTGTTTCCAGTTAGGTGATTGCATCCAAAATGGAGAGATAAAAGTGGCATTTGATGCTTCAAAAAACATCTTTGGAGGGGACTTACCAAAGATGGAAGGAATAGGTTTAACTGCACCTGCTGCTTCAAAGCACATGAAAGCCAGAGAGATTTCTCCCTGGATGCTTTTCTGTCTCTGTGTGGGCACTTCATGTGATGAACTAATGCAACTCTCTCTGCAGCAAGCAGGAATGTGGGGGGAAAAAATAAAAAAGAGCTATTAAGGAGGAACTTTAGGCAGATAGCTAAAACTCATTTGGTTTATGATCTGCTGCTTATGAGCACTTCTACACAATGAAGGCCCTTAGAGTCCAGTAAAAGCATTAGGAGCTCACAGTAAACTCCCTTGTTCCTCCCAGCAGCCTTCTGTTGGGCCAAGAAGTCCAGTACCTGCTGGAGGCTTGAAGTAAATAATAAGCAGACAAATCATCTTTAAATCTTCTTTGAGGGCTTTGTTCTCTGTTGTAAAAACCCACACAAGCAGAAGATTAATTATTCTAATTCTTTTCAGGCCACCTTTAGATACCGGTAGCACTTATGAGAAATGAGGCTCAATTATCCAAGTAATATTCCTTCCCACCTCCTGTAGTCATGTGGGAGATGGAAGGTGCTCGCTCTCCAGCAGTACCCATCTGCTCTTCACCTAATTAGTGAGCTCTGATGAATGGTTCCAATCAGTGAGAGTCAGGCGCTGACAGTGGCAGAGCCACAGCCCAGGCAGGTGGGCAGTGTCCTCACCTGCCTGATGGATGTGTCCCATCAAGCGCCAGCAGAACCCCAGTACTTGAGGATGCAGCTCCATGGACCTTGGACCTTTCAGGAGAGGTTTTGGAGTCAGGGGCTGCTTGGATGTGATGGGCTGCAGTCAGGGGTGTTTTCTTCTGCTCTCTCTGCCCACCTCTGTGTCCTAACAGCCGTGCCTGTCCCTAAACTCCTCTCTGCTGGGACCCATCTGGCAGCACATAAAGATGTGTTCTTTGCAGTGCAACACCAAGGTATTTGCTTAAAGCTCCTCTAGGAACTGCCTGTTTGGGGTGCAAGGGGGCAGTTTAGACAACTCTGTGCACACTGCTGTTTGCCAGATTTACAACAGAGAGATCCTGACTCAGTTGTCCAGGGCAGCAGACATGAGGGCTGTAACAGCTTGTGCGGCTTTTCCTGCCCAAGTCCATCTCTGTTTTGAGAGCTGGATGTCTCACTAGAGTCTCAAACCTTCCTGAGGTGTAGGAGAAGAGTGGGGAAATGTCTGCTACATCATGTGCTGTGCTTCTCACTCATTGATTATGCTGCTCTGCACCCCTGGGGTGAGTCTGCTCTTTCACCTTAAGGAACTGTTTTAGTTGCAAGACAGGCAAGAGCCCTTCCCCAGTGAGTCCAAATACAGGAGCACTTAATGTCTTGAGGACAACTGCCAGGATTTTCCCCTGTTACAGACTCCTGTGCTGAGCTGTGCTGCCAAGCTTGCCTGGTTGGTATCTGTGACCTCCTGAACTTTAATTCCAGCTGGAGTTGTCAAGTTACACAAAACCATTGATCTGTCTGGTACTACTGTTGTTGGAAACCTTTTTTTTTGTGGCAGTTAACTGATACTCTTGAGTGTAACGAAACTGCTTGAGGAGAGAGCTTAATATTCTCAGTTGGCACCTGAGCAAGGCTAAGCAGAATGCTGCACTGTGGAGCTGGACGTTGTGTGTAATCTCCTCTGGCTGCTTTTTTTTATTGAAACACTACAATTTTACAAATTATCTTCCTCCTTTTTTGTTTATGAGATGTACAGGTCAGGATGAGTGGGAATTTGGGAGATAAATGTTGTTGCAGTGTATCGTCAGGGTTGGTGTCCTAATGATGAGACTTTTACTATGTCTGATACTCTGAAGTGTTTGTAGGAAATGTGTCTTTGCTTTTATAGATAAACAAATCCGTGTTCTGACCAGGAAAGCATTTCTGGCTTAGGGATTCTCTCACAGTGACTGGCAGTGAGGTGAGGTAGTGGGATTCGGTGACCTTCCCATCTAGTCAGGCTCTAGGTTTGCTCTTTGTCTTTGTTTTGCAGTTGTTTAACACATCAGGTGATTGATTATCTCACTTGTTTCTAACTCGGGCACCAAGTTGTTGACTAGCTGTGTGTGCTAATACTGCTGTCTGTTTCAGCTGGGAAGGGGTACCCCTGCAGCACATGTAACATAGTACTGAACTCCATAGAGCAGTACCAAGCTCACATCAGCGGCTTCAAACACAAGAATCAGTAAGTAACCCTCCTGTCTAAGAGTGTTTCCAGCCTCACTGTTCAAATCAGTGGCTTAAACATAACTTAAAATGCAGTTTTCAGTGCGTATTTCCAGCTGATTTACAAGCAGAACGGCAGGGTTTGTGCAAGCTTGTGTTGTTTGTCCTGAAGCGGGTTCACTTCAGCAGCTCCCTCTGCAGACAGCTCTGAGATGCTGCTGAAGTAGAAGGGCTCTGCAGTTCATTTTGGTTCTTGATAGCTCAGCACAGGGTGGACCTTTGCAGGGAGCATGTCCAGCCTGACACCCGTTAAACACGGTTTCTATAACAACCGAGGCTTTAATTTAATTAAAGCCTGGCTCGGGGGGAGATCTTTTTGCCATTTTAATCTCTCTTGGGGTTGCTCATCTTAAAATTTGGCATGTAGTCAGAACCAAGCCTGTATTCCTGAGCTCGCTGTCACAGTTGGTGACTTAAATAATGGCATCCCTGCATACATGATTAATAAAAAAAGAAAAATTAGGCTGCCAGATGATTAATACAAAAAAATACTTGTTCTGGACACTGTCAAAGTTCAGATCTCTAATTTCAAAGCATTTGCTAAAAGAGGCTCAGTAATGAGCTTGGATTGCTTAGAGAGGAGCATAGAAGAAAGTGGTATTGGGAAAATCCTACCTGAAGCAAGGACAGACTCCTAGCCAAATTTCCCAGACAGGACAAGAGGAAAACTGGGATCTGTTGTTGCCTGTCTGTGGAATAAGAGCCCCATGCTCCCTTGGCTCTCTGAAGTACTTGATTGGAAGACACATGCTCCATCTGTCAGCCCAGGCAAGTTTTGGCTCTTGAATGGCACAACTGGATCAGTGAATAGCAAGTATCCCATTCTAGACAGATAACACTGAGGATGTTCCCAATACACACACACACACACACACATAAATGTTCCCTTTAAGGATATGGACATTGTCCATGTGCAGCCACACAACTCCCTTTCAGAACACTGTTTCTGGATCCAGCTTTCGGCCCTGCTCCAGGCCAGCTCCTGCAGCCTGAAGAGAGGCAGGACACTCCCTCTGTAATGGAAGCTCTGTAACAGTCCTCGAGCTGTGCGCTAGCTAATTCTGCCATGCTAAAGGTGTCTGTTTACACACAGGCACAGAGGGCAAGGATGCACTTGGAAGCTGTTTCTGGCAAGTTGTTTACTTGGCTGCAGTAGGCTGTTGCTCCACTGACAGCCATGCCTGCTGAGCAGTGATTGCAGCTGGCAGGTTTCAGAGCACTTCTGACATTGTCTCCTTTTTTCCCTTCTCTTCCTTTCGCTCCCTTCAATGTCCAGGATGCCAGGAGCAGTGTCGGTTGTTGGACCATTCCAGCCCCAACAGTATGTCCGGGAAGAGTCAACTGCCCCAGGAGGCTACAGTTATTTCAGCCAAGACTTCTAGAGCAAGTTGCAGCACTGTTCTTGGAGTTGTTGGTGGCCCAAGAACGCACATCCTTTGCCAGCCCACAATGGTTTCATTATCCCTCTGGATAAGCAAAGCCCTACCCTCCTGTGTGCACCCGTTGAGCAGAACGGGGACTGAATCTGTCAGGAAAAGGATCCAGCTGGAAGAGACTTGCTAGACAGCAAATACTTCACTCCCTTAGAGTAGTTTTCATTGTGTAATTGCTTCCTGTGAAGGTGGGCGCAGTGTGAGAGGAAGTGTGTACCTGGTTAAAGGAGGGTTTGGCAACAGGCTGGTAGTGGCCACCTCCTCACTCACCAGAGCAAATAATGGATTCCTGCACCTGGAGGGCAGCCTCCCGTGCTCAGAGGTGGCTTTTGCTGGAGGAGAGCTCCTCTAGACCATAGTGAGCAGCGTGGATGGGACACGATGCAGGCTGCTTGGCTTTGTATAGGTTAAAGTAGGAAATAACCAGTGTGGCGTCTCCTTCTGTGCCTCCTCCAGTCAGGTTTGTGTGCAGGGTTCCATGAGTCACTGATTGCCATCAGAGCCTTTTGCAGCCACTGGTTCTGGAGCTGGGTTATTTGGGTCTATCTCACATGTAGTAACAACATCTAGTGTGTAAACTGCTGCTGGTGGGAGTGCAGGGCTGCAAGAAGGGTTAGAGCTTCTGGCTCACCCCAACCCTCTGCTCTGAGGGTTTCCACGTGGAAGGAAGTAACTGTTCAGCCTGGTTTCCTATGAAAACAGGTGTATGTGATCATTCACAGTGTGTGTCTTTACCCCCTGTGACTTAAAACTCAGCCAAATTTGGCATCGGTGGAGATCTCCAAGGTCTGAATGCAATCAGCAGAGGAAGGTAGAGCAGGGTGGGTTCATCTCTTAATTCTGTCAGGGTCTGCATGGAAGTGCAGCATTTTCCCTGGGGCTACCAAAATACTCTGGGGAAGGAGGGTTTTAAGGGAAAAGAGAGAGAATAAATCTAGATGCAGCAGAAGACTATAGTATAACGTAGTCAAATCATGAGCTGACTAAAAATCCACGATCTCTGATAAACCTGCCTTGGTTAGTCCTTGCCCAGCTCTCTTCAGAAGTTCTTACACATTTCTACCATCCCAGAAAAAGGGTGCTCTGTATTTCAAACCCAGAAATTAAGACTGATGGTCTCTTCATAGTGCTAATGTACCAGATCTGTTAGAAAAGGCCCCAGAAGGAAGGGCAGCACCTGAGATCTGCTGTGTGTTTTGGACGGGTTCTTTAGATGTTTTGCTTTAAGCTAAGGTATTGCCTGTTCTCTGCTAGCCCACCACAAGAGTCCAGGCGGTGGAGTGCCCTCATGTTCAGTGCCAGTGCTCTGAGTCAAGCATCCCATGTCCCAGCATGCCAGGGCGGGCTGAGCCAGGCTGCTGCCTCCTGCCTGGCCCCAGCAGCTGCTGGAAGACCCTCTGGGCCCTCAGCTCGCAGGTTGTGTGCCAGGGGAGCAGCTGAGCCGCGCTGGAGAGGCACTTCCCAAATCCGCTGGTCAGGTTAAGTGAGGAGAGAGCGAGCTGTTTGCTAATCTCAGTGTTTGGAGTGCCTGCCTTCCCTTCCCCACTCCAGGCTGTGCATGAGCTTTGTTTTCGTTTACCCTGCACAGAATCTGCCATCTTCCCTTAGGACAGGCTCCTGCTGGTCTGGGTTCGCCTTCCTAATGTTTTCCGGGCTTGCTCTGCTGCTGAGGCGTGACCTTAATCTCCTGCTACAGAGGGGAGTCCTTTTAAACCTTGCAAGCTGATCAGTGAGTAGAAAATTGTGATGACCTGAAGGAAACTGTGTGCCTGATAGCCCTGGATGGCCTCCAGCTCCGAACTCTGATGCTTTGCTCTCATCCTGCTGTACCAGGGCAGGTGCCCACTAGAAGTGCTGTGCATCGACACCAAGAGGGACCCATTTCCAGCACTGCCCAGTCCGGTGTGTCACTCCTGTCTGTGTACTGACAGCTTTGCCTTCCCCTGTACACAGTGTTTATATATCTGCTGTTTCCCTAAGGTGAAGCTCTCCAAATAGAGTGTTTATTACTACTTTTGGGTGCTGTCTCTCTGCTAGAGCCCTTCCTGGGATTTTGCCATACTTCAAAGCAAAGAACAGGATGCAGACACCTTTAAAATATTTGGGAGGGGCGGGAAGCTTGTGTTCCCATCTGCCCTCCAGGCCCTGCTGTCATCCTGTGGCACCCTGAGGTCCAGACTAAGGCAGTAAGAGCCTTCCTCTGTGCTGCTCTGGCAAGTCATGAGGCCTTGGGCACACCGCAGTCACCAAGGGGAAGACAGGACAGTCTGGGCTGGGAGGGTGCTGGCACTTGTGCAAGCTGTTGTGCAGCTTGTGCTGAGAACATCCATGATTGATGCTGGGCTGTTCTGTGCTGCCAGAGCAGTGTGATGGCAAACACACAATGCTCTGCTGCTGTCCTGTTTGAGGGCAGCTTGCTCGATGGGGCAGGCTTGGGAGGCAAGAGTGCATGGGACCAGTGTCCCCAGGAGCAGTGCAGGGCCTTGTGCTGGCACCGCAGGCGGCACTGCCACCGGCAGTGTGAGTAGTGCTGGGAGGGACAGGCTGCGTCTGCCTCCAGTGGCACACGGCTCTGCCAGGGCAGCGTGCCAGCTGCTGCCAGCCTGTCCCTCGCTGACCCCTTCCCTTCCTCGCTGCAGGGCTGTGGTGTGTCTGGCACCTCCCAGCCCTTCCATTTGTGCAGGCGCTCACTGGGACAGGTGCAGTTGGTGGCTGTGGTGCTGCCTGTACCCCTGGCATGTCTTCTTTGTCAGCAGCAGGGTGGCTGGCAAGCCCCTGTGCTAGGGCAGCCACAACCAGAGACCCTGCCAGCCATGCTGGTGGCTGCAATGCCCGCGGTGTGTCAACGCCAGCCCCATCCCTGTGCTCCAAGCACACAGACCAGGTGTGTGCCAAAGTCACTGGTGTCCCCACTCTGATGGTTGCCCATCCTAGAATCATAGAATAGTCAGGGTTGGAAAGGACCTTAAGATCATCTAGTTCCAACCCCCCTGCCATGGGCAGGGACACCTCCCACCTTCCTGCTGCTGGATGGCTCTTGAAGGGACCCCAGCACCCATGGACATCACCAGGAATGGATGGCACAGGAACGGGAGCCTTGCTGTGGGACCAGAGCCATCCCACATGCTGGGAGAGGCTGAGGATGGAGCGTGGCCCTTGTCCCCAGTGCTGGTGAGCTGTCAGTCTCATGCCCTGCCGGGCTGTGGCCAGGGGCTGCCCAGTCCCGCTCCTCCCTGCAGGGGCCTCTGCAAGCAGCACCTCGCCGGGCTGGGGCTCTGTCTCCTGCGCCGGGCCCAGCCCCAGCCCCAGCGCCTCCAGGCTGGCAGGCACCGCACAGGGCACGGAGCCACCCGCCAGCCACGTCCCCATGGAAGCGCTGCCGTCCCCTGCCCGTGCCGCAGCCAGCTCCATGGAGCCTGCCTGGCCGAGGAGCCGCTGCTCCCCCGGGGTCCCGCCTCAGCCCCGGCCGCAGCCGCAGCTGCTGCCATCCCTCGTGGCCCCGCTGGCTCCGGCGAGTAAATCAGGTGCAGATGTGGAGGCAGAACCCGGCGCCTGCTTGCGATTAGCGGCTGGGAGCAGCGGGGTGGCCCCATTTCTGCCTCGCAGCCCTCTGCTACGGGCACATCGCTCCGGGAAGAGCCCCAGTGCCACAAGAGGGGTAAGCCCGGCTGGCAAAACCTCCTGCTTGCTCGGCCCCTGGATGGGCACCATGGTGCTCAGCCCAGCGCATGGAATGTGCCACATCCCCAAGGGGAGCAGTGCCCATCCTGGCTTCATGCACCCCATTCTCTGTGCCAGCTGCAGCCCCAGTGCTTCCCAGCACAACCAGGATGGGCAGGGGCAGCAGGGCTGTAGCAGGGATGAGGCATGGCACTGCCAGGCCAGCTCCAGCCCATGTGTTCTCAACATAGCCTTCAGTGCCCAAATCCGTGAGTGCTCCTGTGCTGTGCTGGGGGCTTGGCCACAGCCAGGGTCCCTGGTGTCCCTGTCCGGCAGCCCCTGCACCGGGCCCCATGTTCTTGGCTCCCGAGAGGAAGCAGCAGATTCGTGTTTGCCAAGTTCTGCCTGGTTAAACCTTAACCGGGCCGGGCTGCTCCATTGGTCCCTCCCTGCTGGAGATAAGGATGGGCAGGCAAGAGAGACCAGGGGGTGAGCACCGCCCCAGGCCCTGGTGCTCACCTCCAGAGCAGGACCTGAACTCTGCAGAGCATCCTGCCTGCCCCTGCAGGTCCCCGCTGATACGAGGACAGTGGGTTGTGGCCAGGACCAGATGCAAGGCCAGCAGGGCTGGATGGAGCCGTGCGCTCCGGGGCTGGCCTGACCCCTCCGTGCTGAGGGGTTCGCATCTCCCCAGCACATGGCATGAGCGTGCCTGGCCTCAGCCCCCAGGCTCTGTGCGTGTACGGGGTACAGGGAGCCCCAAACAACAGCCGTTCAGGGGAGGCCAAGAGAAACTTCCAGGAGGAAAGAGCCCCCCGGGCTCCGGCCCCCCCAGGAGCCACCGTGCCACAGGTGCCACCGCAGCAGGAGTGGCGGCGAGCGCTGGGGCCAGGCACAAGGGGCGGCTGTGTTCCCGCAGCCCCGGCTGCCTTCCAAGAGCAATATTGTTGGCACCAGGCAGGCTCCCTGAGCCGGCAGCGCATACACGGGCCTTTCATGAGGGGGAGCGGGGATGATTTACTGCCTGGGGGAAGGGGCAGGGGCGGGAGAATGGAGCCCAACGTGCCGGCGCCCAGCCCCTCGTGCGTGCTCGCTGCTGCAGGGCCCTAGGCATGTAAGCGAGGCGAGGGTCTGGCCAGGGGGGTCACCTCTCCTCGGTTGGACATGGGGCAGAGCGAGTCCCCGGCCCCATCTGCACAGTACCACGCCGCTCACTGCCCCATCTGCGGGGCCCTGAGGACATGCTCCTGCCTTCTGTGGCTCAGTGGCTGTGGGGACACGTGTCCCTTGTGGTACCGCAGCTGATGGAAGCAGCCTGCGGGGTTGGGGGAGCAGGAGCAGCAAAGGAGGGTGCTGTGGCAGGGGTGCACCACAGCAGGGGTGCCGGCGCTGGCACAATCCCCGTTTGTTGAGCTGCTGGCGTGGCGGAGGCTGTGGCGGTGCTGCCGGCAGCGGGTGGCAGGCAGTGGGGCTGCGCTGCCATGAAGGGCTTTTTGTTTGCCGTCAGTTGCTGTTATAAATCAAGCCAGGCAGGCAACCCGGCCCTGCGCTGCCCCACGACAGGGAAGCGACCAGTTCCCAGTAGCCCACAGCACAGCCCTGCCATGGCCCAGCCTGTGCCAGCACCACCCTGGCCCTTGGTATGACACGGGGTGAGGTGCCAGCTGCGATCTCCATGCCCTGCTGCACCCAGCACCGTACCCACCGCTGGGGTAGGAGGGTTCTCTCCATGCCCATCCCACACGGTGGCTCCCACAGGCTCCCCTGAGTCCCATCTCTCCCCCGGCATTCCCAGCGCTGGGAACAAACCCCTTCTCTCTGGTTTTAATTTGGTTTTGGTTCGAGTTGAGCTGAACCCAACATTTTTGTGTGCTTCCGGTACGCTGCAGCTCTGCAGGGGCGGCCGCTGCGCCGTGAAATTGATGTTCTCATCGCTTCACGCGCCAGCAGGAATGAACAGCTGCTGGGGGCTGCCGGCCCTGGGCTGCTCTGGGTGCCCCTGCACCCCGGGGTGGGACAGCACCACGGGGTGGGGACCAGCACCACGGGGGCGGAACATGGGGAGTATGGTGCTATGGGATACCACAGTATCAATCAGCCCTTGCAGGGAAACCGTGTCATGGTGGAAGCTGCTGGTTTCACACGGACGAGGCTGGGCCCTGGCCCTCTTGGCGGGGCTGTGAGGGGTGACAGTGATACCCCACACCCTGCTCACACAACCTCAGGATCCATGCTGAGCATGGGCAAGGCTGTGTGTGAGACCTACCATGGCCCCAGAAGGTTTTGCTGGAAAGCAGGAAGATGGCGAAGCAGAGGGTGATGGCAGCAAGGGAGAGTGGCTCTGGAGCCAGATCTGGCCCCATGTACTGTGGGCACCCTCAGTCCTCTCTCGCTGGCAGCAGGATGCTCATGGGAAGGTGTGCCTGGGGACCATGCTTATTCTGAGGGCCTGAGTCCGGACTCCTCCAGTGCCCAGGTGTGGGCCAGTGGGCAGCGAGGCCTGGGCATAGTGGGGTCTGCCTGCCCCGGTGCAGGCAGCAGCATGGGGAAAGTGAAAGCAAAGTGTTTATGGGCCGGATTAGGGCCACTCCAACCCTGGCTGGCAGCCTGGCCATGTTTTACGATGCTCGGTTATGGGCTCCTAATGAGGGTCACAGCCACTTTATGGCACCAGCAGCGATAACGCTACAACTAATTGCAGCACAATTAGCGAGCGAGCTGATGGGCACCCAGCAACGCCATTACCCAGCCCAAGCCAGGGCTGCCCGCCGGGTGGGCACCGCTGCCGTGGAGCCCGTGGCATCAGCGGGGTGCTCCCCGGGTACCACGGGGGGGAAAGGGGATGGAAGCGGCTTTGTCCTGATGCGCTACTCCCGACCTGGGGACCCGACATGTGGGGTCTGCACGGAGGGGCGATGGGGGAGCAGCCCCGGGGGTTCTCAGCTCCTGCAGTTCCCCACCCGCGGGCGGTGCTGCGGAGGCGGGGCCGTGCCGGGGGGTGCGCAGGGGCCGCCTCTCGATGCTGGCAGGGACCTGCGGGTGCCCAGTGGCCCCCCCCCCCCCATCCCGGCGTTGGGTCGGTTCGTGAAGGAGCCGGCGGAGCGGGGCCGGTGGCAGCAGCGGCGGCTCGGGACCGGTGCCCCCCCGCTCTCTATCCCCCCACCCCTCCGGCGCTCCGGGCGGGGCCGCTGTAACCCGAGCCCGCCCCTACAAAGTACCCGCGTCCGGCGCAGCGGCGGCACAACGGAGCCGGAGCGAGCTCGGAGCTCTCCGCAGCCGCCCCGAGCCCTGCCCGCCATGGGGCCGCGGTGCGGGGCGCGGTGGCGCTGAGCCCGCCGACTCCCGGACTTTGCCCGGGCCCTCCCCGCGCTGCGCGGCGGCTCCGCCGAGGGATCCCGTCACTGCCGGTAACGCCGCGACCCTCGCCCTCGGGACGCTTCTCCCCGCATCCCGCACTGGGACCCCTCTCCCCGGCCCCCACCCCGTGCCCGGTTAACCTCTGGTCAGGAGTCGGTTCCCTACACCCAGCCGGGACCCCTCCACCCCGGAGCCGTCGCGGGGGTTTGGTGCTGGTAGGGTTCCGTCTCCCCGTGCCCAGGGACCCCCGTGCTCTGTCCCCCACTCCGTGCGCACCCGCCGTCGCCGTGCCCCGGGGACCCTGCCCCACAGTGCCCCGGGACCAGCCCCCTGCTCCCCGCCGGCGGGTCCCTGCCTCTCCCGGCTCCGCTCACCCGGGTCCTGCCTGTCCCGCAGGGTGGGAACCGCCGCGCCGGAGGGGCCTGGAAGATGCGGCCCCTGTCGCAGGTCCTGGTGGGGCTGCTGCTGGCGGCTGCTGCCCGGGGCAGGGCGATGGAGCCAGGTACGGCTGCGAAACGAGGAATGGGAAACGGGGCTTGGGACGCTGCAGTGGGGTCCTGCTTTCTGGATGCTGTCCCCGTCTGGGCAGAGAGCCCTTGGGGGTGCTGGGTGCAAGCGCCATGGCTCCGACTGCGGGGCTGGTCTGGCGGGAGCTGGAGGCACTCATCCGGCTGGGGTCCGGCTCGGAGGGTCCGCACCTACATCACCGGGCGAGGAGGTGTGGAGGCTGGAAGAGGCAGGGTGGCTCCGAGCAGGCAGTCCCTGCGCTACGGGGGCTCAGCTTGCTCTGTGGACCCGCAGCAGAGAGGGATGGTGTGAACGCTGTGGGCTGTGCGGGTTGTGCATGGCTTGGTGGGGAGTGCAAACGTCTTGGATGGTCCGTGCCTCTCGGTGGTGGGTACAAGGAGAAGGACATGTTCCAGGGCACCAAAGGGCCGGCTGTCCCGCATCCCCCTGTAATGACCATGCAGAGGACTGGAAATACACGTGTATCCCCCCAGACCCCTGCATGCAGCAGTTGAACTGTGATGGGTATTGCTGTTTTGGTGGTTGGGTTGTTTCTGCCCTCCATGTGCATGCTGCTGCTGCTGGCCATCACCAGGCAGGACACCATATCCAAGCCTCGGCATTGCCGGGCCCAGCCAGGCTGGGTGTGGGGGGTTATCCCAGCCGCGCCTAGGGCACGTGAAGGTCCAATGGTGGGTGGCTGGGAGGGTTTGGTGCCCTCGGGTGAGGCAGGATGGGCTCGAGCACCCTGCACTGCTGGGAGTGGCCCCTGCAGAAGGACGGTGGCATGTGTGGCCTTGGACAGGGACAAGCCGCTGGGGAAGCCACGTCCCTGCGCCCCAGGGCAGAGTCCGGCCCTCGCCTGCCTCCAGGGTGGCAGAGCTGGGCATGGGCTCTGTTGTACCATGTATTCTCCACACTGGGGTGGGCACATGGTGGGGTCCTGCAGGGGAGGGGTGGTCACCGGGGTGGGCACTCACGGCGTCTCTGCAGAGCTGTTTGAGAGCCCGTTGCTGGAGTCAGAAGAGGAACATCTCCTGCTGGACCCGGGCAATGTGTTGAAGCTGTACTGTGACACCAACCAGAGCGGTGTCAGCGTGGTCTGGTACAAGGAGTCCCGGCCGCTCACCTCGGGAGGCCGCATCCGCGTCCAGCAGAGCCTGCTGGAGATCTTGGAGGTTTCCTACGAGGACTCGGGGCTCTATGTGTGCCGGGCACGGGAGACAGGGGAGATCCTGCGCAACTTCACCATCTCCGTAGTGGGTAGGAGCCTCGGCAGCACCCAGCTCCCCCCAGGGCAGCAGCAGCCACTGCCCACCCAGCCCTGCAGGCAGGGATGTCCCTCCCAACCCATTTTCCTTTGCAGACTCGATGGCGTCAGGTGATGATGATGAAGACAGTGATGGGGACGGTCCTCACAGAGATGGAAAGGAGGAGCCCGTCTATGTGCACAGAGGTCAGTGCCACCCCAGGCAGGATCAGCAGCTGGGGCACTGCTGCCTCCTGCTCACTGCACAAATGGCTGGGAACAGCTCTGGCAGCCTCCATACTGCCCCTTGACTCTTGATGTACATCCCATGTCCCCCCAGCTCCTTACTGGACTCACCCGCACCGGATGGACAAGAAGCTCTATGCAGTGCCTGCAGGGAACACAGTGAAGTTTCGGTGCCCAGCCTCAGGCAGCCCCAGCCCCAGCATCCACTGGTTCAAGAATGGACGCGAGTTCCGTGGGGAGCACCGCATTGGGGGCATCCGGGTAAGGGACAGGTCCCACCTCCACAGCCTCCCCTCCTGGATCCTACTCTCCCATCACACCTCCCACCTTGCCTCCCCCCTCTGCAGCTCCGGCATCAGCACTGGAGCCTGGTGATGGAGAGCGTGGTGCCCTCTGACCGCGGCAACTACACTTGCCTGGTGGAGAACAGGTTTGGCAGCATCCACTACAGCTACCTCCTGGACGTGCTGGGTGAGTGCTTCTCTCTGCGGTGCTTGTTCTGGCTCCCTGCTTCCGCTGTGCCTGTCAGAGGGGTTGGGATCACGGGGAAGGGGCAGAGGAGCCTCTCTGCTGGCATCCCTTGCACCTAGCAGACATGGGGATGGAGGCCAGGCTTTGGTCCGCATGGGTCTGCTTTGGGGCTGGGGAAGGGCTCTCTGTGGCTTTGTTGTGGGTTTAGAGAGAGTGAGAAAGGAGCCCTTCTCTGGGCCACTGTGGTGGTGATGCTGCTCTGCTTTGTGCACAGAGAGGTCCCCGCACAGGCCCATCTTGCAGGCTGGGCTGCCCGCCAACACCACAGCCCTGGTGGGCAGCGATGTTGAGTTCTTCTGCAAGGTCTATAGTGATGCCCAGCCTCACATCCAGTGGCTGAAGCACATCGAGGTGAACGGCAGCAGCTACGGTCCCGACGGGGTACCCTACGTGCAAGTGCTCAAGGTAACAAGGGCTGGAAGCACCCAGGTCCCAGATACCCACCCTAAAGTGGTGATGGGGCTGCACAGAGCGCCCTGTGGAGGAGGGATGCTGACCATCCATTCGACTCCCTGTCAGACTGCAGATATCAACAGCTCTGAGGTGGAGGTGCTGTACCTGCGTAATGTCTCTGTGGAGGATGCTGGCGAGTACACCTGCCTGGCAGGGAACTCCATCGGCCTCTCCTACCAGTCTGCCTGGCTCACCGTGCTGCCAGGTAGGGGTGGGAGTCCTGGGGTGGGAGCTGGGACCCCTGATACACAGGAACTGTGGCTCTGTTCGACTGATTCGCTCCCTCCAGAGGAGGAGCTGGTGCGGGAAGCTGAAGCCCCTGAGACCAAATACACGGACATCATCATCTACACCTCGGGCTCGCTGGCCGTGGCCATGGCCATCATCATTGTGGTGCTGTGCCGGATGCAGACTCAGTCAAGCAAGCAGCCCCTGGAGCCCATGGCAGTCCACAAGCTCTCCAAATTCCCACTCATCCGACAGGTTGGTGCTGAGCTGGAGCCCTGCAGGTGTGGAGGAACCTTAGCGACTGACTGGTTTCACAATGTGGCACTTTACCTTGCTACCAGCCCCAGGGCTGCCCTCGTTACTGCTTCCTGAAGCTCCCTTGCCCCATGGCTCCAAGTGAGGGTCTCTGGCTCTGGAGCTGAGGTCCCTTGGGCTCTCTCCGCAGTTCTCCTTGGACTCCAGCTCCTCCGGGAAGTCCAGCACGTCCCTGATGCGCGTCACCCGTCTCTCCTCCAGCTGTGCCCCGATGCTGGCTGGGGTCATGGAGCTGGACCTGCCCCTCGATGCCAAGTGGGAGTTCCCCCGAGACAAGTACGACACTGTGTGGGGCAGGTTTGGGGCTGGGGCCGCTCTCCCCGGCTGCCCTGGGGACAGCAGCACATGGGTGATGGATGGGGAGGTTTCTGGCCACCTCTGAGCACCTCAGCACCACTGTACCCTGGTGTGCTGGGATTCAGCTTGGATGGAGAGGGGCAGCCCTGTGGGGAAGCAGAGCCATCCCTGTGGTCCCTCATGGTTCTGCCTGTCCCTGCCAGGCTGGTGCTGGGCAAGCCCCTGGGCGAAGGCTGCTTTGGCCAGGTCGTGCGGGCAGAGGCTTACGGCATCGACAGAGACCGGCCAGACAGAGCTGTCACTGTGGCTGTCAAAATGCTGAAAGGTAATGGCTCCTCCACCAGTGTCCCAGGCAGGGAGGTGCAGCAGTGCCAGGCTGTGGTGCCACCCTGCTGGCATGGTGACAGCCCTCCTTCCCCAGACAACGCCACTGACAAGGACCTGGCTGATCTCATATCTGAGATGGAGATGATGAAGCTCATGGACAAGCACAAGAACATCATCAACCTCCTGGGAGTCTGCACGCAGGACGGTGAGGGGGCTCTGCAGGCAGGGCATGGGCATGGAGCGGGGAATGGGGGCTGTTGGGTTCAGTAGCAGGCGGGATGCTGTGGTGGGGCAGGGCAGGGGCTGAGTGGAGTGGACACCCTTGCAGGTCCTCTGTATGTGATTGTGGAGTTTGCTGCCAAGGGCAATCTGCGCGAGTACCTCCGTGCCCGCCGCCCCCCAATGCCTGACTACACTTTTGACATGGCTGTGATGCCCGAGGAGCAGCTCTCCTTCAAGGACCTGGTCTCATGCGTCTACCAGGTGGCCCGTGGCATGGAGTACCTGGAGTCCAAACGGGTAGGACTGGCACAGGGACTACTTGTGCTCAGCACAGCCTTGGGGAGCCATGGCAGTGATGGAGGACCTGTGTATCCCTGGTGAACCCACTGTCCCCATAGAGAAGGAGCCCAGCCCCTTCCCCTGGGCTGCCCAGAACCTCCCAGCTACATCCAGCAAAGCTATGGGCAGTTAACTCCCCCAAAATGTGGGGCTTAAAGCCTGACCCACCTTCTGGGTGGCACGGAGCTGGAGCCACCATCTCAACCCCTCAATGGGTGATGTTCTCCCTGGCAGTGCATCCACCGTGACCTGGCTGCCCGCAACGTGCTGGTCACAGCAGAGAGTGTGATGAAAATCGCTGACTTTGGCTTGGCCAGGGATGTCCACGACATTGACTACTACAAGAAAACCAGCAATGTGAGTGGGTTCTCTGAGAGAGCGGTGAGGGATACAGGGATCTCCAGTCAGGGCTGAGCAGGGGGTTTGCTCTCATAGGGTCGCCTGCCAGTGAAGTGGATGGCACCCGAGGCCCTGTTTGACCGTGTCTACACCCACCAGAGTGATGTGTGAGTCCTGGGGCTGACGGTGCTGTTGGGTGTGGGATGGAGATGCTGCCTGTGGGCATCAGGGAAGCACTGTGGGGTTGTGCATGTACTGGAGGGTCCCCATGAGTGCTTCAGTGGTACTCCGTGGGCACAGTAGCAATCCCGTGTCGCATCCTCACCACAGCTGATGCCACCCTCTCTTCCTTGCTCCCATGCAGGGTGCAGGAGGGTGAGCTGGGCTCAGAGAGGTCCTAGGATGTGATTGACCCCACTTTGCCATGTGTGATTCCAGGTGGTCCTTTGGGATCTTGATGTGGGAGATCTTCACACTGGGGGGCTCCCCTTACCCTGGCATCCCTGTTGAGGAGCTCTTCAAGCTGCTGAAGGAGGGGCACCGCATGGACCGGCCATCCAACTGCACCCATGAGCTGTGAGTGCCAGCCAGACAGGGTGGGCAGGGCCCGCAGTGAGCCCCCGCTAACGCGCCGTCCCCCCGCAGGTACATGCTGATGCGGGAGTGCTGGCACGCCGTGCCCTCGCAGCGCCCCACCTTCAAGCAGCTCGTGGAGGGGCTGGACAAGATCCTGGCAGCCGTTTCGGAGGAGGTGAGTGGCTGGGAGGTGTCATGGGCAGCATGGACACTGACAGCACCGGTGCTGATGGTACCATCTCTCCCTGCAGTACCTGGATCTCTCTATGCCCTTCGAGCAGTACTCGCCCTCCTGCGAGGACACCGCCAGCTCCTGCTCCTCTGATGACTCTGTCTTCACCCACGACCCACTGCCACTGGCTCCGCGCCTCTTCTCCTACCCCAGCGTGAGGACTTAAGGGTGGGCAGGGAAGGGTGATGCCGAGGCTGCCTCTGCCCTCGCCGGGAGTGGGTCCAGGTTCCCACAGGCTCCCTGCTTTGTTGGGTGTGAGCAATGTGCAGGTAGGCCCCCGAGCTGCAGCACTGGGGCAGGGCGTCCTTCTCTCTGGGCTCTATTTCTGCACCAAGCCCTCAGTCCTGGCTGAGACCTGCCTGGCATTGCAGGGCAGCGGGAGCCAGAGCCTCTGCAGGGTGGGCACTGCCTGGGATGCCCATGGCATCACCCAGGGAGTTGGGCTTTGGCTTCAGTGGAAGTGTCTGTGGGCAGGAGCTCCTGCTGCGTCTGTACATAGCCACAGAGATGAATATTTATGTACATGAAATACCGACCTGATAAATTATTTTTTTGGAATAGACCCCAGTGCAGTTTCTGGGCTGCTCCTGGGGCTGAAGGGCTCAGCTGAGCTTGGAAAGATGGGAGAGGGGCTGCCTCCTCACCAGCTCAGAGCCCTGTGGGTGCTGCTGGGGAATGAAGAGGCAGTGCCACAGGTGCAGGAAGCGATGTCCCTGCTCCCACTCGCTCCGGCACAAAGCACCCTCGCATCTGTTCCCCATTAGCTGCTGCTGCGCTAAGCCACCGTGAACTGCGCTACCAGCATCGCCCTGAAACCGATCCCACAACTGCCACGGGCTCCCAGGCTGGGAAAGCGCTCTGGGGCCCGGCCCCGTGCCTGGGGACCTCTCGCACCCCCCCTGCCCGCACCCGCCCCGGGACTGCAGATAAGAGTGAGTTACAGTGCATGGCCTCCCTGGAGCCCCACACCCCTGGGAGTACGAGCTGGGGGGCTCCAGCCCCAGGCCCTGCTCTCTGGTGCCTGCTTTGTGCATCCCCCTTGGCCATGGTGCCCGGAGCACTGGCAGGGAGGACTGCAGCTGTCTCACCCCCTCCTGCCAGCCTGCTCCAGGTCTAGGGTTTCATCTAGGGCCAGGCTTTGCCGGCCATTAGCTCCAGGATCTTGTTTCCTCCTCCAGCTCCCAGCTGCACTTGCAGCCCCCCCAGCCTAAAGCTGGCTCTGCAGCATGACTTGCCCCAAGCTGGCCTGAGAGGAGGGGGGTGGCAGGAGCTGTGGGGCAGGACCTAGGCCAAGGGCAGCTGGAAAGGGGGTCCCTCGGTCCTGCCCACTGCTGTGATGGCACTGGGGTCTGGGCTTTCAGGATGCTGCTTGTGGCTGCCCTTGTGCAGGGCTTGGTTCAGCCATGGGTGCAGTACCTTGCATGTGCTGGGGAGCCTGGCAGCTCTTAGAGCTGTCCTGGGGTCCCCTCCTTGTCACAGCCCCTTGCAGGGCTGCTGTGGGGACCCCAGCCCCTGTGGTGTGCTTGCAGCCTGCATCCCCAGCCCTGCTCCCCTTTCCTGGGATGAGCCCCAGCTCCAGCACGGCAGGCAGAGGCAGGAGTGAAACCTGCCTTGCCCAGGAGGGATCCCAGCTGTCCGCTAATGTGCCAGAACCAATGCATTTCGCACAGCCCCTGAATGGAGCATTCACACGCTGGAGGGCAAACTGCCCAGCCTGCCCAGGGGTGGACACAAATGGGTGCGTGGGGAGGGGGCTCAGTTCGCCCCCACCTCATTCCAAGCTGGGGTCTCCATGCTCGGGGCAGCGTGGGGAGCAGGCAGTGCCCCATGCCTGGCAAGGTTTGTACTGCTCTTGCTTGCTGGGCTGTTGCCTTTTCCCTGGAAAATGGGGCCACAGCTGATTTCAAAGGGTAAGGCCGAGATGGGTCCATCAGTCCTTAGTGCAAGGTGGGGGTATACAAGGGGACATGGTAAATGGGGATGTGCCACCCCCTGCCATGGCCTTGCTGCTTTTCTGCTCACCTGTTGAGCAGGGCATGGGTGCAGGCAGTGCCTTTTCCCCCCAGCCCAACCTACAGCAGCTCAGCCCAGAGATGCTTTTGGGGTCCTGATGGTGCCCACCACTGTGCCCCATCCCCAGGCACCAGTGCATCCCGCATTGCTGCAGCAGCGGGTGCTGGGGGGCTGTGGGCACAGGGCAGCCGGGGCTGTGGCAAGGAGGCAGCCCAGGGTGTCCCGCAGCCCCACGACAACTGGAGGCAGTTTTTATTGTTTAACATTCCTGGTATTTTCTGTCAGGGCTGAACCAATTGTCCTTAATCCGCCAGGCTCTGCTGGCCAAACAAGTGTGGCTGAGCCACCAGCATCCTGTCCGAACGAACAGGCCCCTTTTGTGAGGGGGATTTAGCGTGTAGCCCAGTAAATCCTGCTGGTTTCCTGAGGCAGCGTTCCCACACACCACTGCCACTACACCCCCCCAACGCCCCCCCCCGCTGCCTGCCCCCGGACCCTGGCATCACTCCTGGCCTGGCCATGCCCACAGCACCCTGCTGCCCCTGCACCCTGCCTGCCCCAGCCCTGGGGGGCTGTGTGTCTTCCCTATGGGATGTGGGGTGTTAGTGGGGCTGAGGAGTTTTCCAGCTACCCCCCTGTGCTGCTGGTCCTGGGCAGAATGCTGTGGTCCCTGTGGGATGCTGTGGTTCCTGGGAGGATGCTGTGGTCCTGAGGGAGACGCTGAGTCCTGGGGGAGATGCTACAGTCCTTGGGGGTTGCTTAGTCCTGATGGATATGGCTCTGATCCTGAATGGGATGCTGAGCCCAGAGGGAGACAGCACCCGAGGGGCAGCAGGAAACCGGCTGATTCCTCATTCCAGCCCCGGGATGTGGCTCTAAGCCACTGGCCTGGAGATGCCTTCGATTAACGACTCTGTTGTGGGGCGGGAAGCCTCTGTTGTCTTTTCTCCCCAAAACAAAGGCGACAGGATTTTATCTCAGGGGAGAATCTGGCTTTTGTGAGATGCAGAAAGCCTCTGCCCCCGGGCAGGCAGGGTTTGAAAGACAATAGATTCCTGCCTTCCCGACCTGGCACTGCCCCTCTGCCTGCTCCTGCCCACCATACCCACTACTCTGTGTCCCTGTCCCATGCCTGTGCCCAAAGTGAACCACTGGTGACCAGGCAGCAGAGGGGAGAGAAGGGACCCCATGGGTCAGCAGGCACGGAAAGGGGGCCCGTGGGTGCCCACACTTGGGGGCAACCCATGCTGCTTCCCAGGCAGTGGCTGGGGCAGGGGCCGTCCTCTCCCACCAGATCCCAACACCAGCAGTTGCTGCATCCCTGGACACCACACACACAGACACCCACACCCAACACACCTCCCTGTCTGCACAAACACCCCCATCCATGTACAAGCACCTGCGCACACTATCTCATGCACATACATGCACACGCCAGCATATCACAGACTGGGTTGGGTTGAAAGTAACCTCAAAGCTCACCCAGTTCTAGCCCCCCTGCCACGGGCAGGGACCCCTTCCACTAGAGCAGGTTGCTCCAAGCCCTGTCCAACCTGGCCTTGAACACTGCCAGGGATGGGGCAGCCACAGCTTCTCTGGGCACCCTGTGCCAGTGCCTCAGCGCCCTCACAGGGAAGAATTTCTTCTTAATGATAACCTAAATCTTCTCTCAGTTTAAAGCCATTCCTCCTTGCCCTATCACTACTTGCCCTTGTAAAAAGTCCCTTTCCAGGTTTCTTGTTGGCCCCTTTAGGCACGTGGAGCTGCTCCAAGGTCTCCCCGGAGCCTTCTCTTCCCGCAGGCTGAACCAGCCGAGCTCTCTCGCGGCGGCGGCGGCGAGGGAAGCAGGGCTGCGAGCCCCATCTCCTGGCCAGCGGGAGCAGCTCTGCTCGGGGCGCGCTGTAATGGGACGAGCGGCCCCCCCCCCGCGCCGTGGAGATTTGAGCTGGTGGCAGTGGCTTATGCGGCGGGCCAGCCCTGGGACTGTGCTGGAGCGCTGACAAACTGAGCTTGGTAATGGTTTGCGGTACGGGGATGTGTCCTGGCTCTGCTCTCCACTCATCAGCCTCAACGATGGGGCTGGGAGTGGAGCAGGGTGTGCAGAGGATCCAGGCTGCAGAGCTGCGCCATGTCCTGGTGTGGATCCTACTTGTACTCACTTCGGGTGACAGAGACCAGCATAGGAAGGGCACCCAATGAGCACGGGAGCCTGGTAAGCCTGGGTTTACTTTGAGTGGATGGAGCAAAGCCCAGCAAGGGTTCAGCTTCATGGCCCAGGGCTGGGGCCCTGTAATCCCCTCAGCTGGAGATGGGGGTTGCCATGTCTGCTTGAAGGCTGGGAGCAGGGAAGTGCCTGAGAGCAACTCAGCACCCAGCTGGGCACCCTGGACCTCGATCCCTCGGGGACTATCCTATGCTGCACATGCCTGTGGCAGGGACAGCTCTCCAGCTGACCACAGCCCAGCGATGCCTCTACCATGCAGGGCAGAGGAGCTCAGCAGCGATGGTTCCTGCCCCAGCAGCTTGTGGCGGAGGTCCTGCCTCTCACTCACTGCCCGTGTGTATTGTGGGGCTACCCCTCCAAGGTTTTGAGGGGCTATGGGAGCAGCAGGGCAGGGGGTTGCAAGGTGGAAGACCTGGGAAGCCAGGCACATCTGTCCAGCTGGGAAAAACTCAGGGCTGCCTCTGCCGGCAGATGCGGGCAGCTCTTCCTGCTTGCACAGACACGGCGCTGCCGGCACAGAGCCGGGCTAAGCCTCGCGGTTCCCCGCTGCTCCATCCCCAATGGTTTCAAGCCCCGCAAGCCGCTTCCTGGGGGAAAGGGGCCTCGGCGAGCCCCGGGCAGGATGCTCTCTCCTCTCCTCTCCTCTCCTCCTCTGCTTCCTTCCTCTCCCCGGCCGCGGCACACCCCCCCCCCCCCCGCCTGCCGCGACTTTTTAACCCTTTCACCCACGCTCCGGCCGTGCGCCAGCCCCACGACCACGGCTCCCGCCCGCTTCCCTGTGCTTTGTGCGGGGTCCCCGGCGTCGCGCTGCTCCCGGCTCCCCTCCGCCGCCATCCTCCCGCAGCGCCAGAGCACCTGCCGAGGGCCGCCCGCAGCGAGCCCGGGCTGCCCATGGCCCCGTGCGCCACAGCTCCCCCTGCGCTGGGCTCTCAGCTCCCCCCCTTTGCACTGGGGAGACCGAGCGGGAGACCCCGCTGCGGGGCCGCGCTCCCTCTGCTTCGCTGCGGCGGCGGAGAGCGGCCGTGGCGGGAGCCGGGGCTGTGCATCGGATGCTGTGCGCCCGGAGGGGAACAAGGGGGCCGGGGCCGGGCTGTGCACAGCGACCGGGGCCTCCAGAGGGAGCCCGCAGTCACCCCGTCGGGCTCCGCAGGCCCCGCCGCGCTCTGCGAGGCCGGACCGGGCCGGGGGGCTCGGCTAACGCGGCCGGGGGGGTGGCTCGCAGGCAGCGCCCGGCAGCGGGGTCCCTCACGGTGAGGACACCCCCAGAACCGCAGACAAAGCGCTGCGCTATGGCGGCAGGGCCGGCCCGTGCTGCCGCAGTGCCGCACATCCGGGCGGGAGCGCAACCGGGATGCCATTTGCTTGCTCCTGGCCGGAAGGACCCTTCCTGCTGGTGCTGGCCATGGCACGGGGAGAGGGGACACGGCAGAAGGGGAGTGCATCTGAGGGCACCATCTGAGGGCACCCAGCCACCCTCACCCTGCTCCTCTCTGCACCAGTAACTGTGGGTGGTGGGGCGCAGTGAAGAAATCAGCACTGGGCACCACTGAGGCACTGCTGCAGGGATATGGACATGTCTGGGGTTGCCTGAGCCACCCAGTCACCACAGCCCGAGTGGTACAGCCCTGCCCACCAGTGCCTGTGGGGCTGTGCTGTGCCAGGAGCAGAGGGCTTGGCCTCTGGGGGAGGACACCTGGGGAGCACCAAGCCCAGGTGGGGAACTGCCCTGCTGCTGGCCCTGGCTCTCCTCACTCAGCCAGCACCAGAGGGGGACATGTGAACAGAGTGAGGGCAGCAGTAATGGTCAGATCTGGTATGTAGCTCCACTGCTCTGGGACAGTCCTGAGCCTCTCGGCAGGGCAGCCCTGACTCACTGGGTCTGGGGTGCCAGGCTGTGGGGAGGCACCACACCATAGGGTGCTCCCGCCCTGTGCAGAGCCCTGCCCACCCCCGGGGGAGTTATAAATAAACTATTAGCTTTATTTTGGGAACGTGGCGGAAACGTGCGTGGCAGGTTGCTCGGGAGAGAAAGGGGAAAGTTGGCTGCCTGGGTGTGCCGGGGTGTGGCTGCTGGAGCTGGAGTACATCCTGGAGAGACTGGCTGTGCCCAAGGTTTTTCCCTGGTTAGGCATAAACAGTGGGACCCTGGCCATACCAGGAGCTGGGAATAAGGCCGCATTGATGCTAGGCCTTGGTACGGAGCTTGTGCAGCGCTTGGCACAGAGCCGTTGCAACTCCATGTCGCTGCAGCGCATGGGCACTGGGCAAGATGGCCCATGGTGGGTTGGGTACCACTGGCTGAGGCCTGGGCTGGGACCCTGGGGGTAGAAAAGTGTAATGAGCAAAACCCCTGACCATGGAGCTTCCCATCACATCACGCCATGTTCTGAGACTGAGCATGGCGGTGTCTGTGTGCTGGCGGCACACAGTGGGGAGACAATGGAGTTGCGGACCTTGGTATAACCCCGCTGGGGCACGTGCTGGTGGAGAATAGCTGCCCCATGGCCAGTTGCAGGTAGGGCAGGGCCAAAGGGGGAAGCCGAGAGCCCTAGGAGGAGCTGCCAAGGTGTGCAGTCAAGGCGCAGGCAGGGCACAGGGATGCCCGCTGGTCGGATCCTGCAGGCCCGCTGAGGCGCCAACCTGCAACCGCTCCAGAACGGTGTTTTCAGCGGGGAAGGCAGCACCCGTCCGGGCAGCGAGTACCGGGCAGCAGGTGCTGCCGCCCGCAGCGTGCACAGAGGCTGAGTGGGGCCCCTGCCCGGCGTGGAGAAGGCGGTGGCGGCACGGTCAGGGGCTCCCGCACGGCCCGATGGTGGTGGTGGGGGGGAACAAAGAGCAGCGGCGGGCGGGGGGAGCGGGTCCGCCCGGGCAGCGCAGAGCCGAGCCGAGCCCCGCGGCGGCACCCAGCACCCCGCCCGGCACCCCGGGGGGCAGCCGGGCCCTGCCCTGCCCCCTGCTCAGCCCGGGCAGCACCGCCCCGGTGCCACATCCTTGCGCTACCCTGGCCGCTGCCCCCCGCCCGGCCGCCCCCGCCCCGTGCCTGCCCAGCCGTGCCTGCCCAGCCGTGCCGGTGCGGCGGCGGCGTGGCGCGGCGCCCGGACCCGCGCGGCTGGCGGCGGAGACCCCGGCCCCCATCTGGAGGTAGCGACGGAGCCGCCACCGCCCGCCGCGGGGCCGCCGGCCGGCCGAGGAGGAGGCGGTGGGCGCCGATGGCGGCCCGGCCCGGCGGAGCGGGCGGGCGCGGGGCCGGCGGCGCGCCGCTCGGCGGAGGGAGAGAGGGCGGGAGCACGGCGCTCGCTGTCCGGGAGCGGCGGAGCCCCGGCGAGGACAAGCCAGGCCGCGGGCACCCGGGCGCCGCTTCCCGGCGGGCGAGGCTCGGCGAGGCTCGGCAACAGCACGGCCCGGCACAGCGGGGCCCGCGGTGGGCGACGGCCCGGCCCGCGGGTGGGTGGCGGGGGGGAGGGCGGTCGGGGCGCCGGGCCCGGCGGACAATGGCAGGGGGTACCCCGAGCCCGGCGGGGGAGGGCGGCGGCCCGCGACCCCCGCCCCGATGGCTGCCCGCTGCGACCGGGACCGGGACCGAGGCGGAGCCGGCGGTCCGTGCCGCTGGGCAGCAGCCGCCGGGTGCCCCGCCGGGGCGCAGGGCCTGGCGACTCCATTTTGTGGGCGCTCGCAGGCCTGTGGCCTGCTTACCGGCCCCGCGGCCGACCGGGAGGGGGAACGGAGGGGGGAGAGGGCAGCGGCCGGCTGGGGCACCGGGGCCGGCAGGTGAGGCACTGCCCGGCCGCCCCGTCCCGCCCCGTCCCGGAGGCCCGGTGCCCCCACCACTGCTTGAGATGGGGGTAGCGGGCCCGAGGGTGCGGGGCCGGGTGTGCCGCCATGTGCGCGAGGCCGAGCCGGTGTGTCCGGTGCGCAGGGGGGAGCGGGCCCGGCGGGTCACACCGGGGGGGGGCAGCACTGAGTGTGTGTACCCCGGGGTGATGGCGCTTACGGGAGGGGGAGTAAGGGGGGGCGCCCGTGGATGGGGGGGGCGGTGGGGGGTAAGGGGATGGGAGGGGGGGAGCTCGCGCGGGCGCGCGCTGATTGGCCGCCGCCGAACCCCAAGAGTGGGCGCGGGGGGGCGCGCGCAAGCGCGGGTCGCGCGCGCCGGCGGGATGGCGGCGCCGGGCGCGCGCATGCGGGGGAGGGAGGAGGAGGGAGGCGGCGGAGCGGCGCTGGCGGGGCCTGGCCCGGCCGGGTCGGCGCGTCTCCTCCTCGGCCCGCACCGCGGGCAGGCGGCGAGCCGGCCGCGGCGGCCGCAGGTGAGCGGCAGCTGCCCGGACAAGGCGGCCGGGCCCGAAGCCAGCCGGAGTCGTGTCGTGCCTGTGCCGGGCGGCGGGCCGAGGCCTGTGGCCTAGCGCTGAGGCGACGGCGTCGGCCCGCGCGGGGCCGGCGGATCGCAGAGGGCCCCCGGGCGCGGCTGCCATTTTGCGGCAGTGCTGACCCCATTGTGCTGTGCCCGCAGGTGGATGCCCGCGGCCCGGCATGGAGCAGGCCTGCGAAGTGAGCCGCCGCAGCTGCCTAGTCCCCTTCGGCACCTCGCTGGCGGCAGCCGAGGCCAAGGGCGGCCCCGAGCCGCCCGCCATGCAGCTGGCGGCCGCCAAGCCCGTGTACGGCCAGGATCCCTCGTCCTGCTACATCCCTTTGCGCCGGCTGCAGGACCTGGCCTCCATGATCAACGCCGAGTACCTCGGCGGCGCTGCCGACGGTGCTGAGGCCCTGCCCGACCCCGGCTCGCCTCCACCCCGCCTCCCCGCTGCGCAGGACCCGTCAGCCGGCGTCGACGGACCCGGACCGGCGGCCGAGGCGCCCCGCGGGGCCTTGGCCTTCCCCCTGCTCCTGCGGGACGACGGCGAAGAGGAGGCGGAGGAAGAGGGCACTGAGACGCCGGAGGAGGAGGACGAAGACGACGACGACGACGAGGACTACGACGAAGAAGAGGAGGTGGACGCGGAGGAGGAGGAGGCGGCCGAGCCCGTCTCCCGGAGCCGAGGCCACTCCGGGCCGCAGCAGGGCCGCGGAAGCCCTCCGCCGCCACTCTTGCAGCCGGTCGAGCCGGTACCGATTACGGTGTCGGACGGCGGCCCCGGGGAGAAGCCGGAACCTTCTGTCGCGGCCCTGCAGCTCGTAAGTACCGGCGGGGGGAGGGTGGCGCCGGGCGGGGGGCCGTGGCCGCTGCCATTTTGCGGCGGAGGCCGGCGAGGCGCGGTGCGGCGGGGCCGGGCCGGGCGCCCTCGCAGCCGGCACCCTCGAGCGTGGGCAGCCATCTTGCCGAGGGGACCCTGCGAGGCGCCGTGGCCGCAGCCTGCGGCTGCCGCCCTTCGGGGCCAGCGGGGCCAGCTGTCAGCGGGCTCTGCTGCGCACCTTCCGCGGCCTCTTTTCCTCTCGGGAGTAAGAGCCATCATCACCGCGCCGCACAGCAGCGGATCACCGCGAAGTTCGGTGGAGTTTTTCCCCCATTACAAGGTTCTTTTTCCTTTTCTTTGCGCGCACTGCAGATGAGGAGGGCAGGAGGAACGCTTTTCCTATCCTGCCAGCTTCGCTGTGCCGCTGTCAGACGGCTCTTTGTTTGGCCTGGCTGGAGGTACCCAAGCTGTGAGAGTTTGGCGGTGGCCAGGGAGGGGCCGTGTCACGGCCTGACAGACCCCGGCCAGGAAAGCTGGCCTGCTAGTTTGGCTTTTTTTTTTTCTTTCTGAGCTCACAAATTCCTTTATTTTGTTTTCTGATATGCTTAATAAGAAGCAAAACTGGTTGAACTTTCAGAATTCTGAGTTAGCTGCATTCAACTTTATTGTAAAATGCGTTTTTGAACGGAAGTATTATTTCTGGGTCGTCCTCAGAGTGATTATTTGCAGATATGTATGTATATTTCTTGCAGCTCTTAAGTGTTTTTTTTGGGGGGGTGTTATTAGTTGTGTATGTATTTCTTAGATATGTTTTGGCAAATTTAAGGTTCTTTACTGGAGGATGCTCTGGGTGTTAAGCATTACTTGATGCAGGGTGTGAAAATCAACACATGTGACAGCACTGACACCAAAACCATCTTGCTCTCTTTAATTTCAGTAGAGCTGCTGATGCTGGACAGATGCTCCTGGTGCCTACAGCACTTGCGGAGAAATATTTGCTTTCACCTGAGTGCAGTTGGGAACATGCAGTGTTCCTGCTGTGTGCTCTGGAGGAGGGGGAACACTTGTCACAGGGAAGGGGCGATTTCAGGAAGGTGCTGACAGCGGCTTAATTTGTCAGGCTCAGCTCTGACTTGTGGATCCTCTTGAATGTTCCTTGGGAAGAGTCATTCTCCTCGTGGATACTCAGTTTTGAGTGTTTGGGGGTAAGAGGCTGCTGTTGGGCCGAGGTTTGTGCACACACTTAGGTTTGTTTTGTAGAGCAAAGCGGGGATCATTCAACAGACATGTGCTCAGTGATGCGGTTGTGGGAGGGTCTCACTTTGTAAACAGAAGCGAGCAGAGGTACTTTCACAACACTTGTCTCTGCCATGGCTTTACAACGTGCTTCACAGAACTGCAGCTTGTACGGTGACAAAACTGGCTTAGTGATTGAGCCTGGTATTTGAATATGCATCTAGGGGTTGACCTTCCCGTAAAACTGCCTTCCTGTTTGCTGTGGTACATTAGTGTTGCTGAATTGTGCTGGTGACTTAAAACATAGCTGCATTCAGAAGAAAACACAAAGAACAGCGTTTTTTAGGCAGCCTGGGGTCCTTCTCAGGTGTTGAATTCTTCCTTTAGTAAGTGCTGGTTGTCTGAGTGGTCCTTCGTTTTAGCCTTCTGCTTGTGGGATGGGAAGAGAAGGGGGATTTTTCTCTCTGCCAAGTTATCAATGTGACAGTTAAATCTTCTGTTGAACATGACATAGTAACTGGAAATAACCAGGTTCGCTCCTGCGATCATGTGTGGATGTCGGCATTTAATTCCAGCCTCGTTTGTGTTTGGGTAACTGGAACCAACTTTGAGAGCCTGCTAAAACTAAAACTAAACAAAAAAACAGCCTGAAACAAGAACCACAAGCCCTTGGGAGTTCTTCACTGATGTATTTAGGCTGCTTTGTCACAGCTTGGGCTACTGTTCCAGGTAATAACCTTTATCCAGCCTGATGATGGGGCTCCTCCACCTTACAGAGAGACTTTTTCAGAGCCTTTATTCTTGAGGCTTAGCTGCTGCTCAAACTTCCTGCATGTATCTCAAGACCTCTGTGTCTGCCCCTTGCAGGCTTTGAATTTTTCACTAGGTCATTGTGAACTGGCTTTGAAAATGCTGATTTCCAAAACGTCAGGAGTGCTTCCAGCTGAAGGGCCATCTTTTGGATTTAGTCTTTAGTGGGATGCAAAGTTCAGCATTTAAGTAGTGCCTCTGGGTGGCAGGTATTGTTTTGTATGGGGATTTGTCAATAGCCCTGGCATCCTGTACTCAAATGTTGCCCCAAACGGGGAAGAGGTTGCTCAGACAGCATTCAGTTGTAAAGAGGGATCTGCATATTCTGAAGTGAAGCTATATTAAGTGTCAAGTTAATCTTAAAGTTGACTGAAGCTCCCCATGCTCCCAGCAGCCACTGACAGATTTTGTGTTGGAGAGAAGAAACTTACAGCAGTGGTTCTTGGGTCTTGTTTCTGCTCCAGAAGTGATGGTGCAGTGACTGCTGGCAGCTGCTGGCTTACTTCCTTGTGCATGTGTTTTGGGTTATTGCCACTTAAATTGAAACAGGAGGCTGTTTTTTAATTTCTCTGTTCTTTACCATCTTGACATGAGCTTCTCTTTAGTGCTTTCCCAGCCTTTATGAGTTGAAGAAGTCCTGGGCAGCATTTTTTGGAGTTAAGAGGGAGAATTGGGCCCTGTCTCCAGCACTGGGGAGGATGGGTACAGCCACATAGGGTCTGAGTGACATGGGTCTTGCTTGAACTCAGTTGCTGTGGAGCAGGAGGTGGATGTGTCTCTGACAGAACCCACATGATGAAATTTTGCTTTTTTAATGTAATTTTTGGTGCTTTATTATTTGGCTTTTGCTTTGTCAGTTTGTTGGCTTTTAATTGCTACCCACAAAACATGTCAGAGTCATTTGGTTTGCAGAGTTGAGCACTCGGAATCAGAGTTGTTGGATTCAAGTACATCTGTGCCACTCTTGGTGCATGCATGTTCTGCAGTGTATGATCCCGGTTAAACATTCATAAGCTGTTTTTTCCACGGGATGCTGATGGATTCAGGCTGCAGGGCGTGCAGAGCTCGCATGTGGCACTCGCTCAGTGTTGCTTTTCATTCTTCTCATACTATTTCCTTGTCCAGCTCCACGCTGTAGGAGTGTGATGTTCAAGTAATGGCAGTGATGAAATGAGGTACAGGGAAATCCAGAACCACATCTTTCATCACTAAGGATGGCTGCTTCCAGTGGCTGGATGTAAGGAATGAGTAAGGCATATGTGTAGGGCTACTGGAAGGTTTTCACTTTACCAGAACCACACTGTATGCAGTGTGTTAAAAGCATTGAAGGCCAGCAAAGTCCTCTCTTTAAGCGTACAATTAAGCCATGACGAACTTGAGTTCTGTTGCAGTCTGCAGCTGTGGGGAGAGTACTCTCTTTATAAAGAGGATGTGTCCCTGAGTGAGAGTTACTCGGGTTCTTTGTTTATCAACTGAGATGTGTAGTGCCATTTCTCTCTTTGCTAAAAATAAAATGAAGGAACCAATGCCACGTGGTGTGTGTTACTCCTGCAAGTGGTTCTGCAAGAGTCTCCTACTACAGACTGATTCGAGGTGTAACTAACTACCAGTAATATTATATCCCTGAGACACAATAGGCATGGCAGTGGTTTGTTTGAGCACGGAACATAAATTTCCTTGGTCAGTTGACATCTTCCTGGTGGAGAGATCATTTCCATTTGGCTGTCTGCACTTGTTGCGGACATGGTTTCCCCCTCTGCGCACCTGGTGAGACCAGGCTGTAGGCACACTGCTGTCCCTGTGTGTGCCGTCTTGCACACACTCCTCTTTGCCACTAAGATACATGCTGTGAGCACAGAGCTGGATCTCCCCTGGCTGTGGCTGCTGGCATCCACTGGGCCCCTCTACTGAAGTGCATTCATGTCTCATACAGCTCTAAACTTAGTCAAAAAGGACTTTAGCTGTGGTGGACATCCAGAAGAATGGATATTTCCATGGTTATGGCACTGTCTGGGCTGTTACTGCTCGACCGTAAATTTTTGAGGTCCTTAAAGAGCTTGTGGGGCTTTCATGCTTTGATGGCACGGCGCTGCCTCTTCCTTGCAGTGGTGGTGGTGTGAGCAGTGGGTGTTAAGATGCTGTCACAGCAGGACAGCGTTCCCTAGGTGCAAGGAGGAGCAGCTCCCTTTGAGTGACAAAAGGGTTTTTTAGCACAGAGTAGGGTCTGGAGCACAGCAGATTGGATCCTGGAAGTATTTATTCTAGCATTTGGCTATAGTTGTTCTTCTTTCCTTCTTTCATTTCTATTTGTTCTCTAATCTTGTATTGCTGATTAGGTGCAAAATGCCTGTTCCTGTAGGTGATGTTACAGAAAATAACATGGTTTCTCTAGAAAATATGGATATTCTGGCTATGTGTCATGTGCTGTGAAATGTGAATGATCAATGACAGTTCATATGGGGCTGTGCAGCTCTCCAAAGCTGAACATTGTCTGTGTGCAAATAGCAAAACCAGAGGTTTTTCCTTGCTGATTGGACAGCCCTGAAGGTGAGGTTTTGCTGAATATAATGGCAGAAACCTCTATGTTTTTCTGCTTTCTATACTTAAAACTTAGTTTTAAAGCTGGAGTAAGAAAGGCTCTGTTGAAGCAATGTCTTGGTTAACATACTGTCCGCAGTCATAAATATTTCAAGTCTCCAGTGAAGATTGTTGCCAGAGGAGTGTAGACTTCGCTCAGCTGTTCAGCAGTGAATTTGTGCTCTGTAGTGTGGTGTGCTTAGTACATTGCCTGCTACTCTTGCAAGAAGAAAACAGCCGTCAGTAGCAAGAAAATCAGATTTTATAGGTGCTTTTTTAGGATGCATGCTGCCTCTCGGGGCCTGCTGCCTCTGCTGTCTCTGTATCAGCTTGCTAGGGATTTGTTTTTAAAAGTTCATCTCCCAGAACTTGGACCATTTTTTCCTCTAACAAATCTTACCTCATTGAGGGTACAGTGATTCTGGTTCTGCACTTACAGCTTCTTCTAAGAGATTGTGGCTCAGTTTGATGCTGGAGCAGTGATAATTAACTTCAGGGCAACATCCTGGTGCTTTGCCTGACATCATGGATTTGTTGATGGCCTCTTGCAGTATAGCAACTTCTCCTTGCACCTCACTGCACCTTGTTTCCACAAGTGGGGTTGAACTGTAACGTGTAACCATTATTAGGTTGGGGATTCTGTCTGTTTTCCTTAATTCATGTTAACAAATCTGGTGGTTGCTGCAGAGGGGTCAGCTCTGACTATGTTAACAGAGTACTTGAGCCCCAGGGAAAGAAAAGTGACATTTTCTGAGTTATAATTAAGACAGGACTTATTAAAAAGACATTCTTAACTCAAAAGTCAGTGTTATGGGTGATGATCAACTTCCAGTCTAGTTGCTTAGAGTATACTTAGGTTTTTCTTGCCTGTCACTGACAGCTGCTTGTACATAGTATTCCCCCTCACCCCCCCCCAGTTACTTGCTCTGGCATTTAGAAAGGCACAGGTAATAGAAACACCTAAAGAAAAACTAAATCCTAGCAAGTTTGCCCTGGGAGTTTAATGCCATTTTTGATACCAGAAGAATATGACCTGTGTTTTGTTCTGTCTGCACAGAGCCATACGTGCTGCGCAAGGCAGTCTTCACTCAGTGAAAGGCATTGCCAGGATTTCCAAGTTAATGTGTGGAAGAGGTCTGTATGAGAGTCTGCTTTCAATTAGAGAAGCAGTTTTCAACCTCTGTTGATTTGTGGACCCCTAAACGCTTCCCAGGTGCAGACTCCTGTGATTTTAGACCTATCAACAATAGCCTTGCTTCCTTTCATATAATTTCATGGCATCAGAAGTATTGTTCTGTGGCCATGAGTTTGCAGACTGGTAGTTACAGAACACATTGCAAATGTTGTAGTGTCTGACCTGTGCGAGTTTTGTATTGAGTCAAATGTACTGTTGACATTTGTGCTGCTGGAGCAGGCAGGGCTGTCCTCCCCTGCCTGGCTTGCTGCTATTGCCTCTTGCAGGAATGCGTGATAAAAGCTGTAGTTTGCTTTGCTGAAATAGTTACTGGAAGTTTAACTCAGTTTGGCGTGTGCTGGTGTGAGCATGATGTTACTGGGTAAGGTCAAGCTGGTGATGGGAGGAACTGCAAGGTGTAGTGACATCAAAGAAACAGCTCGGTGCTAATACAGACAGTTTAGGGCTTTTTGGGTGTGCTTTTGTGTTTTTGGCTTGTTTGGTTTCTGTTCTGGTGGACAGGACTGAGCAGTCACCAGTGCTGCCCTGTGGGCTGCAAAGAGCAGTCCATGGCTCAGCCTGCCCAGAGGTCAGTCATGTGCAGGTTTGGAGATGCTGGAGCATAATCCCTGCAGTTGTGGCTGGGGATTGTAGGGGCCTCTGTGAAGTTGCAGTGTTTGTGGTGGTGCATGAATAACATGTTGGTGGGAGTGTTACCAAAGACACGTGCAGGGCATAGGTGTGTGTTTGTAATCCCTCGGGAACATGCCGTGCTCCTCCCAGGAGGCAGGTGCAGCCAGGGAGCTGAGTGGTAGCACCAGGGAGTTTGGCAGTGCTGCAGAGCTGTGCTGTGCAGAGGCAGTGGAAGATGGGGAGCTGCGTGTTCTGCTGGTGCAGTGCTGGGTGCAAACATAGGCCTTGCTTTGGCTGATGTGAGCTCCTGTATGTGCTCAGCATACACCCCAGCAGGTGCCAGCTGAGATTCTCTGTCCTTGTTAAATTAGAAACGTGGTTCCAGCATGGCTGCTGGCAGTAGCTTTGCAGCAGTGATTAAATGTGCAGCAGAGGTAAAGATGGGCTTGGTTTGCATCCATTCTCCTGTGTGTCCAACAGCATTGATGGAGCCAGGAGGCATTTCAGCAATGTGCTTGGTTCTATTGAACGATGGAAAAACACTTGTTACAGTTGACATGCTGACTCTTTTGTAGTACTTGAGGGCAAGTTGACCCTGGCTGGGCACCTTCGCTTCTGTCTCCAGCACAGCCTGAGCACCAGGTTTGTACCAAGTTGACCCACTTGGGTCTATGCCTGATTTGGTTGTAGCTACAGCAAATGCATGTCATCTGCATCCACAAATGAATGGTTTGTCCTGCAGCCAGGGAAATCTGCCTGCTGCCCCTTTGGGGCTGAGTTGCTGCAGTGGCTCTGTGTGAGGCAGCAAGTCTGCGGGTGGAAGGGGCAGCACTTGGGATGTACATGGCATCGGGAATGGCGTTGCTTGGGAGCACTGTCAGTGCCTGAACCACAGAGAAAGGGCAACATGTCTGCAGTTGTGGAGGTCTCCCCATGTCCCTCTCCATCCTCTTCCTCATGGAGTGCAGGTGGGCAAGTGCTGGATAGGGAGCAGCAGGTAGGGCTGCCAAGCAAAGCTTTGTGTGAGTTCTTGATAGGGAACTTGTTCTGTAGGTTATGTACGGTATCAGACAGCTCTGCTGGAGACAGCACATTCACACTGCTGTGGTCTTCAGAGAAAACCCCACCTGGTTTGCTAGGTACTAAACC